>NC_054380.1:46922239-47260572 GCF_017654675.1 Xenopus laevis
TATGTGAAACTGTGAAAAATTAGCGAAACGCATTGAAGGCAATTGCAACTTTTTTTTTTATACGCAGGACAATTTTTCTTACTCAATATGCATTATGATGGCATGAGAAATCCTTCGGATTTCTGAAGTCGCCCAAAGTGAAACTTCTGCCATCACGACTTTTTTGTCCAAATGCATTAAAGGCAATGGGCATTTTTTCTTATGGAGAATTTTTTTTGTCCAAACGCATTAAAGTCAATGGCCGTTTTTTTCTTTTGGGCGTTTTTCTCACCAAATTTTCAGCGAAGTTCCGTGAAAAAATGCAAATCCATGGCTGGCGAATAAATCCACTCATCACTACTAGTAGATACAAGTGCTGTTTTGTGAGAACATTTGGAGACTGCTATTGGTATAATGTATTCGACATGGGAGATACATTGAAGCTGCTATTAGCTGTGGGGCACAAGGAGGTTGTTTTCAGTGCAATGCACTGCAAACACTGGGAAACTTTAAAATGGTTCTCTGCATTAAGCAAATATCACATAGAACTTCTCATTCCTTTTTATTTATTAAACACTGAAAGGTAGTATGGTCAAAAGCAAGCATAGTCAGGTGGAACAGAGGAATCTCTGATATGCATTGAAGGTGAATTACCTTAACTTAAACAAGAACCCATCTTTGTAAGATAAACATTTCTGTGCTAATGCCCAATGTTTTTGGCAAACAACTTAGCAGGCTGTGTTCACTTATCTTGATGCAAAGTGTAATTTAGAGTGCAATTGACATGGTTTTTTTTCTCACAATGCAGCATTCTTCAACTCTGTGAGCGCAATGGGCCAATCCGCTTGATGCAACTGTGCTGCATAAAATCTCATTTTGCTCATTTCGCATTTGGTTCATTGTATATAAGATGTAGCACAAGAATGCATTACATATATGCTTTTCCACACCCAAATGGGAAAACTGATTATTTGTTTACAATATGCTCATTGCCCTTCTTTTGCATTTTATTTCTCTAAATATATTAACAACTAACAAAATACACAGACATTTTGCAATATGTGATTTCCCCATTTTCTGCAAATAATATAGATAGCAAAAGGAAAGAAAAAAGTAATTTAAATCACAAATGCAGCTACGACGCATAACTAACATGTATTGGGGGGAAGCCCGTATATTACTTACTTTTTTCAGGTCACCTGTATTCTGCTGTTTTACAGGTGCTTTATGCCATTTCTGCATTTCGCTATGCTGTTTTTGAACTTTTTTTCTCAGCAGGTTGATGTACTTCAAATACAAAGTGTTTCGTAAACTGTACAATCCTTCATATGTCTCCAGATGGCGCTAGAATTTAAAAGACAGTTTGAAACCTTAGTTGATTCTTCACACTAAAGTCCTCTGAGAAACAGAAGGTGGAGAAAACGATTCCAAAGATTTAAGTTGTGTGTCATAGAGGTATACTGGAAATGCAATGGTGATGTCTCTTAAGCATATTATTTTATTATAACAAATATGGGTTTTGACTAAAGTAGATTAGAGCAGGGCAACATGGTAAAGTATAAACTGCTATGAAAGCTTAAATATTTACTACTATTACTTAATATTGTGTTATTTAATTACTCCTGTGTACAGCACAATGGGGCAAATGTACTAAAGGGCGAAGTGGATAACACTGGCGAATTTCGTCATTCGCCGATTTACTAACCGGCTCTGGCGTAATTACGCTAACGAAGGATATAGACTCTGGCGCAACTTCGCACTCTAACGCCAGGAGAATTTTCGCTCTAGGGAAAGAGCGTTACTATGCAAATATACTACGTTTTTTATTTTACTAGACGTTACCTCTATCGCCAGACTTGCCTTCGCCACCTCAGACCAGGCGAAGTGCAATAGAGTAGATAGGACTTGGTCAAAAAAAAGTTGAAAAAAATGCCGGCGTCTTTTCCTTTTTACAGGGTGATAGGCTGAAAAAGATCATACATTTTTTTGGGGTACCCTCCTCCCCCCCTATATTTCCTTACATATGGCACATGAACTCTACTGTGGGCACATGTGTAGGGCAATATAACAACTCTATTTTTTTTATTAAGGTTCCCTGGGCATGTAGTGTACTGTATTTGCTGCAACATATATGTCCATTGAAATGTAACTTTCCGCCGTATGCAAATTATCGAATGCTAGCGCAACTTCGCTATGCCTGGCGTAGCAACACTAGCGCAACTTCGCAAGCGCTCGGTACCACCATCGAAAATTCAATTTTCCGATTGTTTTTTTTGGCTACTTCGACCATCGAATTGGCTACTTCGACTTTGAATTGAACGATTCGAACTAAAAATCGTTCGAATATTCAACCATTTGATAATCAAAGTACTGTCTCTTTAAAAAAAATTTCGACCCCCTAGTTCGCCACCTAAAACCTACTGAGGCCAATGTTCGTTCGATCGATGGAATTGCGCAAAATACTTCGACTTCGATATTCGAAGTCGAAGGATTTTAATTCGGCAGTCGAATATCGAGGGTTAATTAATCCTCAATATTCGATTCTTGATACATCTGCCCCTAAATGTTAACTTAAGGGTGAACAACCCCTTTAATATTCAAGCACTGTCAGGAATGAAGAGCTCAAAGGGCAAAATGTTTTCTTAAATTCAGGTAAAGAAAAAAGAAAGAGAATGCATTCATGATCAAAATGTAATCAAAAACTTTGTAATTGTTGAAGCAGTTCAGTTTCTGGCTGGCTATAATCCAACTAAATATAACATCACAAACAGAGAGGGTCTTCACTAGGGTTAAAAGGAAAATAAGGACTGTCCCACAGAAGAGGTTGGGGGTGTCAGAGAGGGGTAGAGAGCACCTCTGTTGTTGCTACTGAGTATTACACTGTGGGATCTGCAATGAGTTTCTTTTTTTTTTTTAATGAAAATGTGTGTTGGAGCTTCTACTTAGTATAAACTGCAAGTCAAAGAAAAGTAAAAGACAAAATCACTTATCACTCGTTTATAGGAATTGGTTCAACTTAAAATTATTAAGTGGGAACTTTTTAAATTCTAACTGGAGAATCTTAAGGGATTCCCAGCACCATCATTTACACTTTTATCTAAGCAGATCAGTGTGTGACAATTTCCACTGAAAACAGTTTGGATTGTGCTAGTGTTATATGGGATACATAAATTGACTAAAATCAGCACAGTGATTTATCCTCACATGCAGTTTTGAGATTACAATAAAAAAAGGCTCCTTGATATTTAAAGAGGCAAAATTCTTGAACCTCCATTTCATTTAAAGCCTAATGAATTCTAGTCCACAAATCTGAAAGGCCTGTTGATTATTATCTGGCTTATTACAAAGCCCTCCTTAGCTTATGAAAAGTATTAGTATTTAAAAGCTTGTTCAAACTAGTTCTATCTGAATTAAAATGCCTCCCACATAGCTGTTAGGCACTGCACGCCAACTTTATCTTTGCATATTTGTTCCTCTGATTGACAACCTCTATCTGCGGCCCTTTTATTTTAGCCAAGATCATTTACTGGTATGTAACACAATTGTGTAGTAGCCCTAAATAAACACAACCACACCGTTTTTTGATATTGAGAAGTGCTCTCCTCATTGTTATTTCATTACCAGATATTGGGATAGCTGTATACCCAAGAGAGGATTTGATGCATTTTTGACAAACTAAAAAGGCAATGCGGAGAACGTCTTTTGCTTAATAACACAACTAAAACATTAGTCGTGTGATAACCAATGTAATTTACACATTCAGAGGCACATTTATCAAGGGTTGCATTTCGAATTCCTGTGAGTTTTTTTAAACTCCCTTAAATTCGAATGAATTTGAAAATCGACTTGGGGAGATTTGTTAAGAAATTGAATTTGTAAAAGACAGTCAAATCGAATTTGGTTTGAATTAGATCAAACTCGATTAAGTTGTTTCTCCGAAAGAAACTCGAATGTCGGGAAGG
The DNA here is from genome assembly GCF_017654675.1 of Xenopus laevis. Lineage (NCBI taxonomy): Eukaryota > Metazoa > Chordata > Amphibia > Anura > Pipidae > Xenopus > Xenopus laevis. Next base: position 46,926,181 of record NC_054380.1, read on the forward strand.
CTACAAACAACTCCAAATTGACCCCTGGACCTCTCCCATTGACTTAAACAGTAATTCGACAGTTTTTAGGTGGTGAATAGTTGAATTCGATTTCTTAAAGTGCCAGAGTTTGATAAATCTTGAAAATCAAATTCAAATTTTTTATAAAACTCGAATCGAGCTAGGATAATTCCCTAGTCGAATTTGAATTTTAAGTTTTGACAATAAAAAAAATCGAAAATTCAAATCTTCAATTCGACCCTTAATAAATCTGCCCCTCAGTCTTTCCAGAAGAATAATACAAATATGTATAAGTGCATGGTAAGGCTTAGTCGAATGTTAAGCATGAAACACGTGTTTATCTAATTTCATGCTTGTATTGAGTTTTGATACGAAGGAGGGCACATTCATGATATGTATCCTTTGTTTAACTAAGCTTCCCAAGTCTTACAGCCTGCTCATTCATTGGCTAATGTCACTCGTATGGAGACAACTCCAATACTGTCCGGTGTTTGTACTACTAGGCATAAATGGGATATCCTCTTCGCTGCAAACTTGCATGCATTTTGTAGCAAAATCCATTGTTTCCTTTTTCCTCTCTACAATCTTTTTTCAATTCCACAATTATTTTTTTGCAAAACAAAGACAACTCACCACTTAGAGCCTAATAATCTTTTTAATTTTTGAAAAATAAATGTTGACAATCGAGATGCAAGTGAAATAAGATCTTTTACCCCAAATGTGACATTTTGCTAGTAATAAATCTTCCCTTAGTGTTTATTGACCATGTGATGCAGTGAGAAGTATGTAAGCCACTGCAAAGTCACTAAGGCATGGTGGGCTTCAGTGGCATAACTTGATGTTACTGGGCCCCACAAAAAATAAAATTTAGGGTCCCAAACATATTCAGAGGTTGTCCTGTTTTAGGGCATAGACACACTCAGATTCGGGAAGATTAGTCGCCCATCGACAAATCTTCTCTTCTTCGGGGCGACTAATCTCCCCAAACTGCCTCCCGCCGGCTAGAATGTAAATCGCCGGCGGAATGGCAATCAGTGCGCAACTGAAGGGGCAACCAAAGTTGCCTGAAGTTGCATCACAAGGAAACCAGAGGGTCTGCTTCCTCTATAGATACACCCCTATGTGAGTTTATTATTCACATTGAATTTCGTGCCAAAAACACCATGGCAAACTTCTCCAATTTACCCAAAAAGGCTTTTAAACAAGAAATAGCCCCCTCCACTGTCCGATCCATCCCCCCCCCAAGCTCCCTTCCTGTAGCATCTATTCCTTTAAAATGTCTGCATGTCTCCTGACCAGTTGCCGACACGGATCTTGCGGGAGCATACACAGTAGAAGCTTATTCAGGACATAGATTGAACTACACATGCTTCTCTAAGATCAGTGTCACCGCACTAACAGAAGACAGAGACAGACAGAAGATGGCACCTTTTTTGAGCTAAAATTGAGAAGTTTGCTAGGCTTTTTTTGGCACGAAATTCCACGTGATAAGTAAACTCACATGGGGTTACCTTAAAGATTGTTTGTGCCATCATTAGGAGGATATTTAGTGCTGCAGGTTACAGTAGTACTGTGTGTGAGTGTGTACGGGCCCATGTGTGAGTGTGTAAGGGCTCATATTGTACCTTGTGCTTTTGTTTGTAAATGACACCTATAATCAACCATACCTACTATTTTAAATAATCAAGTAGATACGGAAGCAATAATTGTTTGTTTTATGGTAAATAAGCACCACACCCTAGCATAATGGTCCTAGGTTGTGATGGGTGAATCTGACCTGTTTCGCTTCACCAAAACACATTTTTCCACCCATTGGAGTCTATGGGCATCATTTTTGCGGTGAAACTTGGTGAAAAAATTTTCTCAGTACTAGTCCTAGGTACCTGCATTGTGGATGGTGGAAGCTATGGAATTGAAATGTTTATTGAGTGATCAAATATGTTACCTTTTCTAAAAATTCTTTTTTAGTCTTTTCTTCATCATCTTGATCATCATCAAATGTTTTTATAGCATTTGTTGGTTTTCTTTTTTTGATTTCCTTCTTCTGCACGTCTTCATTCTAAAGTAATGTATTTGTAAACAAAAAAAGACTAATAGCATTTTCAAATTTCTTTTCATTTGTATTTTAGTGCATTTTCCCAACATAGTCTTTTATAAAACACAAATTACTTATTAGCCACTAATGTACTGTAATATAGTTTGTTTCATTATTCCTGAGGTCTTTAATAGCAATATTTACGCCTGTTTTGTAAGGCATGAGGCCCCAGACTCTGTTGGCCTAGGAGGTTTTAATTTAAAACTTTTTCAGTGGTCTGTGGCTTAGGTTCTTAAACTTTTTTTTAGCAGTGTCACGCCATATTACAAGTGCATTTAGGGTTATAAGGGTCTGCAAAAATTACTATTTTAGGATTATTGCACTGGCTTAATAGATTAATTGGTAAGCAGAATGTTTGATAAGGCATTATGTATTTGAAATAGAAAATAACTTGTTTCACTGTATAAGTAATGCAGATTGAGCAATGGCTCCCAAACAGTGGGGGGCTCAGCACAAAATCAAGCTAGAATGAGAATTGGAGAGAATGGCCATATACTCTTATTAATACACCTGAAAGTCCAAATTGAAGGTAAGTTTGACAAGATGCGGGGTCAGTATTTATTTGCTACTAGATATAGTTGAAACTGGGACAGACATTCTGTTCTTGTACTCATTTCAGAAACTGGGCCCTGTTCAAAGATTGGACCTTGAAGGAGGGCCACGACCAAAGGTTACACTTTCAAATGGGGTTAAACTGAAACCCCTGCTTTACAGACTCTGTGAAAAAGCAGCAGAAACTACTTCAGTATATGGGAAGAATGGACTCTATTTAGGCCTCAACAGACTTCCAACAAGCTTCAGAGGTTCTCACAGTTTGTGAAAAATTTTCTTAAGGAAAGTAAATTAAAGAGTGGCTAAAACCTGGGCTCATTGGGAGATATGAGTACACAAATATTACTATTTTAATAAAATAATCCATTTTATTTGACTTATTTGCTGTAAAATAATGTTTATTTTGTAACATGCAATATAGTGTATGAGTATCTATATTCAGGGGCTCCTCAATTCTCCAGTAGCTTCAATTATTACTTCTATTTGCGCTTCTCTTAACCCTTACCAGATTAGCATATTGCTAGACTGAAGTGCAGTTGCCATAGAAACCTAACAGGTCTTTGCCTTCTTTGGTTTTAGTAGACTGATCAAAACTACTGCTTGTTTGCTTTGGGCATCTGCACTTGTGCAATTTAGCACCTATACAGAGGTTCCTGTGTCAATACATGCTGCAAATGCAAACATACCTTTTTAGCCTTTTCTGATAAATTATGCAAAACTGTTCATATGGATTTAAGAAAACAATGGAATTACAAGCAACCAAGACCTGGCAAAAATGTTATGGTTTCCTTAGTGATTTGTGTTCATGGCTGTAACTGGTAAGCATCAAGTGAATTGAAGGCTAATGCTGCTAATTATTCCAATTCATGAAGCCTGCTGGAGCATGTGCAGTTGGGCCAAGTAAGGAATCGGCTTCAACTGCGCATTCACAAATCGCCGTTGAGACCCAAAGATTATACGAAGAGCTGGAAGATGGTGACCGGGAGCTCCGCTGCACTTTTTTTTTTAACTAATACACAACGCGGGGAGGGAGAGGGAAGGGGGCAATGCCTGGAAGTATGGGGGGGCTTTTGGCAGGGGGGTTTAGTTTTCGACCTTCAAACACTTTTTTTCACTTCGGTTGGATTCAGATAGTTCACCAGAAATAAAGACTTTTTCCAATTACTTTCTATTTTCAGTGATCCAGGAGCATTCTGAACTGTTACAATGTGCTACATTTAAGGTCAAACATAAGAAATGTAATGACTAAATGTATCAATTTAGTTAAAAATAGTTACAGAGTCGGTCTGCTGCTTTGAAAGACATAAAAATTTGAAAAATACAACCCTACACTTCAAAATTAACTAAATTGATACAATTTTTTCACTGCAAAAAATGACTCCCATAAATCGGCGTCAACAATTTTTTTTTGATGCCCATAGACTTTTAATAGGCGTCGGCGACATTTCGACGGCAGCAAATTTTTGGCGAAACGAAATGGGTCAAATTCGCCCATCCCTATTAGTCATTACATTTCTTATGTTTGACCTTAAATGTAGCACATTGTAATAGTTCAGAATGCTCCTGGATCACTGAGCTGCCAGACTGAAACACCAGAGGGAGGAACATTAAACTTTGAACTTCAATTTTGGAAAAACTGCAAAAAAAATAAAAAATAGAAAGCAGTTGCAAAAAGCATTTACTGTATTTCTGGTGAACAATCTAAAAAAAAAACTTAACTGGAAAAAGTGTTAGAAAGGTGAAGAACCCCTTTAATACGTTCCTTTTTAGTCTAGAAACATGATATAAACCTTGCACAAACTTCAAGACAAATGGCTACATTTTATAGTGATTCCAGTGCTTTGCAAAAGTGAATAAAGAAGCTGTATTTTTTCAACATAAATTGGTCGGGAGATATATTTTGTCCTATTAAACTACTTCACGTGACAAGGATGTGTGTTTTCCTCCAGCTGTCCGTCGTTTTCAGCGATTAATTTTGTATCCATGCAGCCAATGTAAAGCCCTTTTCTTGGGCAATTCTTTATTTAGTGAATAGTTGTGTTTACACCTTGGTTGCCACAGGGATAGAAGGCAGGCAAGAAGCCATGCACTGTACCGGATTACAGCTTGTCCTGCTGCCTTTTTGAAATGAAAGTGACAGACTTGGAAAGCAAGTTATATTTCTTATAACTAATTTTTAAACTATGTTTACCATACGTTTGAACAGAAAATCTGTGTTTACATGGTAAAGAGGGAGTTGATTTCAATGCTGCCAAAGATTAGTATGCATTGCTCAAACTTCACTGATGAAGGGAAAGTCTGTTTTTCTGTGTTACCATAACAACACATCAGCTACTCATTCTTAGTATGTGCTTTTGATGGATGGCCAAATGGGATTCAGTCAAGGCATCTGAATGCTAATGAAATACAAGCTAAAGCTAAAATGGATGTTTGTCACTCAAACTTCTGTGATTTCAGTGTATAAAAAAATAAATATATCTATATCTATCCGCTAACTAATAACTAATACAAGGACATAATAAATGTATTCAATAAATTGAATTCATATGGTATCTTAAATGATTTAGATTTCTGCTCAAGTTGCAAAGCCTTCAGATTAACTACTTATAAAGTTTATTAAATGTGTACAGTTAAAGGGGTTGTTTCACCTTTCAATTAGAGTGACAAGTAATTTTTTTTAATTGTTTGTGGTTTTTGAGTTATTTAGCTTTTTATTCAGCAGCTCTCCATCTTGCAATTTCATCTAGTTACTAGGGTCAGTGTTCCCCAACCAGTGGCTCACAAGCAACATGTTGCTCATCAACTCTTTGGATGTTGCTCCTAGTGGCCTCAAAGTAGGTGCTTATTTTTGAATTCCTGACTGGGAGGCAAGTTTTGGTTGTATATACTCCCCAACTCTTTTTACATTTGATTGTGGCTCATGGGTAAATTATCCTAGCAACCATGCACTGATTCTAACAGTCAGGATTATGAATAGGAGAGGGCCTGAATATAAAAGTAGCAAAAACAATATAGTTGTAGCATTACAGAGTATTGTTATTTTTAGATGGGCTTAGTGACCCTCAATTGAAGCTGGAATGAATCAAAATTGGTGGCAAATAATATGAAATTTATAAAAAAGATATAACATACTAAAGGTTAAAGGTGAACCACTACATTAGCTTCCAACAAAAAAATTACATCAGTTATCAAATGAATCCTTTATATAGATATTTAGTTGCACTATACAGAGATTTAAACAACACAGAGGTATTAAGGCCCATTTCAGCAGGAGCCACATAAAAATTCGGCCAAATACAGACCTATTCAATCATAAACTGACCTATTCGACCCAAAAAAAAACTTCCACTTAATTTCGGTTGGCTGTTTTGAATTTGAATTTTGAAGTTTTTTCAATTCGAAATTCGACCCTTGATAAATATGCCCCTTACTGTCTTTGATTGATTTTTTCCCATAGAAATGCATGTTCGTGACCCCTCCATAGGCCTGTACAGCAAACCCTAGTACCATGTAATATATTATTTCCAATTATATATAATGTATAGAAGTTTCATGAAATAAATACCTTGTTCTTATAATGATCCAAAACTGAAGGTAAACTGCTGATTTTGTATGAGAGATTTGTTGCCATAGCACATTCCAATTTATATTCTGCAGCCTGCAATAAAATATGACAGCATATTAATACTTCATGTTAATTTATATTTTTTTAAAAGCTTTGAAGATTACAGGGCTCATTAAATTCACAAGTGCACTTGCCCTTCTACATTGTTCCTTGCAGTGTGTCAAAATATGCTTCTTACTTACTGTATAGTTGCACATGGTGCTACTTAGTCCACTCTTCTTTCCATTCTGAATCAAGCAATGCTGCACCAATTGACATGTGGGAACCCTGGAGCTACTGCCTGACTGGTCAGTAGCCCCAGGGTTGGGGCTAAAGAATCAGGCGCTGACGTCAGTCACATGCCGACACCAGAAATGACACTAGACAGACTTTCCTGCAATAGCGTCTGATTTGTGACAAAATTAGCTAATATTATTGAATCTGATGCAATTACATTAGGCGCATCACCACCTTGCAACTGCAACAAAATTGGCATTCTAGGGGAAAAGTAGAGTGCAGAGATGCATCAAAGCATTGGGTGAGAGACAGAGCATTTGAGCTCCAAACTACACTTGCGAACGTTAATAAGCCCTTACATCACTCTAAAATAGTTATGGAAAAATAAAATATACATAGTATAGTATTTAAAAGGTAAGTTCATCTTTCAATGAACTTTTAGTATATTATCAATAGACAGCTTTTTTAGGTATTCTTTATTTTTAGTAGCATAACTACATCCTTGTAGTTGCCAGGCTTTATTAGTTACACCACTATTTATTTTTATATTTTGTATTTGTTCTTGCATTAATTATTAACATTTCCCTCTGCTTCTTTTTAGGCTGCAAAGCCTCCCTTTCCAATTGCTGATTAGGTCATATAACTAAGCCCTGCTATTCAGATAGAAGTCTAAATTCCAAGCCAAACAGCTGAATAACAAACATGGTATGGATTTAAAAAAAAACAAAAAGGTAGTATAATTGAGTATAATCTTTGAATACAATTGTCTATACCAGTATTCTCCAGCTCATTAAGTAGGTTATTTATCACAGTCCAAATTTATCTCAATATTTTCTGCTACAAACTTATTTATTATTACATTTTCCCGAAAATTTGCTTTGTTGGAAAAAAAATCCCTTTTTTTGTTTTTTAGACTTTTTCATCCGATTTTCACAATTGTTTCGTAACTTTCACCCGAAAACCTCGGGGTATTGCTCGAAACCCAGCACACATCAAAAAAATCATTAGGACTTCTCCCGTTGACTTATATGCAACCTCGACAGGTCTGAGATGCCGGATTTTCAGATTTGGACTTTTCCATCCTCGGGGTTTAAGAAATTCAGAAAAATTTGTGATTTTTTAAAAGTCTAATTTTATTAAAAAAAAATAAGATTTTTTTGTGATTTTTGCATTCGGAGTTTAGTAAATAACCCCCTACATGTAGTGGGATCTCTCATACATCGTGCTCAATGATGATGTCGTACAATTAGGTTTATGGAGTCCTTGAGCAGACTGGGGGCCATAAAAACCCTTTGGAGCTCCACATCCGGCTTGCAGGCCTCCAGTTTGACATTCCTGGTCTACACAATAGTAAAAGTTAATTTTAAATTGACTTCTTTTCCTTTCACTTCTAAACAATTTTCCTAGGATGTATGTAGAAAGTTATTTACCAATAGTGCAAGTTGGGAATCACAAACAGAAGCAGTATAACTGCTGTTTAGATATTTATTGTGAGTTTACACCACATGTTTCCAAAATCAAAGGCCATTTCTGAAGTGTGTACAATAACAGTGCAAAACAGACATTTAAGGAGCCACACAGGAAGTCCAACCCACCAATTATCTCAGTGAAAATGCATTAGCCCTTGTTGTTGTAACAGTAGTCAGAAAAGACCATCAGTTCTTTCCACTCCATCTGGTGCACATAGTTCATATGCAGGGGCGCATCTAGAGCCCACCGGGTTCCAAACCTCGGGGGCCTGCACACACGTGTGAAATCCTGCACGCGGTGCGCATGCGAGAAGTCCGGAAGGCAGTGCGAATGTGCAAAATCCAGACGGCAGTGTGCAATGCGCATCCAGCTCACTGTACATATTTTTGTGTAAGTTGAACGCGATTGGGGAGCGGGTTTGGGCTGACCCTATTCATATGTGAAAAATAGTTAATGAATGGCAAAATATAAACAATAGAGTAAACCAAACATGTGAATATATTATTTTATTTGCATGACAACCAGGAACAGTTCCCTTTCAGAGTCACCTATATGACACTCTGATGCTTATACAAATATTAATACATTGCTATGCTGCACCTTCTTTACAATACCAATTAGAAAAACTAAATCCTAAAAATTAATATAGCTAAAAATGTATATAGCTAAAAATGCCATATTTTATATACTGAACTTATAACACCAGCCTAAAATTTCAGCTTCTCAATAGCAGCAATGATCCAGGACTTCAAACTTGTCACATAGGGTCACCATCTTGGAAAGTGTCTGTGACACTCACATGCTCAGTGAGCTCTGAGCAGCTGTTAAGAAGCTAAGCTTAGTTGTCACAAATTATCAAGCAGAAAATGAGGTTGGCCTGTAATATAAGGTGATGCTACAAGGCTGATTATTAAATTCTGATGCTAATTGCACTGGTTTATGTGCTGCCATGTAGTAATTTTTGGTATTAATTACTAATCAGCCCTATATTGTGATATTTATATTTTATGTGTACTGTATATTGTGAGTTGGCCCCTAAGCTCAGTAAGTGACAGCAGCACAGAGCATGTGCAGTAAATCAGCAGAAAAGAAGATGGGGAGCTACTGGGGCATCTTTGGGGGCACAGATCTTTTCTCCTAAGTGCTGTAGTTGCCTTGGGCTGGTACAGAAGCCCAAAAGTGTAATGGAGTCTACTGACCTGCTCCAAGATGGCGTCCAAAATGGCGATTCCTCTTCCCTGCACATGGCTCCGGGTGGTCGCAATCATCCTGCATCATCTCCTTCTTGCCCTGTGATTGGTCGCCGGCGACGGAACGGACGCCGGCGTCAGAATCGGGCGCCGGCGTCAAGGCGTCAGCGTGGGGACGCTGGCGTCTGCGTCTGACGCCAGCGCGTCAATTTTGGCGCCAATAGACTGGACTATAAAGACCCTCATTTCCATCCTGACCTTGCCCAATTATAGGTCTATTTCATATAGTTCCTGGGTGCGATATATTCTGTTTTGCTTATCCGTGTTTGAACCTTGCCTGTTATCGACTTCGAATCTGTACTGCCTGTCTTGACCATTCTGCCTGTTTTACGACCATTCTTTGATAAACCCTTTTCTGTACCGCGAACTTGGATTGTTGCCTTCTCTTTGGTCCTTACTTCAACTGCGCCTTCGGGCATTACAGTATAATTGGGCCATGGACCCCTCGGAGGAGGCCCAAGTACCCCTCGATGTCGGAGGGGCCATTCGGGGATTGGCTTCTCGCATGAAATCCTATGAAGCCCAGCAGTCTCAAATTGGCCAGGCAATTGATGTTATCCTGGAGAAATTGACTGCCATGTCTCCAGCGGCTCCTGCGGCTGTGCCTGTTCCTGCCATTCCTGCTCCTCTCCAGGTGTCTGAACCTCGTGTTCCCGCTCCACCTCTTTTCAGCGGAGACCCAAAAGCTTGTCGTGGTTTTATTAACCAATGTGAAATTCAATTCACTCTGCAGCCAGGCCAGTTCGTCTCCGAGCAAGCCAAGGTTGGTTTTGTCATCTCCCGTCTGCAGGGGAAGGCTCTGGAATGGGCGTCTCCCCTTTGGGAGAAGAGAGACCCGCTGATCGACAACGCCGGGGCCTTTCTCCAAGAACTCCGGACGGTGTTTGACGCTCCTGGTCGTACTACTGCAGCCTCGGCTCGACTGTTCCAGCTTCAACAAGGCACTCGCTCAGTTCCCGAGTATGCCATTGAATTTCGTACCCTGGTGGCAGAGACCTCCTGGAATAACGATGGTTACCACGCGGCCTTTTACAACGGCTTGGCTATACGCATTAAGAATGACCTCGTTTCCCGGGAAATTCCTTCTCGGTGGGAGGATCTGGTGGCCTTGGCGGTGAAGGTGGATACCCGGCAGAGGGAGTTCCAGCTTGAACTCGACCGAGAGCGTACAAAGAGGTACCCCCGGTTCCAACCTTCTTTGGCCCCCCGCTTCCAGAGACCCCTGCTTTTCAATCCTGTTCCCCCAGAGCTTCCTCCTGCTCCTATGGATTCTGCTTCTTCCTCCTTGCCGGCTGAAGAACCCATGCAGATTGGGCGGGCCCGCCTGTCCGAACAGGAGAAACTCCGGAGAAGGGCTGCCGGCCTGTGCCTTTACTGTGGGGGTAAAGCCCACTTTGCCCAGGAGTGTCCAGTGAAGCCGGGAAACGCCAAAGCCTAGGTAAGCTCGGGGAGACTTACCTGGGTGGGATTTGTCATTCTCCCCATTCTTCTACTCTACGTTTCCTTCTTCCGGTGCAGATCCAGTTTGGCTCTTTAAAGTTTTCCTCACAAGCCTTTCTAGATTCCGGTGCTGCAGGAAACTTCATGGATCGATCCTTTGCAAGACGTCATTCCATCCCTCTCCAACCCTTGGCAGTTCCTCTTCGTGTCCTGGCGATTGATGATCGTCCGCTGTCGTCTGCCTTCGTCTCGCATTCTACTCAGGAACTTTCTTTTAAGGTGGGCACCTTGCATTTGGAGAGATTATCCTTCCTCCTCATTGATTGCCCTTCCACTCCGGTTGTCCTGGGACTGCCATGGTTATGTGCACATAATCCAGTCATTGACTGGTCCACATTGCAAGTTTCCAGATGGAGTCCTTTTTGTTTACAGAACTGCCTACCCACTGTTCCGGTTGTCAAAATTTCCTCTGTGTCCTCTAATTCTTCTCTTCCCTCTGTATACCAAGCATTTGCCGATGTGTTTAACAAGTCTTCTGCTGAGATTCTTCCTCCCCATCGGCCTTACGATTGCCCAGTGGAAATTCTATCCGGCTCTATGCCCCCCAGGGGCCGCACCTACCCACTCTCTCCTTCGGAAACTTCTGCTATGAAGTTATACATCCAGGAGAATCTTCAGAGAGGATTCATCCGTCCTTCCACCTCCCCTGCCGGTGCAGGTTTCTTCTTTGTTGAGAAAAAGGATGGTAGTTTGCGGCCCTGCATCGACTACAGAGGACTCAACAAGATCACAGTTAAAAACAGGTACCCTCTTCCTCTTATTTCTGAACTGTTTGATCAACTTAGGGGTGCCAATATCTTTACAAAGCTGGATCTTCGGGGGGCATACAATCTTATCCGGATCCGTGAAGGGGACGAGTGGAAGACCGCCTTTAATACCCGTGATGGACATTATGAGTATTTGGTCATGCCCTTTGGTCTCTGTAATGCTCCTGCGGTCTTCCAGGAGTTTGTTAATGATATTTTTCGAGATTTATTGGGTCTATGTGTGGTCGTTTATCTGGATGACATTCTTGTTTTTTCTAAAGATCTTCTGGAACATCGTGCCCAAGTACGTGAAGTCCTCTCCAGACTAAGGAAGAACAATCTCTTTGCTAAATTGGAGAAATGCACTTTTGAAGTCTCGTCTATTCCTTTCCTTGGCTATATCATTTCTCCTCTAGGTTTCAAGATGGATCCTGCCAAGGTGTCTGCAATCCTGGACTGGCCTCTTCCTACTAGTGTCAAAGCCATTCAGAGGTTTGTCGGCTTTGCCAATTATTACAGACAGTTTATAAAAAATTTTTCTTCCAGACTTTCTCCAATTCTGGCCCTGATTCGTAAGGGGGGCAAACCTCAACACTGGTCTTCTCAAGCCCTGGAATCCTTCAAGTCCCTCAAAGAGGCCTTTTCTTCCGCTCCAATTCTTCGGCACCCAGAACCTCTACATCCCTTCTTCATGGAAGTCGACGCCTCTGATGTCGGAGCTGGAGCAGTTTTATCACAGAGATCCATTTCTGACGGTAAACTCCATCCTTGTGCGTTCTTTTCTAAAAAATTTTCTGCCCCAGAACAGAACTATGATGTGGGGAATCGTGAACTACTTGCCATCAAATTAGCCTTGGAGGAATGGAGACACTTACTGGAGGGTTCTTCGGTTCCTGTGACGATTTTTACCGACCATAAGAATCTTGAGTTCATCCAAACCCTCAAACGCCTGAATCCCCGGCAAGCCAGGTGGGCACTTTTCTTTTCCCGTTTTAATTTTGTCATTACCTTTCGTCCTGGCTCCAGAAACAGGAAGGCCGATGCCCTATCCAGAAGCTTTATTCCCGAAGATTCTGTGTCCGAGGAACCTGAACCTGTGGTACCCTCCATCAAGATTATTGCTGCCTTGTTCCCTTCCTGTGCCTCCCAATTGTTGTCCGCTCAAGATTCTGCTCCTGCGGAAACTCCTCTTGGTGTTGCTTTTGTCCCTCCAGAATTTCGTCTTGCTATTTTGTCTCAGTCTCATAGTTCCAAACAGGCCGGACATCCTGGAATTCAGAAGACGACCGAGCTCTTATCTCGTCTAGTATGGTGGCCAACCTTAAGAAAGGACGTTAAAGATTTTGTCTCCTCATGTTCCACGTGTGCTGTATCCAAATCCGGACATTCTCCTCCCAAGGGTTTTCTTCTTCCACTGCCCATCCCATCTCGACCCTGGACTCACCTCGCCATGGACTTTATTGTCGATTTGCCCATTTCCTCCGGCCACACTGTCATTTGGGTTGTTATCGACAGATTCAGTAAGATGGCTCATTTCACTCCTCTCCGCAAACTGCCTTCTGCTCCTGAACTTTCAGAACTGTTTATTAAACATATTTTTCGCCTCCATGGCTTCCCAGCAGAAATTGTGTCCGACCGTGGTCCCCAATTTGTGTCTAAATTTTGGAGGTCACTGTGTAATGCTTTAAATATCTCTCTTCAATTTTCTTCTTCTTATCATCCCCAGTCCAATGGTGCCGCTGAACGTGTTAACCAGGCCTTGGAGCAATTTCTTCGTTGCCATGTGTCTTTGTGTCAAGACGACTGGTCGGACCTTCTTCCCTGGGCGGAGTTTGCCCATAACAATTCTTTACATTCTTCTTCCCAGAAATCTCCTTTCTTCTGTGTGTATGGCCGGAACCCATTGGCATTCCCTCAGGATCTCTTACTCACAAATGTTCCTGCTGCTAATGATCAAGCCGCTCATATGCTGGCCATCTGGCAGGCCACCACTGCTAATCTGGAAAAGAGTTCATCCTCTCAAAAGAAGTTTGCCGACAGGAAGAGAATTGCCGCCCCACCCTATGCTCCTGGTGACAAGGTCTGGTTGTCTACACGGAATATTCGCCTCAAGATTCCCACTCCTAAGCTTGGCCCCAAATTCATCGGTCCCTTTCCCATCATCGAGGTCATCAACCCTGTGGCAGTTCGTCTTCTTCTTCCTCCCGAGATGCGGATCCCTAATGCCTTTCATGTGTCTCTCCTTAAACCTGCAGTGTCTTCCCCCTCTTCTTCTTCCACAGCTCCTGTTGTTATCGATGACCATTTAGAATTTGAAGTCAGCAGGATTCTGGACTCTCGTTTTTCCAGGGGCGCTCTCCAGTACCTTGTCGAATGGAAGGGTTTCGGTCCCGAGGAATGCTCTTGGGTGAAAAAGTCGGATGTCCATGCCCCCATCCTTGTTCGCAGGTTTCATAGGCAGTTTCCTTCCCGTCCTGGTCCCGGTGGTCCTGAGGCCCCCCCTAAGGAAGGGGGTACTGTAATGGAGTCTACTGACCTGCTCCAAGATGGCGTCCAAAATGGCGATTCCTCTTCCCTGCACATGGCTCCGGGTGGTCGCAATCATCCTGCATCATCTCCTTCTTGCCCTGTGATTGGTCGCCGGCGACGGAACGGACGCCGGCGTCAGAATCGGGCGCCGGCGTCAAGGCGTCAGCGTGGGGACGCTGGCGTCTGCGTCTGACGCCAGCGCGTCAATTTTGGCGCCAATAGACTGGACTATAAAGACCCTCATTTCCATCCTGACCTTGCCCAATTATAGGTCTATTTCATATAGTTCCTGGGTGCGATATATTCTGTTTTGCTTATCCGTGTTTGAACCTTGCCTGTTATCGACTTCGAATCTGTACTGCCTGTCTTGACCATTCTGCCTGTTTTACGACCATTCTTTGATAAACCCTTTTCTGTACCGCGAACTTGGATTGTTGCCTTCTCTTTGGTCCTTACTTCAACTGCGCCTTCGGGCATTACAAAAAGATAATGTAACATTTCTAGCTACTTATTTAGTTAAGCCTTAGTTTTTCTGTAATGCAGGGGTCTAAGTATATTCTATATAATTAGTTAGCCAAAAATGTAATGTATAAAGGCTGGAGTGACACAAATGGCACCCAATGTATTCATCATACTTTCCATATGTCATCATAATCCACACTGTAAACTTGTGCTTTAATTGGTGAAGTAAAATTAATCGGTTTGATTGTGTTCTTGATTCACCTATTTGTTTTCCTATCTGTGTGTGTAGCCAAAAATTGTAAATTGTTTTATATATAAAGGAAGACAAATGCCCAGGCCGTAAAAATATTTATTGCACCATGTTGGTATGCACTAAAGTGATACATACTTGTACAATAAAAAACGTTTAACTATGTAGCAACATTGCATGCTTTATATCTTTTATTGGGCACCAGATAATTGCTTAACTAAATGTAACTGTACATAATCTTATTTTCCTGTTTAAGAACAGTGACCTCAGTGGTGAGCATGGTACCATGCAGTAAAGCAGTTTGTGAACAATACTGCATAATAAGACTGAAAAGCTTGACATTGTTTCATCAGTTTTACTGCTTGCCTGCTGCTTTTTTATTTATGGCCCCTTTAGAAAAGCATTTCAAGGCCCCCACTTTAATGAGTATCACACTTAATGTTTCAGGGAAACACTAGACCACACAGCTAATATGGCTATGTACCTGAACCAAGCTTTATTTAAGGAAGAGTAGAAAACAGACCTATAAATACACAATCAGTATCAGTAAAAAAAAAAAAATAATATCCCTGGCTTATTGAAAGTATAGGTATGGGATCAATTATCCAGAAACTTGTTAACCAGAAAGATCCAAATTACAGAGAAGCTGTCTCCCATGGACTCCATTTTATCCAAATAATCCAAATTTTTTAAAAATTATTTCCTTTTTCTCTCTAATAATAAAACAGCACCTTGAACATGATCTAAATTGAAATATAATGAATCCTTATTGGGAGCAGAACAAGCCTATTGGGTTTATTTAATGTTTACATGATGTTCTATTAGGCTTATGTTATGAACAAATTACAGAAAAATCCATTATCCAGAAAATTCCAGGTCCCGAGCATTCTGGATAACAGGTTCCATACCTGTAGTTACATAATGACTGAGGTAGAAAATTACATCGAAGTAATATTCCATATTTTCACACCCATCAACAGTTGATCCAAAGAAGAATGTTTGCTCCAGAAGGAATATAACCCCATATCAGAGAGTCAGAAAGTACCTTTCTGACAAAAAGCTCCCTAAAATCACTTGATTTTGCATTTGCTATATTTTATTTCATGTAACATAAGCCTTTATGCTTTTACATGTGACCTGACTTTTGTTTACATGTCACAGACACAATGATTTAAGTTTCACTTGACAAAAAAATAATAAAATGATGGTCATTTCATTTATGTTTTTAACTTTTCATTTACATTTTTCTTTATGGAAAACTTTTGTTTCCTTTTTGCACCTTTCTTCACATGAAAAAGAAATATTTTGTGTTATTTACTATTATCGGTAACATTTTTTTCCCTTCAAAAATATTCTTGTGCATGTAAATCTTTCCCATAAAAGCCCACATAACAGTTTTTACATAGAGAAAACATTTGTGACTTAACCTTGTGCAGCTGCAGAAGAACACCACATTTAACTGTTATGATCCCATTTCATAATGGAAGTAGACAACAAAACATCAATCCAATGTAAAATTTTATTGGGATACATAACCCATCATTAAAGACAATGTGATTTGTAAAATAAGCTGTTTGCTGTGTGCATATGACATATCAGCAATGGCACGAATTTGCTCATGTAGTTAAGATTAAGAGGAAATAGTTTTTCAGTTAACAAAGCATTTACAATCCAATGTAAATTTTGATTGGAACACATAACCTGTCATTACTACTATGTGATCTATTAAACAAGTTGTTTGTTAAGTGCATATGACATATTAGCAATGGACAATTAACTTTGCTCATATAAGGCGGTGTACATAGTTTTTTGCTCATATTAAGACAGTGTACATCTTTTTTTGGGTGCTTTTTCTTTAGGCTAATAAATAAGTAGCTGAAAGCTCATCACTACAATATATATATAGTTATTTGCTTAAGATTTCATACAGAAAATAATGCAACAACTTCCTTCTTTAATTTTAGACCTGCAGGTCACTTGATTTAAAGCAAAAAAAATAAAACAAAAAACAAGACAGAGAAATTCTTATCTATTTTTATATAGTAATTACTATGTTTTGATTGCTTACCTCCAGGTGAAAGAGTTGTACGTTGTGTATCTACAAAACACACAGATAGCCCTGTTATACAGCTAAAAGCAACAAACAGCTTCCTATACTTTGTAGTCAAAACACACACAGTCATCTGCATGTTTTCTCCCCTCCCAGGCACTTAGCAAGCTCACTGTTAGGTAGCAACAGACCAACAAAATCATTCCAGTTAACCCTTACAGCATACACGGACTTTTGCAACCGATTAAAGGGAAATTTAGGAAGAATCTCTAGTCTATTCTTACTAGGAAAATATTTTTGTTTCAATCTAGTAAATGCACTGAAACAGCACTGAAATTTAAATGCCACAGTGACATTTTTTTAAACAGTTATATTTCATTGATAACTGTCTCATAAGGTTTAAAGGATAGGTACAATCAGACAGAATATTACCAACTTTTAGGTAAAAGCTAAAGATTAAGTCCCCAAACTGGTCCATATGGTTTTTGCCCTATTCAACCTCTGAAGATTCTTTTGTTGAGTGATGTTGCTGTACAATATAAGCAGCACGTTGTAGCACCAGCAGTCCTCTGCTCACTTCCCCTTCTAAGGGGCACATTTACTAAAGGGCGAATTGTCGATGTTTAGTGTAAATTCCCAAAAAGACAATTCGCCATGACTTTGCCTATTTACTAAATGGTGAAGAGGACAACTTGCTAACAAAGAACCTCAGCGCTAGAAAACTTTTGCGCTGTTTCGCCAGGTGAATGATAGTTAATCCGCTGATTTATCTAAGTGTTAACTTTCTAATGCGTTACCTTTTTCGCCAAAGTCTTCTTCGCCTGTTTCTACCTGGCGAATTGTTAAGATGAAGCTACATCCTCAACGTTACATCAGTGACATCATATCCTGTATTCCAAAAAGTCATAAAAAAAGAAAACAATGCTGGCATTTTTTCATATTTTAATGTGGGATTATGTTTAAAAATTGTAACTATTAAATATATGTTATTACATGTTTACACTTTTTAACCATTTGAAGCTCATGCCACATTTGCTTTTGGGTAGGGTCTTGTCTAGGACAATAGAGGATCTCATATGTCTACATTTTGCTTCTTTGGACATTTTCAATAATAAGCAGCCACTTCCAGCAATTTTACCAACATCGCTAATAAAGGCATACATTTGACCTGTATGTACCAGCCTTATTTAAATTTATATAAGCGTAAGTAAATTAATGAAATTCCGCTGGGAAGAAAGTAATACTTTTAAAATTCACTACTTTCTCTATTGAAGTAAGTCAGCTTTCATTTGCTGAGACTTATTGTCGCATTTTAATTAATATGTAGTAAATTAACATCTGACATGAGTTGTGCGAAGTATGGCGAAGCAAAAATTCAGACCTAAGAAAATGTGCTCATATGCATTCAAGTGTGTCCTAATATGGTCTATCAAGCTCTTTAGTAGAGAATGAACATGAGTAGGAACAAATTTATTCCTCTGCTGAAATATAACGACAATACACACAACAAATCTGCTTCTAAATCTATGCATTATTTTAAAGAAGAATATATATTATTATATATATATATTATTTAAAAGCATTCACTTCCAAATAGCCGAAGACGAAACCTGTAACAACTTGCAGGGCATGGTGAAAAGTGCACAAAATAGATGCCAACACCAGTTTTTTTGTTTTTTGGACATTTGTACCCTTCCCTGTGTTTGGCATTCTAGGGATAGGTTTTTGTGCTCAATAATTGAACTCAAAGACCTATGCTTCTACTTTGAATACAGTGTTGCCTGCATTTTGGTTTGCTTTTCTACTGTCTTGCCATTTTTCT
This sequence comes from Xenopus laevis, assembly GCF_017654675.1. Taxonomy (NCBI): domain Eukaryota; kingdom Metazoa; phylum Chordata; class Amphibia; order Anura; family Pipidae; genus Xenopus; species Xenopus laevis. The sequence continues at coordinate 46,944,748 of NC_054380.1, forward strand.
TTATCGTGATTCATTTTCCTGTTTCTTCTTTCTACTTTCTGTAAGCAAGCCAAAGTACTCATGGGCCCATATGTCTTTGAGTATTAAGGGATTTGGCTCACCGTGCATGCCCCCAGATGCACAGGAACACACCACTGGCAAGCAGGAGGAGAGGGAAGAGTGATGTCTGGAGACCGTAGTACAAGGAGGGAAGAGACTCTGGTGTGCATCTGTTGTTGAATATTATTTACCGGTTTACTGCCCACTCCACCAGGGCCAGAACTAGGGGAAGGCAGAAGAGGCACCTGCCTTGGGTGCAAAGATGTGGGCGAGTTGTGCAGGTGCCCGTTCAAAAGTCTTCTGACTACCCCTAGTCTGGGTGCTTAGCTCCCCTGCTGCTCTTGCCTCCCTCATCTCCCCTCCCTTCCTTCTATCACTCCTCCATCCCTCCCTCACTCTCCCTACCTCCCTTGCCCTTTCCTTCCCCTTTGTTACTTCCCCTCCTTCCTTTTCATGGCACATGCGCAGTCACGCGCACACACACACGGGGTGGGGTAGCCGTCCGGATGCCTAGGGTGCCCTGACGGCTTGGCCCGGCCCTGCACTCCACTAATTAAGTCAAATCACCCAGCAAAATGGGAACGCCCCATTATAGAACCTATAGTTTTGCACAATTTATAAGCAAATACAGATACAGTACTTGTAATGCCAACCTCAAGGACATTTGTTAAATTATATACAGTAGGTACTATAGAGCTACTGTTATAAATCATCACAGTGGTGTAGACTGTATGATGACAATATAACTGTAGAACTTTACAGCAGCTTCCTGTAATAAGACTGCTCTATGGTTATATTGTTCTTTTTGAACAGGGAAATACCATCAACAAAGAATCTCTAAGCAACCTATAATTAGGTTCATGAGAATAAACATAAAAAACTGTTTTTTTTTAGAAATAAAAAACTCAGATGACCAAAATGTTTACACTGTCAAAATTCAAACAACCAAATCAGTTTGTATTGTTTAGCAGCACAAATAACTTGTACATAAAGAAACCTGTTATGTCATTACTGTTGTATAATTTTTCTGAGGAAAAAAATAAGCACTTAGTAAAACGTAGGCACACCTAGCAATTTGTAAAGCATGCTCAGTTAACAAGGAAAGGAAATGTGTCAGACCCAAAGTATATGATTTACAAGAAGGGATTAACTGGCCATTTCCTTGATGCATAACTATATTGTCTAGGGGTAAGCTTTACACTGCACAGTTAAATAATTCATAAGACAAATATTTATAAGGATTATATTTTTCCAGTGGTTTGTAAATATGTAATTGCACACAAAGTTCAGGTATCATGTAACATTACTTTTACAATAAAGGTATTGGCAAAGGTATTGGCAGTTATTTAGCATAATTTATAACTCATAGTTATAGATATATTGGGACACAAGTGCAGTGTGAAAAGTGCAATTTTGGATGCATTTTTTTTATGGTATTAATATAGGTCCGACATATTTCTTTACTGAGAAAAGCCAGAAAAGCTTACAATCTAAGGTCCCTATAACATTCACTTGCACTATGGTCAATTGTCTGTCTTATTCTTTGGAGAATGAGACAAAACTCAGACATGGAGAGACCATATAGATTTCTTGTAGACAGTATTCTTACAGTACAACTTGTGGTATTCCCTGAAAGTGAAAACATTCTACTATATTTAAAAGAGAAGGAAAGGTTAGATCATCAGAGTGGCCAAATGTTAGGTACCCCCCGTGATTATAATCACTTACCTGATACCCAGGAATGGTGCTCCCATTAGCAGAGAACCATTTAGGCATATTCTTCCTCTGTGTTCTCCATGACCCGGGCCAATGCATGTGCAGTGAAATGTGTTGCTTTTTGCTTTAAGTTCAGCTTTTCTTTCTACTGCAGATGTGTACCCAGTGCAAAGAAGGAAGAAAGCAGTAAGAAAATTGCTCTGTAGTTCTCACTCAAAAATACCCTGGGCTGGTGCAGTTTTCTTCTAGCATGAGCACCAGTCAGGGCAGGGGCGATCCTGGCCCCTCTGCCGCAGTTGCTGCTGCCCCCCCTCCCCTGGAAATTTGCTCTTAAAGTACCAGGAGCAGCATTTTTGCTGCCCCTGGTTCCTAGCGGGGTGCTGCCGCCTGGGGCAACAGCCTCAACTCGCCTCATTGGTGAAGCACCCCTGAGCCAGGGGTTGTGGGTAACTGATCTCCTTTAATATATATATATCAAAGGACATGAACTAATATATTTTGTAGGGGGCACCTTTCCTCAGCCTTTTTATTTTGTTGTTTAGCCCTAAACTTACAAATATGTAGTAATCAATATGTAGTAATCTAAAGTGATTTATATCAATAGCTTATTCTTGTATGAAAGTGCTCTGTTTTTATAAGTTGATCATAAATATCAGGTGTTTTACCAACAGGTTTTTTCTTTCTGCTCTCCCATTGTGTGTTCTGCAGCCCATAGATACAGGAGGAAGCGATTTCCATCCAAGCTATTTGCTTTCACAATAAGAAAAGAAACTAACAATAGTTTCTTCTCTCAGTGTTTGCATGCTTAACCAGCACTTAAGGGTACAGAGTGCATGGGTTTGAAAGAAAGAGATTGCTGTTATACTTTTTTAGTCAACTGTAAATAATATTTATTATAGGCTAACCATCGCTTAAAAGCATACTATCTAACTATTAAAAGAAGAAGGTCTGAGGTTTGTGTTGGAGTGAATAGGGATTATTTGCAAAAGTTGGCGGCAAATTGCAAAAACTAGACACTGATGAATGCAGTGCTGCTTGTATTCAAGTGTATATTTATAAATAGCATATTGCTGGAGGTATATAGCGTACCCCATCCCAGTCTCTATCCACTAACTTGCTTGTCACTCATATACAATTTAGGTAGCACTGGTGGATGCAGGGTGAAGGTAGTAGAAGGTCCTTTCCTTGTGCCCACTAGCACTTGTAATTTATTTTTAAGTGTGGAACAAGGTGCAAAGTGTAAGTATGCCCAGTAATTTTGCACATGCTCCCCTAGATAGCTGTAGAAGATGCACTCTAATGTGTGTGTTTATGTAGGCATGTTCTTGTTCGCATTGCAGAAGACAACATCTTATTGGTTACTATGGGTTTCTTCTCCTTCTGGAGAAACTTAGTGATTTTTATTACATATGGGGATACATGTGGTAAAATCAAATTCCCTCTGTGTAGTACATTATAGAATTCCCAGGAGACCTGAAACCAGGCTAATTGGTGACCTGATGAAATTGTGGACATCATATTGGGGCTAGAACTGAAAAAGGTTGCAGTATGGGCTTACTGTGTGTTCAAGACAAATACTGCTATTATTCATAAGAGGCATTTGATATTGCCTCTAAGGACACAAGAGCTCAGTAACTTCAGCTCCTAATGTATTATTTATTGAATGATTTATATGGTAGAACGTTGCCTGCATATCTATTATATGTATGTTTGCGTTTAATATTAGCTTACAAGTGTCAGAAGGAACTGTTATATAGAAAGAATGCAGAAGAACAGACTTGTCTGAATAGGCTTTACAGTTGCTACAATGTACATTATATATTTTGATAGTGTGCCATAGGTTGTTTTACCATATTTTGCTAATATATATATATATATATATATATATATATATATATATATATATATATATACACATATATATATATATATATATATATATATAGTCAACTACAAGAGGTCCTCTGCACTCAACCCATTAACAATATATTTAAGACAGAGACATTTTGTGCATACTGCTACTAAAAAATGCCTTACCCTTTAAACAACACAGGGATTGTTTGTCCATATATTGCAATATATTTAAGCTGGCCAACTACGTCAAAGTCATCCCATATCTGGCCAGTCCTACGCTTAATTAAAAAGGGCAGCCAAGTTTGGGAGTTTTACTTTGAAAGCAGCTAGTAAGTTGCAGGTAAAACTTAGTCCCTTTGTAAAATGTATAATTAAGCAATTGAATTCTTAATGAATCAGATGAAAATTAAGCGTAGGACTGGCCAGATATGGGATGACTTTGACGTAGTTGGCCAGCTTAAATATATTGCAATATATGGACAAACAATCCCTGTGTTGTTTAAAGGGTAAGGCATTTTTTAGTAGCAGTATGCACAAAATGTCTCTGTCTTAAATATATTGTTAATGGGTTGAGTGCAGAGGACCTCTTGTAGTTGACTATATGTATTTTGTGGTCACACCCTCATTGCACCCCCGCCTAATGGTTTTAAAAAATAGTGGTGAGCACAACTTTCCCTTGTTTGTTATAGTTATACAGGAGCAGTGACCAGCTCCATGTTGTAGCTCCCACCCCTCCCAGCTATAGTCAGGTGATCCCACTGGTGTCTAATAAAAGGGCAGCCAAGTTTGGGAGTTTTACTTTGAAAGCAGCTAGTAAGTTGCAGGTAAAACTTAGTGGTGAGCACAACTTTCCCTTGTTTATATATATATATATATATATATATATATATATATATATATATATATATATATACACACTAATATGCAGGAGGGCAGGAGTCATGTATTGCTCACAGTGTCAGATTGGGATGTCCCGGACCTGCTGGGCTGCAACCTTAAAGGAGAAGGAAAGCTACGGAGGCATTTTATTGCCAATAGATTAGCTGCAATAGTGCAAGCTAGAATGCAATATTTATTCTGTAGAATGCTTTACCATACCTGAGTAAAAAGCTCTAGAAACTCTTTGTTTAGGATAGGAGCTGCAGTATTACATGGTGTGACATCACTGTCTGTCTGAGTCTCTCCCTGCTCTGGGCTCAGATTACAGCAGAGAAGGGGGGGGGAAGAGGAGCAAACTGAGCATGCTCTTGCCCAGGGCAATGAGGTTTAAGCTGAAGGCAGGAAGTCTGATACAGAAGCCCATGTGCACACAATAGAAGGAAAGACCTGCAGTGTTTCTTTTGACAGGGGACTCAGAGCAACACTACTTTGGGGGTTTACTGGTATATTTAGATGGACCTTTCTGATAAGGCTTACTTAGTTTTAACCTTTCCTTCTCCTTTAAGGGCCCCCTTTCCATTGTCTGTGCAGACCACCACCCAGCGCGACGCATCCTCTGGCCACCACCCCAGCAACACATCTCTTCTACCTTCTTCCTCTGTTGCTGTGATCAGGCCAGAGGAGGCAGTAATGGGTTTCCAGAGTCCAGGGACAAGCAGGCTTGGCCACTGAGGTCCATGAGGTCTGGGCCTACAATCGGGTAGGCCCAGTCCTACCCGATTGATTCAAATAATATGAGCTGATTTTCTCTTTATCTCAGTCTAATTTTTAAGGAATATAACCTCTCTTAATGATTTATAGGTTCATGCATGAAAAAGGAGAATAACTTCCCACAAGTATTAGTCCAGAAAGAGACTTCAAATGTGGGGCTTTGGAGATCCATTCAGTCCAAGCTGTCTCCTGAAGTTCGTATCTCAAGAAGCTTTGTGACTGATTTATCATAGATTAACCTAGGGAACCCTAGGGAATCCTCAGTCAAAAAATTATAGCTTTTAACTGAGGTCTGGTTTGTGCCAGCCTTAGCTATACATGGTTATGTGATTACTCCCCTTAGCTGAAGGTAGGGTTGCCACCTGGCCGGTAAAAATGAATCTTGATGTCAATGTTATTAATAGGAAAAAACATCAAGAATATAGGAAGGCCGGTATTTTTTTCCAGAAAAGGTGGCAACCCTAGCTGAAGGTGAGGGCATGTGCATCCAGACCCCCATTTTCTATGGTTAGTGTCCTTCTACATATGGGGGTAATTTGTCTACAATACAGAAAGCTTCATAGAAGTCTGATCCAATTCATGATTTAACATAATGTTCCTGTTACAGACAGAGTCCCAAACGCAGAACTAATGCCAAGGTCCCGTCGCGGCTCACTCTTCTTCCTATAACAACCACCTTTCACTTTAGGAGGAGCCCCCCGCTGCTTAGCATGAGAGAACCAAGGAGAGAGTCCTGGGCAGGTGAGGGAACCAAATGTTATAACTAGAATGAAGAACAAGGAGCATGGTCAAGGGACAGGCCAGGGTGATACCAATCAGGAAAAGCAGTACATATTCAAGAGACAATAGCGTAGTTGAGGTCACAGGCCGAGTCAAAGGGTAGTCCGAAAGGATAGTCAGTACATGGGCAAAGGTCAGTACAGGCAGCGAACTAGACAAGGTCAGGGACAGGCAGGGTCAGGAACAGCTCAGAACACTAGAAAGAGCACCCAGGAACTATTGAAAATAGACCTTACCCTGGGCAAGGTGTAAAGGGACATGGCACCTTTAAATGTTTGAACTTTGCGACAAATGCGATGCAGCGCTCGCGTCAAACCCAGAAGCGGTGGAATCGTACGTCATTCAAGATTCAGCACTCTACAAAAGAGGATGCACCCCCACTGGACCACCAGGTAAACTCCTCACAATTCCTGTGCATAAGAAACATTTTCCTCAAGCAGTTTAATAAAAAACTGACACATTTATCAAAGCTGATCAGCATATGGGAATAGCCATTAGGCACTGTCAGTAGCTGTAAGTACACTGAGCAAGTGCAATGCTTTAGTCACCATCAAGAGCATGATCCCATCTGATTTTGGGACTGACCATTTTTTCATAGTGCTGCCTGGTTTATTATTGTCTGTCTGAGTTTCAGGAAACAGGGACACACCACCCTAAACATGCTTTTCAAAAGAGAAAATTAATGGTCACTTTTTATGGAACGATAAGACCAACTCTATCTTCCTATGCTAATTTGCATTGTTTTAAATTTAGGTTTTTTTCCCAGTGAAACCTGGTCCAGTAATCCATAGCAACCAACCAAATGTTTACTTTCAAACAGGTGGCCAGTAAATGCTACCTGCAGATTACTTGCTATTGAATATACACTGCTAAATCCATTCATTCTGCACCCTTATGGGAGGGTAGCGTTTTGGAGAGAATTTAATGCAATATGGCATTTTGAGGAGAATTTAATGTAATTGAATGAAGTTCACTTTGTGTGTGTTATATCAATGATGAAGTGGGCATGAGGCCATTGAAACCTTTGGTTGCCTTTACTCCACAATAAGTACTTGGATGTACTTATCTTACACCACAGCAGTTGTAAGTGTGCTTCCTTTTAGCTGTATTCTCTAGATTATTTAAATATATATCAATATTGTCAAAATGCAATAAGAGCTAAATTGGTAAAAGGGGTAAAAATATATTGTGCTACATAATAATATTCTGCAAATGTTAATCCGACCCTACTTCGCCAAAGTGATTAACACAAGAATATTAAACTAATACATACATTAGGAATAGTATAATTTGAAACAAGTTTTTCCAAAAAGTTGATTAGATGATCTCACAGTCAGGGAAACTTGATAAATGCAAATATATTCTTGCTAAATACAGCAGTAGAAGGAAGTGAGAGTTCATCCCCACCCACGTCAAGATTTTGAGGAAGTTACACATTAATTGAACCAATCACTATGAATTACAATTCCTTTTTGTTTGTGCGTTATATACATGGAGAAAAACACCACCAGTTCCACCTTGCTTATACTCAATACATTGATATCAGATTCCCAGGATGCCAACAGTTGAGTGGTGGTTTTGCTGATGTATGTGCAATATTCAAGGCATGCATACTGTAGGTATTCATTGCCTTTCCTGTGGTAGAGGGGTTAGCCCAGGGGTCGGCAACCCGCGGCTCCAGAGCCTCATGCGGCTCTTTGTCATGCTTGCTGCGGCTCGGGACAGGCAAGACGCAAGCAATAATCAAGCAACTCTTGTGGAACCCGTGCAGCAGCATACCCCAGACCAGACAGAGCCTTTGCCAGTGCCCCCCAGGACATTTCTCTGAGATGCTGGGGGTGGCAGAGGACACTTACAGGGTGGGTAATTTTGAACTGACAGCTGAGATTTACGGCTCTGAGCTGGAAGAGCAGCTGCGCAAAGGGGACGCATTGGCACTAGCTGGCGGGGTGACAGATGCCTGCACTCTTAGACAAGAGCAGCCATGCTGAGCCAGCTTCGTCCCGAGAAGCTGAGGGTGCTAGTGGGGAGCATTGCACGGTGCATCAGAGAAAAGTAGAGAGACTCGTACTGCTCCTCCACAGCGCTCCGCTGCCCCTCATTCAGCGACGCATACTGAAGTCTTCTCGTTCCCCATGTGCCGGCTCTTGCTGCTGCAGCTGGACCCTGTCACCCTCCTGTGTGGGCACACGTTCTGCAAGAGATGCCTGCGTGCCAGCTAGCCACCGCAGTGCTGCCAGTGTGGGGGTGACAAGCTGAAGGGCAAAATGGAACGGCGAGTCTTCTAGGGCCCCACACTCATTGCTGTTTGAATAGCCATGATCCGGAGAGCCAGGCGCACCGTTTGCTCCCAGGGGAGGACACCCAGTTAGTGAGAGGAGAAGCGGCACATTTGGCTTGTCCCCCAGCTTTGCCTTCCTTCTGCGCTGTGTCCCCTAACACCACGGAGGAGTGCTCACACTGAGGGAAAGGTCGGCTCTGCAGGCGTCCCGCTCTCTTTGCTCTTGATCCTGCACTTTGCATGGTGTGACCCGGGACCGAGCTCGCACGCTCCTGTCTACACTCTGAGACCCTACTACTGAATGCAGGAAGCTGCGGAGACCCCCGATCGCGAAATGTGGGGATGGAAGGCGCAAAGTTTTACTCGCAGTCCTCCTCTTCACCTGCAGCAGCATGAAGCAGAGCCCGACGAGAGCATGCGAGCTCGGCGAGTGAGTCTGCGAGTGAAATGGACTGCGATTGAAACTTTGCGCCTTCCATCCCCACATTTCGCGATCGGGGGTCTCCGCAGCTTCCCGCATTCAGTAGTAGGGTCTCAGAGTGTAGACAAGAGTGTGCGAGCTCGGTCCCGGGTCACACCATGCAAAGTGCAGGATCAAGAGCAAAGAGAGCGGGATGCCTGCAGAGCCGACCTTTCCCTCAGTGTGAGCACTCCTCCGTGGTGTGAGGGGACACAGCGCAGAAGGAAGGCAAAGCTGGGGGATAAACCAAACGTGCGGCTTCTCCTCTCACTAACTGGGTGTCCTCCCCTGGGAGCAAACGGTGCGCCTGGCTCTCCGGATCATGGCTATTCAAACAGCAATGAGTGCGGGGCCCTAGAAGACTCGCTGTTCCATTTTGCCCTTCAGCTTGTCACCCCCACACTGGCAGCACTGCGGTGGCTAGCTGGCACGCAGGCATCTCTTGCAGAACGTGTGCCCACACAGGAGGGTGATAGGGTCCAGTTGCAGCAATAAGAGCCGGCACATGGGGAACGAGAAGATATCGGATTTGGGGGTGACTTCAGTAGGCGGTGCTGAATGAGGGGCAGCGGAGCGCTGTGGAGGAGCGGTTCCAGGCTCTCTCCTTTTCTCGGATGTACCGTGCACCCTAAGCTCCTCCGGATGAAGCTGGCTCAGCATGGCTGCTCTTGTGTAAGAGTGCAGGCTTCTGTGACCCCGCCAGCTTTGCTAGTGCCAATGCGTCCCCTTCGCGTTCCTGGGCAGACTGCTAGAGAAGTGGCTGAAGGAGGAGACTAAGGTGAAGGCTGTCTCTGTCTTCTGAGGAATACAGCGCTGCACTGGAGCTCGGTAAGTGTACAACTGCCTTATTACGTATTTGCCTATTTTCCAGATGACCTGTTCTATAATTAATATGCCGCAGCAAGATGATCGTGGTTCTTACTGTGAGAAGCCAGAGTCCAGCAGCAGGTGTGAGGGCTATGTGACGCATATTTTAATGACGTCTATATCCCTCGCCTTTATCTGCTGGCGCTGGAAGCTTCTTGAGTGTGCAGGGACACAAAGGGAACAAACATATTATTAATATAGAGAGAATATTACAGAAAAGGGAAAAGCCTACTTACCTGCAGATACAGCCCTTGTGGCCCAAGCCTGCTCTTACACTGAGCTAGTAAAAGGGAGCAGCCATAGGCCAGGCCAGGGTGATTTTATTGCCAAGGGCCTCTTGACCAGTCACTCACGTGTATTGAGTAATAAACCTCTGTGGGACAGCCATACTGAGTGTCTAAACCGGGTAAGCCATGAATACATCCCAAAAAAGAAAAATCTCAGAAGAAAATAGAGAGTTTAATTCTGCATGGACAGATTCCTTTGCCTTCACTGCCAGCGACGCTGGCTTGCCTGTGTGCTTGATATGTGGCGAGAAATTAGCAAACAACAAAAAATGTAATGTTGAAAGACATTTTCAAAACAAGCACTCAGCATTTTCTAAAAAGTACCCAACTGAAGATGAGCGAAAGAGAGCAATTTCAGAACTACTACAGAAAGTTGAGCAGAGCAAACATACTTTCAAGAAGTGGATCAACTCTCCAAACTCAACTACAGCTGCGAGTTTTGTGGCAGCTCATGAGATCGTAAGGAGGGGGAAGCCGTTCACAGACGGAGAATACATGAAAGAATCGTTCATAAAAATATCAGAGCATCTATTCTCAGAATTCAAAAACAAACAGGAAATTATTCAGAAAATTAAAGAAATGTCTCTCTCTGCAAAGACCATCAAGGACAGGACCATTAAAATGGCAACAAACATCACCAGTAAGCAAATTGATGATATCAATTCAGCTCAAGCATATTCAATTGCCTGTGATGAGTCAAGTGATATAAATGATATTGAACAGACAGCACTGTTATGCAGATATGTGAACACTGATGGGCCACAGGAAGAACTGCTTGAACTCATACCACTAAAAGGCCAAACGCGGGGACAGGACATTTGTGAGGCTGTTTTGAGTTGTCTAAAAGCCAAAGGAATAAACACAGCTCACCTTGTGTCAGTGTCTACTGATGGTGCACCCAGTATGAGAGGAGCACATAAGGGCTTTGTGAATTTACTTCAAAAGTCGCTGGATCGAGAGCTGATGACGTTTCACTGCATCTTGCATCAAGAAGCACTGTGCGCTCAAACATTCCCCCCTGAATGTGTGGAAGTGATGAACCTTGTTATTAAGATAATGAACAAAATAATTGCAAATGGGTTAAACCACCGACAGTTTTGTTCATTGTTAGATGAAGTAGAAAGCGCATATTCAGATCTCCTGCTGCACAACAGAGTTCGGTGGCTGTCAAGGGGAGACGTGGTGAAACGCTTTGATGCTTGTCTGGAACATGTGAAAACCTTCTTGGAAAGTAAAGGCCTCAGCTATCCTGAACTGGGAGACCTTGATTGGCTGGAAAAGTTTTATTTCATGGTGGATATGACAAGTCACTTAAACACGCTGAATAAAAATCTCCAGGGAAAGGGAAGCACGGCCCTGCAGTTGCTAGAGGATGTTCTGGCGTTTGAGCGCAAGTGTTTGCCAGAGATGTACAGAGAGGTACGCTCTCTCACTTCTACTCCCTGAGAGAGTTCAAAGAAAAGAACAATCACATCATAAATTGTGATTATTTACACTGTGCAATTATGGCAATACAAGCTGCATTTGGAGAAAGATTCAGCGAGTTCAGAAAGGAAAAAAACACTCTGTCCTTCCCTGTCACGCCGCTGGACATCGACCCATCCCTGCTGAACATATCTGCATTCACAGGGATAAGTCAGCCCGATCTTGAAATTGAACTGGCTGATATAGCGGATAAAGACTTATGGGTGTCCAAGTTCAAAAACCTGACAGTGGATCTCGAAGAAATCGCCCGTCAGAAGGCCACTTTCGCTAAAGAGCACAAATGGAATGATATCGAAAACCTCCCCAAACCCGACAAGCTTGTTTTTGAAACATGGAGTGCCATTCCCGACACATATATGAACATGAAAAAGTATGCATTTGGAGTCCTGTCCATCTTTGGCTCAACATACTTATGCGAGCAAGTTTTTTCAAACATGAACTTTATAAAATCCAAATATCGCTCCCGCCTCACAGATGACAGCCTAAAGTCCTGTTTGAAGATCAAAGTCACATCTTATAGCCCTGACATAAGGAAGATCAGCATGGAGCTTCAGAAACAGAAGTCACATTAAACAGATGAGAACATTAGCATTTGTCTATTTTCAGTGTTTATTTGAAAGTAGGCCTACAATGCACTTCTGCTTGTTGTATTTTGTTGTTGTAACAGTTCAAAATTAAAAAAAGGTTAAAACTTTTAAAAGTTTATAAGCGGTGTTATGTTTTGCGGCTCCAGACTATTTTTCTTTAGTGGAAGAGGGGCAAAATGGCTCTTCTGATAGTAAAGGTTGCTGACCCCTGGGTTAGCCCATTCCCATAGTCCCTTGTATTTTTAAAGGTAGAGCACTTTGTATCTATACATATGCATTCTATTTATATTGAAATGTCCCACACAGTATCCCTCATATATTTTCACACTACCTCACTACTTTATATATTTTGTGCCTATTCTACTCCTTTTTCCTTTCAGTCTGGGCTCTCCAACCACTAAGACATAGGCAAGTGGTCATAGCTTGTCAGCTGCAACTTAGGGAAACATTTAAAGAAGAACTAAAGCCTAAGCCTAAAGAAGTAAGCTAGAAATGTTGTACATTATGTTTTGGACTTTTCTCAGCAGCCCAACTTAACCATAACCATAATGGGAAATTGAATCAAAGACAAAGGCAAGTAACTGTTCTGAGTACTTGACAGAGATGAATAAACAACTCCTGGTTTATTTGGCCAACATATTTGGTGACCAATGGAAAAATCTGAGCTTTGCCATGAAGTGTGAAAAAAAAACCTTTGGAATTAAAATTTTAAGGACATTTGTCACTTTTCAAATATTTTGCATGAAAATGCAAAATATCCAGCCATGAATTCTTAGCTTTCAGTGACATTCTGAAATTCTTAGAATGCAAATTATTGCTTTCACTTATTGTTTGACATTTCTAACTACATATGCTAGCATGTTATTATTCTGCTCACCATGGTGTAGACAACCAGTAAATGCCTCTCAATATTCAAGGCCTTGAAACACTAACATGATATTGATATTATGTAAAATATATAACCTCTTCTACTGAAACATTTCAAAAATGTAAGGAATTTCAGTGCCATCTATGCTATGTGTATTCATAGTTATCTGCATTATTCCGTGGAGACTCCTTTGAAATCAATATGGAATTTTGTTAGTTAAAAATGACTTGACCACTAAAAATTGCAAACAAATTAATACCAATGTTGAGTTTATATTGTAAATTTTTGTTGTTACATCATCTGATTGCAATATGAAAACTTTTGTGTTATAACCTCACTAGTACAATCATGTGTAAAAAGATGTAAACACACCCAATGTAATTTTTTAAATATCTGTAGACATTTTTGATCTTCATTCAAACAGAATATAAAGGTGAGGTAATGTAATGTAATAAAAATACATGGGGAATGTGACTTTGCAATCATTCATTAAACAGATAAGCCATTTTATTTTTGGTATCCTGATATCCTGATATCCATAGCGATACATTTTTTCCAACTCCTCAGAATTCTTTCAGCTGTGCAATCTTTCAGGGGTGTATTGCATGCACTGCTTGTTTCAAACCCCCAGACAATTGGGATGGAATTTAAATTACTGCTTTGACTTGGCCAATCCAGAACTCTCAATGTTTTGGATTTACCAGAATGTTTAGGGTCATAAACATGTTTTGGATGAGCGTTAATCTTCTGACAGATGCTCTCACAATATCCTAAAGCACCCTCTGGTACAAAAAAGGAATTCAAATTGTATTGTACAGTGGTGAGCTTCCCACACCCTGTCCCAAACCATAACTTGTCCACCTCCATGCTTTACAGTTGGTAGCAGGTGATATGCTGGTGAAATTCTGTCTTTAATTCACCAGACACGTCTTCTGGTACTGTGGCCAAATAAATCCTTGCCTCATCTTTCCAGAGCATATTGTTTCTGAAGTCCTGGTCTTTGCCTAGATGTTAATGGACACACTCTAGTTTTGCCCTAATGTTTTTCTGGATATCAAATGATTCCTTCTGGCATACATCCCATGTAAATCTAATTTGAGCAGCCACTTTCTAATGGTAGGTTCCATGATGAAGTTCTGGATTTCTAAAAGACATCTTTAAAGGAAAACTATACCCCAAAATGAACACTTAAGCAACTGATAGTTCATATCATATTAAGTGGCATATTAAAGAATCTTACCAAACTGGAATATATATTTAAGTAAACATTGCCCTTTTACATCTCTTGCCTTGAGCCACCATTTTGTGATGGTCTGTGTGCTGTCTCAGAGATCACCTGACCAGAAATACTACAACTCTAACTGTAACAGGAAGAAGTGTGGAAGCAAAAGACACAACTCTGTCTGTTAATTGGCTCATGTGACCTAACATGTATGGTTTGTTGGTATGTTTGTGAGTACAGTGAATCCTACGATCCCAGGGGGCAGCCTTTATTTTTTAAAATGGCAATTTTCTATTTATGATTACCCAATGGCACATTCTATTAGAAAAGTATATTATTATGAAAATGGTTTATTTACATGAAGACGGATTTTACATATGAGCTGTTTTATGCAATATCTTTTCATAGAGACCTACATTGTTTGGGGGGTATAGTTTTCCTTTAAGCATTTTGCTTTCAAGCTGAACTTGCTGGAATGGCCTGGCCTTGGCAAGTTGACCAGTGGATTGATTGATGATGTCCAACTGTTTGGTAATATCTTTTAATCGCTTTCCTTCTACACATCTGTAACCTTCTTTTCTAATGGCCTTAGAAACCAAACTTAAGTGCCCACCATCCATCCAGCCAAGTACCCACCGCCCAGCCACTGTCACTCCCCACTCCACCCAGACCCCAGCCAAAGCTGCTCTTGATTTGCTGCGCTATTAAAGATTAAAAAATTAAAGATTGCCATGTGTTCCACAGCAGGGTGGGAGCGGTTGGTGGCTGGGGGCTGCTGGTTTGTGGGCAGGCAGGCAAGTCCTACCCTGGGCAAAGTGATATCAAAACATCAATGAAAGAGCAGACCAAACTAAATCTCCATTTCAAAAAGACGGGTTCTTACAAGATGTTCTCTAACCATGTTCTAATCATTGGCCTCTGATGTGGTGCACCTGATTAAAATTTAAGATATTTTAGCTAATAATAAATGTAGCAGTGCACCTCCTATTTTTTTATGCTTTTTTGCATTAATGTTTATTTAAGATACACAATGAACTACAAAATAAACAGTGCATGATATTTGTTATATTATATTACCTTCGTCTATCAAAATTGTTGAAATGAAGATCCAATATCTGTAAGTTAAAAACTAACACCAACTGGTGTAATCACTTTTTAAATTACAGTACATAAAGTCAAGTGACTGGTTACTATACATGTGGTTACGTGAGAAAAGCTTCTGAGCACTAGACAGGTGCACAACACACAACAAAGAAATTCTCTGGTATTTGAAGAAGATGAGTCCATGATTGTGCTTTGTGTACACTTTGTAGCTAATCTGACAACTAAACAAAAGAGAAACAACAATAAAGGAAACATTTTCCCAAATGGATGTGTTATGTGACAGCAATAGCAAATTGTGGGTGCCTTACCTTAATTAAAAAAATGTATGCAACAAGAATGTTTTGCCACAAATATGGATTTATGCAGTTTAGTTAGGATCAAGCACACGGTACTGTTTCATTATTACAAAGAAAAAGAAAATCATTTTAAAAATTAAGATTATTTGCTTAAAATTGACCCTTCTTGTAAGTTGGAGCTGTCTGGTTAAGTGATTCCATACCTACACTTCTATAGGCAGTGAGGTACATTAAAAGAATTAAAAAAAAAGTTGTTAAATGTATATTTTTAATTTTTTAGCCTAAATACTGCTTGGCCATAAAAATTGCCTAAAAAAACTACAGAAACAGTGAATTGCAGGGATAATTTTATGAACTAGAAAGCAAATACAGCAGAAACACAACTTTTACATTTTTTTTCTAAAAACGAAAGCAAATACAGCAGAAACACAACTTTTACATTTTTTTTCTAAAAACGCAAAACATATATATGCATAGACATGCATGAAAACACTATTTTTAAGATAAATAATATGCAAGATTATAATTATGTAATTATATAAACTTTATATACGGATAGCAAGATATATGGAATATGAAAACAGGTTGCATAAAAGTTAAATATGAAGTTTTTGAATAAATTATTCTGATAGTCTTCAATTTTACTTGTTTACCTTTTAATTGAAATGAAAGCTTTTGCATACAAAGAACTAAATGAAAATTACAATAAAATATTCTAGCAAAGACTTTCATCTATATGTGAAGATTTGTTGAAAGGAAGCAAAATAGGCCAAGTAACAAATTAACAACTTAGGGGGTGATTTCTCAAGGCTCGAATTTGAATTTTTGCTACAATGTGAATTTTTTTGCACAAAAACTAACAAAGTTAAATTATCTATTAAAAAACTCGAATGGCTGGTATTTTTTAAGCAAAGAACTCGAAATCTCGAATGTAAAAAAATTGGCATCTAAAAACTGGCAAGCTCATGATGAAGTTAGTGGGAGTTCTCCTAGGCAAAATTCAAGCCATTTTTTAATTCAAAAGTTTGTCAAAAGTTTGTTTAGCTCTAATCAAAATAATTATAAGGATATCATTTACAGGATGTTCATTGCTCTTGTGTATTATGCCACTTGCACACATACGCAGTTACTTTTGGGAATTATTTATCAACACAAATCTGGGCAAATCTGTACTTTTTCCCCCAGAAAACTGAAGGTAAAACAATGAAGCAAAAACGTGATTAATTACCATGGGTTATTGCCCAGGTGTAAATTTTTCCAGTGTTAAATGATAAAATGTGTCAAAGGAAATGATCATTTCTGCAACAAGATATTACAGATACACAGTAGTGATCTTTAATTTCTTTACTGGATGAACCAATCACAATGCTGTATTCGAATTAGTGTGGCTCCCCTGGTAATGAACTGTCAAAGCTTTAAGGAATGATTAGGGCAAACAGTTCCATGCATTGGAGTGATCTTTCCAAAGGTAATCATAAACCTTTTTTTTAAAAGAACTAGTGGGTTCAAGGTGCAAATGTTGTTAACAATTTTCATGAAGTCTTCGGGTTTCTTTGCCTTCGCAAAGCTTGCTGACGAATGCGCAGGGTTTTTTTTTTACACATCACAGGGAGGGAGAGGGGGCAATGTCGGTAAGCTTAGGGGGGCTTATGGTAAGGGGGTTTAGTTCTCCTTTAAAATAAACTTGTCTCATGTCCAGTTCTTAGTTGGTCTTTGTAACAGAATAATGGCAAATCTATGGTAAGTCAACTGATCTTGCTGAATGATATTGAAAACTTTTCACTTGCCATTGTCATTAATGACAAGATATTGTATATCTACAATATACTAAGGAGAGCACCATCTAGTCGCAGCACACTTGAAATGACAATATACAATGCAAGCACATGTGGCTTAGTCAGCATGGCCATTAAAGATGCACTTAGGGGCAGATTTATCAAGGGTCGAATTTAGAGTTTATAGGAGTTTATAAAAACTCCCATAAACTCGATTTTCGAGTTAACGAAAAAATTTTTAATACATTTATTTTTTTTAAATTCGGGTGAGTGGGATCAACCCGCAAACTCGAATCAAATTCTAATCAAATCCAAAATGAATTCGATTTGAGTTTTTTCTCAGAAAAAAACATGATTTTCAGGATGCCACCAATCAACTCCAAATTGATTCCAGGACATTCGCCATAGTATAAAACAGCAATTCAGCAGGTTTAAAGTGGCTAATAGTTGAATTCTTATAGTGCCACTACATGATAAATTTCAAAATTTGAATTAAAATTTTTTAAAAACTCAAATCAAATTTTAACTATTCTCTAGTCTAAATACACTAAAATAAACTAAAAAATTACAATTTTTAAATTCGAAATTCAAATTTCCACTTCGGATAAATGTGGCCCTTAATATTTTTATTATATAGCACAAGATATTCTACAATCTAATTTCCCTGCCACAGTCACATTATGGTCAGTTTAAACTGAGCTCTTGTATAAACTCCATTTATAAGCTCATTCAGATGGGTTTATGTAAGAAATTGTGGATAAACATTTTTATTAAAACACAGACATCAGACATGCCACAGACTGACAGGAAAACATGATAGCCTCTGTCTGACTGTCAGGAATGACTTCCCAAGCCCCCTGATGATTCTGTGTATCACCCACCATGGAAATCAGAGATGGAAAATCCCAGAATCCATTACTTCACAATGAAACAAGGGAAATGGTTTGTATCAAAAAATCATTGTTTGCTTTCAATCTGTGAAATCAGGCATGAATACTTTAGTATTCAGTTTTGGAAGTTCAGATAGTGTTTATGCATCTTTTCTTTTACGAAAGCCCTACAGAATGAGCTGTCAAAAAATAGATGTCGAAAAAGAGGCGTATATTTTATTTTAATAACTATAAAAATTGACCAGTACCATGCTGTAAACAAAATAGCACTTTGGACACTACATGAACCTTACTTCACAGAGTAAACATCCCACATAGACGTGACTCATTATTAATTTGCTTATAGTAAATGTCAGAATTGTCTCTTCTGCTGTGTTCTTCTCCTGTATTTTTCCAGTGTTTTATATGTGTATAAAAATATTCATATTAGAACTGACTATGACTGTGTTGCATTTTTTTATCATTCGTCACACTGTTCCACTCCACTTTGTAAAGCAGAATGTCAGCCTGTGCGGTTGATAGAAGAAACACAGCAGTACTATAAACTGTTTCCTGCCAGCAAAAAACAGTTGATCAAATAATTACATCTCGTGATATAGATAATAGTGGATACTGGGAGTTGTAGATTAGCAGCATAATAGAGTGCCAGAAGCTTAGCTGTCCTAAGGTAGTGGATGTAAGAAAGCACTAGCATCCAAACCTTACATGTATATGACTTATCTTTAGTGAATAGTAGCCTTGTTTATTTAGGCATAAATGTGCACATGGGAAGTAACCCATTGGCAACCAATCATGCATTCTGTTTAGTTAATACATTTTAATGCTAAACAATGTAATTTAATTGCTTACTGACTGCTCTGGTTTATTGCATGTTTGCACCTGGGGTAGCAAATGAATCCCAACAGTGTCACTGGAACAAAATCAGTAAGTACCAAGGTGCGGCAGAGTCTGCAGTTTGTCGTTTAAGTTCCTTTCCCTGGCTGTAGCCATCTCCACCCCCTGAAGCCACTCAGTGCACCTTCTCACCAAACCTTCATCAAGGGAGTACCCAGGAACACCATCACCCCCTCTAATCCATCCATCATCATCCTCATACTCTACATCATCATAGCGGTGGTGTTCATTCAGCAAGGAAATCTTTAGGATCTCCCTGACATCTGGGAGAGGCTTCTGTGAGGTGCAGCTTGGTACCAAATCTCCTCGGTTCCTGGAGCGACTGGCAAATATGGGTCTGGAATCGAGTCGCAGCTTGCACTGTTTCTCCAGATTCTTTTTCTGCAGGACCAGAAGAGCTTCAGGTGTAAGGCACAGAGTGAAGTGTACATCGGGGCGGTGCAGAGGGGCACTGTTCAGTTGTGGCTGCCTGGGTAGACCTGTTAATTGCTTTTCTTTCCTGGGACAAGGAAGCATCTTCTTTGGTGCGTTGTTTGTCCGTGAGTGAAAGACACTATCATAGGAGCGAGTTATTGCCGAGGGGACCTGCTCCAGGACTCGGCACACTGGCTGCATGGAGCCTTCTGAATGAAGTACTCTGCACCTTCTCTCCAGCTCCCCATGAAGTGTAGCTGAGGGCCAAGAGTTGGACAGCTCCTCGGTGCCCACAGATGCCCTCCACTGCTCAGGAGATTGTGACTGAACCACTACTCTGCAGCTGTTGTTTCTCGCTGGGAGCCGGGCTGACAATGTATGCTGCTGGTGCTGGATGGGGGGAAAAGGCATGTTGGGATTTCTACTCCACTGTGCACTTCCAAGCCGATCAGAAAACCATGGTGATAAAATTCCTTCCAGCTAAACACTGATTGATCTCAGTCTTGTGTTCTAAAGCAGCCTGTCTGATTGATAACTTGCTCCCTGATTTTCTAGCTTTTCCTGTTGGTTGATAGAAAATCTCCTCGATCAAGCCAGGTCTGTATGTGTCTTGTCAAACAGCAAACTAACAGATGGTAGCTCAGCTTCACTTCCAGCCTTTAGTTTAGAAGTAAAGGGAGGGGTTATGTGTTAGGGTTAAGGAGGGGGCGGGTGTTAACTGGTGCCTGTGAACAGAGATCTGTGGAATATGTTTGTGTAGAGAGAAAAAACAACTCTAGTTATTTCTGGAAGTACATATACTGTTTATACATTACATAAGTCCAACTGAATAAGCTTGTCAAGTGGGGTATATTTTTGCCTAAGGCTGATGTTCAGAAATTTACATGTAAGTTTGATTATGTAAGTTTATGTCAAATTAATTACAGTTGTCATCTGTACATTCTGGTTCTTTCTGCAACTTGGTGATTGGTCTCTAGGACCCTGCAGGCATCAGGAGGAAAGCCGCATGAGTGGAAGAGAAAGAACAGATCTGCGCATAAATTTAACAGGGACTGAAGGAGAGTTATGCATCTGGTTTATACTACGTGGGACACATTGAGGTGGGCTATATCGGGCTGATCCGATCCCTAGTGCCCAACAATCAGATCAGAATGGAGGCAATACGGGCAGTCGAATTGCGGGAATGCATCAACGAACAGATGCAGCCGTGATCTAATGGGATTTTTTACTGTGCCTGATCCACATCTGGCCGACTTTTGGCTAGATATCGATTGGTGAAGCCTGTCGGGTGGCCCCACACATAGACCGATACGCTGCGGACTCGGTCTGTCGGCAGCTTTTATCGGCTCAAGTATGGGGGCCTTAAAGAGATACTGACACCAGCAATTAAACCCTTTTTTTTAAAAAAAATCTATCATATTATTGCCTTTGAAAGCTACTTATAACTTTGCCATAAAGTATTTGCACAATGTTTTTTTCATTATATTTCTGATGCCCCATCTTCCTGAGGGGGCTGCCATGGTTGTGCATCAGTCCGTTAGCATTAGAAACTTTAACTGACAGGCTGAGATGGGACAGTCAGGTTGGCAAAACAGTCAGGTTTAGGAACTTCAACTAACAATAACTTACATAAACAAACCCCTCAGCTATAACATCAAACATCAAAAATCAACATGACCTATAGTTATACTATTAGTGTCAGTATCACTTTAAGTTGCTCAAAAGCATGTGTGGTAAATTGAACAAGTCTGCTATAAAGTGAACTCTGTGTAAGTACTGTTCTTCCTTGGAGGGAGTACAAGGAAGAACAGTACTTACACACAACCGCACACTTTTTGTGCCATCAGAAAGTGAATCCAACAGACATATCACTCTTTTAAAAGTGGCAAAGCATTTTGAGAACTATCAGTTTTCTAAGGATCTGCTAGGAGCGCTTTATATTTTTTTAAACAGCTTTAGGGCAGGGGCACACGAGCAGATTTGGGGAGATTTAGTCAAGATTTTATCTTCTTTGGGGCGATAATCTCCCCGAACTGCCTTTCCCCTGCTATAATGAGAAAACGCCAGCGCAATGGCACTCGCGGCGCTTCCATTTCCGAAGTCGCCGAAGTTGCCTCACAAGGAAACTTCAGACGACTTCGGAAATCGAAGCATCGCGAGTGCATTGCCGCAGGTGATTTTTTATTTTAGCACGCGGAAAGGCAGTTCGGGGAGAATGTTGCCCCGAAGAAGCGACTAAATCTTTCCGAATCTGCCTGTGTGCTTCTGCCCTTACACCACATCAAAGAGGAAGCTTCCTTGTGCCGGGAAAGAAAAACAATTAACACATCAACCCAGGCATCCGCAGCTGAACAGTGCCCCTCTGCACTGCCCTAAAGTGTGCCTTACACCCGAAGCCCATCTGATCCTTCAGAAAAAGAACCTGGAGAAACAACAGTCCAAGCTGCGTCACGATTCCAGACCGATATTTGGCAGTCGCTCCAGCAACAGAGAAGCTGCACCTCACAGGAGCCTCTCCCTGGATATCCTAAAGATTTCCTTGCTGAATGAACACCACTGCTATGAAGATGTAGAGTATGAGGATGATGATGGATGGATTTGAGGGTTTGAGTACCCCCTTGGTGAGGGTTTGGTGAAAAGAGTGGCTTTAGAGCAGGGGTGTCCAAACCTTTGGCTCGCAGGGCCACATTGGAAAAAGAAAAATTGACTGGGGCCACACATGAAATACACAAACACGTTTGATTTGTAAAAGAAAAGGAAATATACAGAAAATAACTACAATGCCAGTTGGATAACCAGATGGAGCTATACACTGGAATATGGGACACCTGGATATTAAATAAGACTTATTATTATATTAATATTACTAACTGGGCAATGGGCAGAGTCCCCCCTCCTCCTATATCCTTTGCGACATGACGTTTTCTCGGGAACCAAGCTGGGCCGCATTCATATGCATCCTGTGCCGCATTTTGCCCTCGGGCCGCAGTTTGGACACCCCTGCTTTAGAGGGTGGAGATAGCTACAGCCAGCGACAGAAACGTACTTACTTCCCATGTGGAAATTTGTACCTATATATGCACAAGGTTACTAATTTACAAAAGTTAAGTAATATACTGTATGTAAGGCTTAGATGCCAGCAGTTTCTTACACTCACTACCTTAGGGCAGATAAGCTTCTGAACCTCTACTATTCTGTTAATCTACAACTCCCGGCATCCACTATTTTCTATAGCACAAGATGTAATTATTTGATCAACTGTTTTTTGCTGGCAGGGAGCAGTTTATAGTACTGCTATGTTTTTTCTATCAACTGTAAAGACTGAATTTTTCATTTGATGGCTCTCCAGAGAATACATATTGCCTCACCAGCTATATCAATTATATAATACAATATATTGCTTAAGTATTTGTTTTGAATTTTAACCTTCCTTTCTATCTATATGATAAAACCACATAAAATAGATTACAAATTAAACTATTCGTTGTCATATGCAAATCAGGAAATTAGGCATTTCCTTCCCAGAAACATCCTGTTGCATCATTCAGTGTCATAAATACCAGGGGGCAGAGAGTTTTACTGCACCAGGACCCCTCCACACATGGTTGTCAGCACATTGGGGATGCAAGAGATGCCACAATAATCTCCCATATAAAGTAGTGTTAGACTGGAAAAAATAACCTTTAATCATATATGCTGAAATCAAAAATCAAGGCCTAGAACATGCTAAAAGTTGCATCAAAGTATATCAATCCATCTAAAAGTGGATGCGGAAATGATTGCATGGGGAGGTCTTTATGACAGCTGAAACTACATATGGCCTGTCTTTCACTCAGTACAGGGGGGGGAGTACAAAGGAGTTGCACTGGGACCTTCATAACACTACTCAAGTTAATAGCATCATACACTTGGTTGTAAAGTGGTGTAAAGCTGTATCCTCTGAGGCAGTAGTTTGCTGGGACTAAGTATAATTGTTCAAACAGCACCTTTTGCCAGAGGAAATGCAATAGATACTGCAGGTCCCACAAAAGAAATGTAGGACCCCCTAAGCTCTGTGAACAAGATATTTTTCATAAAATTATATTAAAACTGCTACCTGTCAATGTCCCGCTGAGCCCCTTTTAACTTCCTGCCACCCCCACCCCAGAGGTCACAGGGTTTGCTACCTTTTTTAGCCTCTGAATGTCACATCCATGTGTGCAACTGCAGCACTGAACCCTAGCCATATGTATCACTGAAGGAATTAGCAAAATATGCAGAAGCTCTATGGGACAACCACTTATAGTCCTTTCATATGTATGTTTAATAAAAAGCACAAAACCCTAACCTTTGTTGGCCTCTCAGCAATTACATGCAGTCTAATTCAGTATTTATTACTAATTAGCATGTTAACAAATACAGGTTCAAATAATTTACACCAGTGGTGCACATTTAAAAACAACCCACAAGCCTCAAAGCCAAAACTGTATTATGAATGAATCCATATGTTCTCAAGTAAACAATATCATTAAAAAAAAGAAGACAAGCCTTGACATTTTTACCAGACTTATTATATGTATTTATTAGATTTATTTGGAACTGGATGATATATTTAAATAACAATCTGTAACGTATGATTACCTCCCTGCTGAATGTACTGATAAAGTAAGTCATAATTAGGAAGACTATTTATAATCATTTGTTAGGTGGAGTTAAGAGGGTTAGTTGGTAATAGCGAACCTGTAGATCAGGTTCAACTTGCCAAGATAAAGTCTGCCACCTACAAATCAAACACTCAGTTTTAGTCACAAGCAGCTAAGGTGTGATAGATTTTTGAGTAATTTCCTTTTCATGTTTTTTTCCATCCAATTGCTCAATTTGCATTCTAAATCTAAAAAATAAAACAGTGGTGTATTGTTTTGGACACTAAAACCAAAACCATATCATTATATGAAGTCTCAAAATATCATCATAAAAAATATACAGAAAGTACAAATATAATTACAATATTAGGAAGTTTAAAATACAAAAGACATCCCCCTTAATTAAAATGTACCATGGTATCCATGGTGATGATTAGTGGTTTAACCAGTAGCACTTTCATTAAGAGAATATTGCTTCTTGATTGTGCATATATTTATGTGCTTGGCTCAAACTGTTATCCAGAATGGATCTTTCTGTAATTTGGATCTTCATACCTTAATTCTACTACAAAATCATGTACATTAAACAAACCTAATAGGCTGGTACTGTTTCCAACAAGGATTAATTATCTCTTAATTGGGATCAAGTACAAGGTACTGTTTTTTTTATTACAGAGAAAAATTAATCAATTTAAAAATATGGAGTGTTTGGATAAAACGGAGTCTATGGGAGACAGCCTTTTTGTAATTCGGAGCATTCTGGATAATGGGTTTCTAGATAACGGATCTCATACCTGTACTACATAGATACACCACCTTTGGTTTCTGCCATACTTCTTACCACATCGCTCAAATTATGATTTTACTCTTCTTCACTGTTGAGCTGAGATCCTGGTATTATCAGTCTAAAACAGCTTATATCTCATAAATTGCTGCTCCCAGCAGAGAATGGTTGACATAAGGCTAATAACACAAAGATCTGTGGACATCAGCTCAGTTGTGTGTCTGTACCCAGATCCACTGTGTCAGCCCAGGTGCAGACACATGGAGTGGATATCAGTGGTGAAATGGACACTTTTGAATTCATGGCACCATAATCCACTTCTTGTGTTTGCAGTGGCTCCAGGTGCAGATTCAGAATACTACAGTTTTGAAAAAAGGGGCTGTTCCTCGACCTGCACTTATATGCAGGTTGAGAAACAACCCTGTCAGGCATTAGCCTAAGACTCCAGAAGGACTTTGCTGCACTGTTGGAAAAAGAGTACAGAGTAGAAGCTGATTCAGGACATATATTCAACTGTGTATGCTACTCCAAGATCCGCATTGCCAGTCTAAAGGTGGCCATACACAGGCACACTTTTATCGTTCTGCGATAAACGATCGTCTGACGATTATTTTACCATAAAATATGCCATCCACGGAGAACGATTATACGAACAGATAAAATAATTTTGTTTGCTTCGTGTACGGACGAACTTTGTTCAACAAACGAGGGGTGGAGCTAGCATTGTGTCACTGTCTGTAGTATATAATCAGTTTCTCCTTCCCTGCTCCATGCAGACATTTGGATTTATGTCTTGCTATGGCATAATAAACTTTTCACATATGAGGTGATAGGGAGATATTCTTGCAGTTAGCACCAATTTATTTCCTTACATAGTTCATATGTTTACAACTGAAGCTTTCAGCATAGAACGTTCGGGTCCTTTGGTATATGTTTGTTGTTCCGTATATGTTCGTTAGCTTGTGCTACAATCCTGACATGCACAAAGAGGGATTTTATCCTTGAACGACTAAAATTTTTAAACTCATCCGATCAATTTTGCGGACGATCGTTCGTACACCATCAACCATCCGATAGGTTATCAATATTATTGGAACGTTCTAAAATCGGTTGTTTGGAAGTAAAAAATCTGCCTGTGTATGGCCACCTTAACAGAGTTGGATCAGACGACACAAAGTCGATGTCACCTTTGAACTCCACTGAGCAACTCTACAGATTTATAGCAGGTCATCTTACAAGGAGACATCTGAAAAGAATAGATGCAGAATGAGAGGGAGCTGGGAGGGGGGTGTGAGGGGGTTAGGGTTTCGGTTTCCTTTAAAAACAACAGTTAATTGCTTTATTGTTGATACTTGATATCACAACAGGCCACACAGATCTCACCCAAGGATCATATACAATAAATAGTTATACATTTCTCACAAAGGAATCCTACCCTGAGTGTATCCACTTCCCAATCCTTATGCTGTTGAGACATACCTGAAATACTAGCACTACTTTTTTTCTTGGGTGAGCCTTTGGTTCCTCTACTTGCTACCCTAAGAATAACTTATATTGGGGTTATGTAATAAAAGGCACTAAGTTTTCCCAGGGGCAATAACGCATAGCGACCAATCAGCAGTATGCATGTACTGGTTACCCGTTTAAAGCAAATATCTCCTTGGTTGCTATGGGTTAGTGTTCCTGGGCCAAATTTGTGCTTTTTATTACATATAGTGGTACTACTTTGTTCTAATATCCTGAAATCCACTGAGGTGTATTTTCTTACGCTACTGAGTCCTTTCTTTCCTCTTGCTCCTGGCAAGTCATAACATGGCTCCCCCCAGTATTTTATAAGCTAGCGAACTAGATATATTTAAATGAATATTTAAGTTTGCTCGGATGATCTGGTCAATAATTGGAATTGTATTAGTTTAGAAGGCTATCCATTCCTTTCTGTTGTGCCTAGCACCCCTCCCATATTTAAAACAGAGAGATGAATAAAAGTCATATATATGACATACATATATATGAGTCACTGGCCTCCTAGGAAGGCAGGATACAGGCCGGATAGACAAGATAGGCAAGGTAAGTACAAGCTACATGTAAGGCAGGCAAAAGTCCCACAGAAAGGTACCCTTGGTTTAAAAGAGAACTAAAGCCTAACTAAAGAGGTAGGCTAGAAATGTTGTACATTATGATTTTGGCTTCTGCACCAGCCCAAGGCAACTACAGTCCTTTAGGAGAAATGATATGTGCCCCAAAGATGCCCCAATAGCTTCCCATCTTCTTTTCTGCTGATTCACTGCACATGCTCTGTGTTGCTGTCACTTGCTGAGCTTAGGGACCCACTCACAATATACAGTACTCATAGAATATAAATGTCACAATATAAGGCTGATTAATAGTAATTAATACATGGCAGCACAGAAACTAGTGCAACTAACATCAGAATTTAATAATCAGCCCTGTAGCATCAGCTTATATTACAGACAAACCTAATTTTCTTCTTGATAATTTGCAACGACCCCTAAGCTTAGCTTCTCAACAGCTGCTCAGAGCCCACTGAGCATGTGAGTGTCGCAGACACTTTCCATGCCTGTGACAAGTTTGAAGTCCTGGATCATCTGCCAGTGAGAAAGCTGAAACTTTAGGCTGGTGCAATAAGTTCAATATATAAAATATGGCATTTTTAGCCACATTCATTTTAAGGGTTTCATTCTCCTTTAAGTAATGTTTGTGCTAAAAGTCTGAAATGGGACAGGGCAGACAACATTCAAGAGAAGTCAGAATAAAACACTAAGCTCAGGTACAGAAGTTCAATATTGCAGCATGTACACACAAGACAGGCTAGGAGGGCCTGAAAATAAACAAATATTAAAGTCAGTGGATTTTAAATACAAGAAGGTTCATGTGTATATATGCTGGAGCAGGGTACGCTCCCATATGCCCACAGGCGCAGTTCCTTTCTCTCCAGAATGTAAATATATCACCACTATTTGCAAGTGGGGCAAGCTGGGGGGCACATAGGTACACTATCCTGCTTCTACCCACCCCCTAACTTAAAATCAGTCATGGTTTATTAGGGGTTTTGCTTGCTCATCCGTAATAAAGCGATTTTTTGTTGTACATAATGGGGATCTTTACCTGGACATTCTTTCTGGCAGGATAAGCAAATGCCTCTATTTCCCCCTGGTGGTCATAGACAAGTCATTGTCGTTGTAATTTTCTTGTAAATAAAATATGGATGGGTATGCTACCAAAAGGGATGGCTAAGGACATTTTATTAAATTTAAAAATAGAACAGAAAGGGGAGCTTAAGGGCAAGTTAAGTGTCGCCAATTATATAATAAAGAGCTACTGCCACCAGAAAGTAAACCTTTTTTTTTACATCTATCATAATATTGTCTTTGCATGCTATTTATAATTTTGTCATAAAAGTATTTAAAGATGCTTTTACATTACCCATCTGATCCCCCATGTTCCTCACTGAGGGTGCTGCCATATTTGAGTTTCAGCAGTCTGTTAGATTTGAAACTCCAACTGACATGTTGAGAAGTTACAGTCAGGTTGGCAAAACAGTCAGGTTTAGGAACTTCAAGTAACAATTACTTACAAAAGCAGCCCTATCAGTGAAAAATGATCAAAATGACATATATGTAAATTTTGACGTACATTAATATTTTAAATAATATTTTGTTTAGTGTCAGTATCACTGTAATACAGAGAAACCTGTGCAAAACACTGTCCAGGAATCCGATTTCAAGTCACAAAGGAATAGTTTCAATGCACAGTATATTGCCTCAGTCTTGGATGCTACTAATGCAGTAGGTTCAGCCTCTTCATAGGTTGGTTAAACCAAAAGTAAAATCAAAAGTCTGCAAGTGTGCCCTTCTTTTTATTAATTTTATTAAATATGGCCATTAATATATTCTCCGGCACACCACTGGCACCATAAAATTAATAACAATAGGGACATTGTTTTCAATGCTCTTTGGTCAGAATTACATTCACCTGACATACAAACTTTCATCTTCACATGAGGTTATTTTATAACTGTTATAATGTTTCTCACAGTCTAGTCACCTATAGCAAACAATTAGCAAGAAGCATTTTCTAAACAACTGTTTAAAAGCAAATTGTGTTTGTGTAAGGGAGCATAACTGCTTTTATCCAGAAGAAGGCAAAAACTGAAGTCTTTCCAGTTAGCCTCGGAGGGTGATAAAGGTTCCTTCCAGACTCCATGGTGACATTTGGACCAGTTCCTGGTTGACTATTACTGTATCTGACAGCGCAACTTTTTCAGAGAGAGAATTCCACAACTTTAAAAAATAACTTGATACGGATTGAGATGGAACCTCCTTTCTTGCTCTTGCAACAACCTGTAGGTAGGGTCAGACTGGCTTGGCAGGAGACTGGGATAAAACCTGGTGGGCCCCACTCCCCCCAAAGGGTTTATCAGTAGCTGCAAGTTTTTAGAAAGGGCAAAATACCAATACACATTGAAGTGGGTGGATAAGGGTTGGGTGGGAGTTCACAATGGGAGTTTTGAAAGGTGGGGCATTGAGCTCCACTCTGCTCTACTAGGATATACTGTTTAAAAAAGCATCAGAGAGTTTATTGTATGGTCTTATTCATAATATAGACCTTCCATATGCCTTATTATGGGCTATTTCCACCAATTTTAGCAATATGTTCAGAACCGCATATCTACCTTTAAACAAACAACCCTTAACTAAGCAGCAGCCTTTGAGCAGCTCATTATCAGGGGAAACTCCATGGATTGGTAATTAGTTTCATCAGCATCTTTGAGGTTCTGTTTGAATAGATGAGACAGGAAGTTCTACAATGAAACGGACTATAAATAAATTATTTCCAGAAATGACAAAAAAGAAGATATTTCTTAAAACAATATGGAGAAAAGTATGTACAGTGCAAGCTCTACTCACTCTGGTAATGTTGAAAAGGGGTGTATGCGGTCACTTTAAAATGCCTTTTGAGGACTGGAACCAACACTGCTTTGTATATTCTAAATGGGACCTTATCAGTGTTTTATAAAGGGGAAGAATTTACTCTCTCATCTGCCACATAGCCTCTGTGTTTGCCAGTTCCCCCTACAAGAATGACACATCCTGGATGAAATTAATAGGCCTAGTTTTTGTACCCTGTGGCACTCCATTGGGAATGCTATTCCTAGTAGAGAAAGTACCATTAACAAGCACCTACTGTACACAATGCTTTAAACAGTGTTCTATCCATGTAAAACAGTATTACCAAGACCAACAGATCTCAGTATAAAAAGCAAATGTATATGTGCCACTGTATGAAAAGCTTTGGTAACATCCTAGTATATCACATCTACCACAACTCCACTGTCAAAGATGCTAGTGTTGCTATTGCTATTGAAGAAACTCAGTTTGTTTAGCATAATCTGTCCATCATAAAGCCACGCAGAACACAATTTTCCAGAAAATAATCTCAAATATGATCCCTTAAGAAAGCTTCAGTAACATGCTCACAAAGATGTTAAATGTATGGTCCTATAATTGCCAGGTTGAGAATATAATGCCTCTTTAAAATTTGAAATGATATCAGCTATCCTCCAATCCATAGGTACCATACCAGCAGGCACATTGAAAATGGGGGAGGGGTGAGCAAATATTTCTATCCTCTAACTGAGTGGCATTCTCAATCTCCATCTTGATACACATAAAAAAATAAAATAAAAACCAGAGAATAAACTTTGCAAGTTACTTATTTACTCAGTTGCTTTTAAAAAAAGAATAATGTCAAGCATTATTTAGCAACTACTAAATGTAAAGCTCCTGCTCCATGCATCCCCATGCTGTAGCTTGCCTCTCCACCCTTTATCCAGTGACTCTCTCTCGTTCACCCACACTCCTCCAGTATTCATGATCTTTATACAATTCATTTTCTCTTTCCCATCCCAATACATCTTTCCCAGATGTCTGTTCTTGTTAAAGGAGAACTAAACTAAACATGGCTCAAAATGCCATGTTTTATATACTGAACGTATAGCACCAGCCTAAAGTTTCAGCTTCTCAATAGCAGCAAAGACCCAGGACTTTATCACAAGGGGTAACCATCTTGGAAAGAATCTGTGACACTCATATGCTCAGTGGGCTCTGAGCAGCTGTTAAGAAGCTAAGCTTAGGGGATGTCGCAAATTATCAAGCAGAAAATGAGGCTTGCCGGTGATATAAGCTGATGCTAAAAAGCATTTCATTAAATTCTGATGATAATTGCACTGGTTTCTATGCTTCCATGTAGCAATTAACTTTATTAATACTAATCAGCCTTATATTTTAACATTTATATTCTATGGAGGTTATGTAATAAAAGGCACTAAGTTTGCCCAGGAGCAGTAACCCATAGCAGCCCATAAGCAGGTTGAATTTGCTGGTCACCTGTTTAAAAGCAAACATCTTATTGGTTGCTATTGGTTACTGCTACTGCACAAACTTAGCTTATTTAATTACATATGGGGGTATGTGTACTGTATATTTTGAGTCAGTTCCTAAGCTCAATAAGTGGCAGCAGCACAGAGCATGTGCAGTGAATCAGCGGAAAAAAAGATGGGGAGATATTGGGGTATCTTTGGGAGCACAGATCTTGCTAAAGGGTTGTGGTTACTTTGGGCTGGTACAGAAGCCCAAAACATAATGTACAACAATGCTAGCCTGTTTTCTTAGTTAAGCTTTAGTTCTCCTTTAATGCTGCTCCTCTTTCCGCCTTCCTTCCAGTTCTACCCTCCCCACTCTCCTTTCTTGCTTTCTTCTCTTTCAACCAACTCCACTAATTTCTTTTCTCTCTCTCACCCCTGCTCCCCACAGCTATATATATGTTATATACACTCAGTGATCACAATCCTGGTAAGAAACAATTCTCTTGTGAAAAACTGGCAGAACTACAAAATATGGCCTCTCCCCGTCCCACTCATTCCCCAATCTCTGTGATTACTCTCCTTCCCACACACTTGTTCCCTGGGGTGTGCATCATCTCTTCTACTGCTGCCTGCCTGTATCTATATACTTGCATCCCCCACTCCTGTCTGCAACACCATGATCCTTCCCCTATTCCCCACCTTCAAACAAGATGTCTGCTCATATTACTCCTGTCTCTGTGAACTCACTTCTTACCCATAACCCAATATTTGTGCCCCTTACACTGCTTCCCTGTGCATCACTCATTGCCTTTGTTTTGTTTTTTGTGTTCCTGATCTTTTTCCATTTTGTTTCCAGGGACTTTTTATTCTTTATAGTATATTTTAATATACCACAAAACACACACGCATATCTATATATATATTTCAGATTTTCTCTCTCTCTCTCTCTCTATTTACATGGCAAAGAAAAAAAACAAATACAAGATTTATATTCATGGAGTGATGGTGTTTGTTAAAAAACAAAAAGTAATGTGTCACAGTGCAAATACCTTAATTACAGCACATATTAAATATGTACTCATTTCTTATTAAAAAAAAATAAAAATCATTCATTTAAGAAGCTCTGATTAGGAAAATGCAATGGTGCAGGTACAAAACTGTTAAGCATATGTACATATATGTAATAACATTATTTTGTAATTTAATTTAAAAAAAATGTAAATTTAGCAGATATCAACAATAGAATGATCAGTCCCTGAATTTTTGCAGAAATACCCATGGTCTCTCAACCTAATTCAGACAGCCAGTGAAACATTTTATAACAGCGTCCCTGTAGGAAACAATGGGGAAAACATAAATGAATACAAATAATGATAAAGAAAAAATAAAAAGAGAAGTGACATAGGCAGCATTACCCAGAATGCACACAAGACACAGCTTTTACTAGTCAGTGCCAGACAGGACTTCTAGGACCCACCATAGAAAAGGGCCCACTCTCATTTGACATAGTGAGTGCTCATATACATTTATAACAAACTATAAAGTGTTATGTGAAGAAATAACTCACCTTGCAAAGGGTATATATGAAATGCTATACCTGTAAAAAGAAAAAAAACGATGAAAGGAAAAATTATTTCAGTCTTGCATGTAGCTTTGTGCAAATTAAGGGATAAACGTCAGTTTAATGTCATAGAACAAAAAGTAAAGTAAAAATGTTGGTTGCACCCTTAGTACTGTACTCCAGGGTTCCAATTAAACCAGAGATACCGAATACAGGTAAAAGACATAAAAGGGTGTTTGATTTGCTCCTGAGCTGAAGTTGAAAAGGGATATGTGTACTGAATTCAAAAACCTTTGTTCAAATAATTTCTAATTAATTTATAGATAAAAAAAATTATATGGTACAGTCTTCTGTTTGCATCATAAATTGAATAACTCAACTGGCAACTAAATCAGTTCCTGTCTCAGCATTGTTAAATGTAAGCTTTGCATTGCATCTACTGAAAATGTATCCAATGAATTCTTCAAACTATTTTGTTTGCCAGGAAAACCATTTTCTGGGAAAGAATCCACCAATCTCATTGTGCTCCCTTACTGAACTAATGAAGATAGGACATATTTTATACAGTTTTCATTATACACCTTTATGTAGCATATCTGTATAACAATATATAGTAAATAAACAAAGTGTATGGCAGGTCTTCTTATCCTCCATTCCCTTTTTAAGTTAGATCACTTTTTAGCTCTAGGGATGGATGGTATTCATACCAGGGTACTTTTAGAGCTTAGCCAAACCTCTTTACTTAATTTTTCAGGACTCATTGAGGTCTGGCATGGTGCTGAGAGACTGTGATGCCCCAATCAAAAAGGATCCCAATCTCAGCCTCAAAACTATAGGCCGGTTAGTCTGACTTCAGTGGTAGGAAAGAGTTTCGAAGGGGTATTAAGGGATAAGATACTGGACTTCATTGGAAATCATAATACTATGAGTTTGTGCCAGTATGGTTTCTGTGTAATAGATTTTTGCCAGACTAATTTAATTTCCTTATATGAGAAGATGAGCAGGGACATCGAGTATGGGAAGGCAGTGGATGTGATCTACTTGGACTTTGCTAAAGCATTTGATCAGTGCTACACAGAAGGTTACTGGTTAAATTAAGGAATATTGGCCTGAAACATAGTATTTGTACCTAGATAGAGAGCTGGCTAAAAGATAAATTACAAAGAGTGGTGGTAAATGGAAGATTTTCTTCCATTTAGTGGAGTACCGCAGGGTACTCCACTCCATATGTACTAGGTCCTTTGCTTTTCAACTTGTTTATTAATGACCTGGTGGTGGGCATTGAAAGTACTACTGTTACTATTTTTGCAGAACTACAGGTTCCATGCAGGATACTGACACTTTGCAGAGTGATTTGACTAAATTGGAAAACTGGGCAGCAAACTGGAAAATGAGATTCAATGTTGATAAATGCAAGGTTATGCACTTTGGCAAAAATAATATAAATGCAAGTTATACACTAAATGGCAGTGTGTTGGGAGTTTCCTTAACTGAGAAGGATATAGGGTTGTTTGTAGATAACAAGTTATCTTAGTCCAGGAAATGTCATTCTGTGGCCAATAAAGCAAATAAAGTTCTGTCTTGCACAAAAAAGGGCATTAATTCAAAGGATGTAAACATAATAATGCCTCTTTATAGGTCCCAGGTAAGGCCTCACCTGAAGTATAGGCTAGGGACATGATTACACTTTACAAATACATTATAGGACATTATAGACAAATAGCAGGGGACCTTTTACCCATAAAAAGGATCACTGCACCAGAGGCCACCCCTTCAGTCTACAGGAAAAGAACTTTCATTTGAAGCGTTAATGCCTTTAAAAGAACAGTTCAGTGTGAAAATAAAAACTGTGTAAATAGATAGGATGTGCAAAATAACAAATGTTTCTAATATAGTTAGTTAGCCAAAAATGTAATGTATAAGGGCTGGAGTAACTGCATGTCTAGCATAATAGCCAGAACACTACTTCCTGCTTTTCAGCTCTATAATCCTGAGCTAGTCAGCGACTTGAAGGGGGGCCACATAGTACATATCTGTTCAGTGAGTTTGCAATTGATCCTCAGCATTCAGCTCAGATTCAAAAACAACAGTTATGACCCATGTAGCCCCCCTCAAGTCTCTTATTGTTTACTGCCTGATAACCAGTCAGAGTAAACCAAGAGAGCTGCAAAGCAGGAAGTAGTGTTCTGGCTATTATATTAGAAATCCAGTCACTCCAGCCTTTATACATTACATCGTTGGCTAACTAACTATCTTAGAAACAGTTTTTATTTTGCACAGCCTATCTATTTGCCCAGTTTTTATTTTTACACTGAACAATTCCTTTAAGAGTGGCTTGGATGATTTCTAGGACAAGCATAATATCCAAGGCTATTGTGATAACAAAATATATAGTTAGTATAGATATGTTTATATATATAGTTTATGTGAATGAATGGAGGGGTCAGTGGGAGTGTGTGTATGTATGGATGCTGGGTTTCATTTGGAGGGGTTGAACTTGATGGACTTTGGTCTTTTTTCAAACCCATCTAACTATGTAATGCACTGTGTATGTTTGTTTATGATGCTTCAGTAGACAGCATACAAGTGCCACAGCTTCTCTCTAGGCCCCAGACAGATGCCAATCAGTCACAAGCAAATAACTTGTGACACAGGAAATCTAAACCTCTGCTGTTTGCAGAAAGCAAAACTATTCACATTAACATAGCAGATCTCTATAAACATACCCAAGGGATTGTTCACCTTCCAAAGACTTTTTTAGTTCAGTTGTTTTCAGGTACACCAGAAATAAAGACTTTTATCAGTTACTTATCATCTTTTAAAACCATTTAAGTTTAATGTTGCTGTCTCTGTTGTTTCAGTGTGGCAGCTCAAGGTACAAATTCTGAACGGTTATAATTTGCTACATTTACTTGATATATTTCTCTGCAGCATCTATGAAGTATCGGCAACTATTGTATTCTTTATAACAGCTGCCTTTAATGAAACCCAGAGATTCAGCTCAACAGGGTAAATTGAAGTATCAACAAAAATAAAGGTGGCCATACACTGTAAAATTTATTTGTTTTTGCTTAGTCGCCAAACAAGCAAATCTTACCCCTGACAGGCCAACCTTGGGTGAACAATATTGTGGTAAATAGAAGTATCAACTAAAATAAAGGTGGCCATACACTGTAAAATTCACTCGTTTTGCTAAGTCGCCAAACAAGCGAAACTTACCCCTGACAGGCCCACCTTGGATGGGCAATATTGTGGTAATGTGACTGCTTGGCCCTATATGAAAAGATATGATATGAAAAGTTGGAGCAAGGACCACATCAATGAGCTCATACGGTCCTCGATCAAAATGTCAGAATATCAATTCTGCACAATCTAGATCTGGACGATTCTTGGCCAGAAATCGATCGCTGAGGCTTGTCGGAGGGGCCCCATACACAGGCAGATAAGCTGCTGAATCGGTCTAAAGGACTCGAATTGGCAGCTTAAATCTGACCGTGTATGGCCACCTTTATGTATCAATTTATAACAGTTTACAGAGTTGGCAGCAAAGAAGCAGAGAGCTGCTTTTGAAAGACACACGAATGTGAAACCTTACAACTTGTAAACCCCCAACTTGTAAAAGCTGCACACACATAAACCAATGGCTGGTTAAATCAGCCAGCAAATTGTTGTATGACAGCACTTCTTTCTTATTTGCTCATTGCTATCAGATGTTAGTGGAACATTGCAAAACGTTGGCTCATGATAAAATGATATAATTTATATCTTAGAGAGATATAGAGAACATATAGTTCCTCTTTCAGCACTTACCATGTCATTGCAAAGAACTGTAAAACACAAAATATAATTGCCAGGCCATTCTTATGCCACTAAAAGAAAAAAAACAACAAACAAACAGTCAGGCTTAGTCAGTTTTAAGTGTACTACTACCTTTGGATTTAAAGGGGAAGTTCATCTTTGGACAAGAGTCCAAATATAAACATCCTGTGTCACTAAAATCATTATTCTAAAATATAATTTCATAAAATAATCTGTTCTCATGATACATACTAGTGAGAAGTGTATCACCCACACAGAAACATTCTCTCTCCCTGCGCCTGTGTGCAGGAAGACAAAGAAGGAAGTTCAGGCTTGAAGTGCTACTGTGCATGCCTTTCCTTCCCAGCTCCATTTGCATATCACATATAATTTTGTATTAAAGGGTGGTTCACCTTTAATGTAACATTTATTATGTTATAGAACAGCCAATTCTAAGCAACTTTTCATTTGGTTTCATTATTTATTTTCTGTAGATTTATAGTTTAAATGCTCTGTAACGCTACATAGTTACATAGTTAAATTGGGTTGAAAAAAGACAAAGTCCATCAAGTTCAACCCCTCCAAATGAAAACAAAGCATCCATACACACACTCCTCCCTACTTTTAATTAAATTCTATATACCCATACTAACTATAGAGCTTAGTATCACAATAGCCTTTGATATTATGTCTGTCCAAAAAATCATCCAACCCATTCTTAAAGGCATTAACTAAATCAGCCATCAATACAAATGTATTGTTATTGTTAATTTTTATTACTCAGGCCTCTCCTATTCATATTCCAGTCTCTTATTCAAATCAATGCATCGTTGCAAGGGTATTTTGGACCCAGATTGGTTACGATGCAAATTGAAGAGCTGCTGAATAAAAAGCGAAATAACTCAAAAACCTTCAATAATAAAAAATGAAAACCAATTGCAAATTGTCTCAGAACCACTCTCTACATCATACTAACAGTTATCTCAAAGGTGAACAACCCCTTTACCTCATCCACTTCTCTGCACAAATAGTTTTTAAATATGGCAAAAGAATGAAAAACTGTGCACAAAAGATTACCTTTCCCTAAAAAAAGAGTGAACATTAGAGGTAGATACTTTTGTAGGTTTACAAAGGTTGTATCATATATGTGCAAAGGAAAATTTTTCAGAAGAGGCACATGCACAACATAGCGGGGATGCCAAGCAATGCAGTTGCTGGTAATTTGTAATACCCTTTAAAAAAAGCCCCTGGCCTGCCCCCTTTTTTCCAGCGCTGTGGACGTCTCCGTGATGTTGCTTCGCCGCTTTTGCAGCACACCACGTAGCTCCGCCCCTTTGCATCACGGACCGCCCCCCAGTAATATTTTTTAGTAAAGGTAGCAACCCTACCTACAGGGTTACCTTGGGTGCCGGCCTGCTTGGCCGAGGCCTGAGGTTTTCTAGGCCTAATGTCATTGGGAGCAATTTAAATTGCCTGTATATCTTTGGAACGAAGGAGAAAACACATGGGGTAAATCCATGGACACAAAGAGAACATAAAAACTTATTGCAGGGAGTGCCCTTGTTATAAGGAGAACTCAGGAGCCCAGCACTTCACAACAGCGGTGCTAGCCACTGAGACACTTTTTATTAGAATTCCCTATAGGTGAGTTGGGAGCATGAAATCTGGCAGATATCTGTTCTAATTGTCTTTGGCTCACCTTTTACCACATGTGGCACCTTCCCCTTCTACCCAAATTTTGAGCTAACATCAGACAAAGCTTTGCTACTCAATTTTAACATATGGAGGTAAAAGAATACATGGCACTTGTTCTAGTAACCCAATCAGGAGAATGGGTGCTGCATAAGACCAAACAACTTTTTTCCTGTTGTCTCATTACAATTAAGTGATATACAGGGTCAGAACTAGGGGTAGGCAGAAGAGGCACCTGCCTAGGGTGCAAAGATGTGGGGGTACTGGGCAGGTACCTTTTCGAAAGTTTCTGCCTACATCTAGTCCAGGTTGCTCACTCCCCTGCTGCTCTCGCCCCCTCCTCTCCCTTCTTCTCCCCCTAGCACTCTTCCCTCTCTCCGTCACTCACCACTTCCTCCCCTGCCCATCCCCTGCTTCATTACTCTGCCTGTGTCTTCTTATTGCACGTTCACACTCACGCATGTGCGCAGTCCTGATCGTGCTTATGTGCACTATGGCACACTGTCAGCATGGCCCGGCCCTGGTGATATATATACATACAAGCATGAACACTAATTTAATTTACAGTAAATGGGAATGTTGTGGTGACATTGCTCGCAATAAAGTATTTGGTTGCATTGGATCACAGATTGTTATTACAGGCAAATTAGGCATATTAAAAATAAAAAAATTAATTAAAAATAAAAATTCACTCACCCAAAATACAGCACACAATGTACCAATAAGACAAAGCTGTAAAGCAAACAAAATTATAATTTGGGATAGTCAAGTCAGTCATATAACTAAATTAAATGTCATATAAGGAGTCATTTATAAACAGTAAGACAATGTGCAAAAACAGGTACAAATTGCTATTGTTTTGTACATTTATAACTTTAGCACAAAAAGAAAAGAGCACAAGGGTCTATTGCTCTTAGCATGTACAACTTCCTGCATTTGGCATTGCTGTATTGCTAAGGGTGAAGAGACACAGAGCTACCAGTAGCAGTTACAGCTAAAAAACACCAGAAAATACCCTGTCATAGACAATGCTGAGAATTGCCTCTGCTAAAATACAGACAGTTATCAGTAAATTATCATCATTATCTATTTTTGTAGCTGTGAGTAGCTGCTACTAGTAGCCCTGTGTCTCTGCCCTAAGGGGTGGACTGGTGGAAGGCACACTGATGTTTCCCCTCCTGCCCCCTAATTTGCATCATGTCATTCAGATCTGCAAGTTAGGGAGCATCACCAGGCTTGGGTTACGAAGATTGCTTATCAATGCATGATCTGGCCTGTTTGCTTTCACAATAGGCCTATATTAAAGCCTTATATGTGTCACAATTATTTTGGGACAACTACACTCAAATACATGCAATGCATATTTTCAGAGCACAGTCATATCTAATATGCCTGGGTACAGTAAACCAAAAGACAAATATGGCTAAAAGACCCATAGCTGTCTGTACATTTTATTGGGTCTTGCACATGATTGCACAACACCAAACACACATCAAGTGACCTTATAAGACCCAGTGACAATAGTCTATTCCTGGAAGCAGTTGTTTAACAATCACTGCTGGATACAATGTCATTCCTTACGCTTATCTTCCCAGTAATGTCACACGGCAGTCAGGTGTAGTGGCTTGAGCCAGCATTAGCATAATCTTTCCGGCAATCCCCCACCATCAGCACATCTTGCAGTTCAACTATACTGAATGTTTGAATAGTATGGCAACCTTACTATGGAGTAGGGATGCATAACTCATCTATCTAGAGCACAGTAAACCCAAAAAGTGCACTTAAACCCCAAGCATATGAAGTATTCAACTGTCTAGCAATAGTGTGCATTAATGATTAAAAAGGGACATCCTTTTACCAAACCTGAAAAAACCTCAATAGCCTTTTTTTTGTTTGTTTGTTTTTAAGATGGGAGGGATTTACACTTTATTTTGCATGTATATTGTGGTTTTACTTTTGTGTGTTTTGTTTTTTTCATCATCTTTTGTAGC
The DNA here is from genome assembly GCF_017654675.1 of Xenopus laevis. Classification (NCBI taxonomy): domain Eukaryota; kingdom Metazoa; phylum Chordata; class Amphibia; order Anura; family Pipidae; genus Xenopus; species Xenopus laevis. The sequence goes on from NC_054380.1 coordinate 46,985,050, forward strand.
AATGTGGATGACTTTATAGTTGTAGTTTAGTGATACAGAAATATTTCTGCTATTTCTTCAACCCCCTTCACCTTGTGGCCAGCAGGAGAGGGAGCACTTCTTGGTTATGAAAACAAGAAAGGTTTCATGGAAATGTGTAAAGCTGCCCATACATGCTCAGATTAAATCACTTTGGTTAAAGTTTACTACATGACATTTAGGACATGTAAGGCAATTAGGGTAGGTGTGTCTTCTAGTGGAGGCTATTGGTATATTCATTTTTTTTATATTTGAATATTAGAAATTGAGGTAATAGGTTCACTTTCATTATAAAAATAGAGTGAATGCATTCATTTAATATACTAACCAGCATGACTATAGTGGCAATCAGTCTTGTTGGTGCAAACATCTTTTTCAGTTGCTTCAATGGTCCCATTAGAAAACACGTGCTGGAGAAAACAAAAAGTTAAAAATTGTGGTGAATAATATTATATAACAAAAATGCCCCTGTAGCTCCGCATCTTCTTTTCTGCTGATTCACTGCACATGCTCTGTGCTGCTGTCAGTTACTAAACTTAGGGACCGACTCACAATATACAGTACACACAGAATATAAATGTCACAATATAAGGCTGATTAGTAATTAATACAGTTAATTACTACATGGCAGCAACATTACTAACAATAGAATTTATTAATCAGCCTTGTAGCATCAGCTTATATCACAGTCCAACCTCCAACTCATTTTCTACTTGATAATTTGCTAACCCCTAAGATTAGCTTCTCAACAGCTGCTCAGAGCCCACTGAGCAGGTGAGTGTTGCAGATACTTTCCAAGATGGTGACCCCCTGTGACAAGTTTAAAGTCCTGGATCATTGATGCTATAGAGAAGCTGAAACTTTAGACTGGTGCAATAAGTTCAGTATATAAACTATGGCATTTTTAGCCGTATTCATTTTTAGGGTTTAGTTCTCCTTTAATTAACTAGAGCTCACTGGAAGTCTGCAGGAGCAGATCCACCACTGATGATCTACGTGTTTCATGGAATCATGGTTCAACTTCCTCAAGGCCAGACAAATGATGTTAGTTAGACGAATTCGTTAATTAATCTGTCCCTGAGGAAGTTGGACCGTGATCCAACAAAATGCGTAGGTCATCAGTGGTTAATTTACTACTTTTTGAGGAGGTTGCAATCAAGTGTGCAGTTTGGAAGGACTTTTGAAATCTGGACATTTTGTGATTGTTCAGCTCAACCCTTTAGTGGCAGAACTGTTTTGTGTGATTCTGCTGAGGGGTACAAGTGGTAAATGTATTTTTTAACCCCCACCCTCCTTATTCTAGTGTGATATATGCATATAATTTGCACCCCCTATAGAGTGTTTTATGTATCTATAATTTTGTAATATCATTTGTAACTCGGTAGATATAACAAGTACGTGTGAAAAATGTCTGCAGATGTGAGATGTTCCTCTGTTCCTACTCTTGTACTTGATTAAGACTTCAGTAAAACCTCAATTTTTACATACGCTGATTTTAAGTTTGCCAGCATTTTACAAGGTTTTTTTGTGGTCATACCAGCTTATTATACATAATACATTTTTTATGTATTGGTATTGGTTTTATATATTTCTGGATTGTACACAATTCTTTTCTGGTCCCCTGAAAAATTTAAAATGGGGCTTCTATTGTATTTTGTTATAACAGCTTAAAGTTTAGCTTCACAAAAAAACATTTATAGGAACAACTAGTTATATTTAGGGTAATTTGCAAATTTACTAGAAAACTAGTGAACTTTGTAGATGTTCCTGGCCACTAGTGAAACTGTTGAAGAAGTACTGAGATTGGTTACTGTATTACAGTGTGTGCCATCAAAAAAAATATTTTTTTGATTACCTGTTCCTTAATTCATGACACTGCTAAAGATATACTTACCTAGCAAGAGCAGCAATATTTCCTAGAGTGTAGAATACTGCAAAAAGTTTTTTTCCAGCTGCAGGTATAAACAGTAATGCAGTTCCCTGCATTTAAAAAAAACAAACAAAAATGTAAAATTTTACATTGTAAGTTATTTACCTCTTGTTGTTCTTTCTGTGCAAAACTGTATGTTCAATGTATAAACCCATTGATCGTACTTATCTGCTATATATGTTAGCTCTTTATAAATATATTTTAATATACAGTTGTGTTCAGAATAATAGCAGACATCACTTACCTGATCAATCACGGTTTTTGGTAGAAATTATATTTGTACAGAGGAAATTCGACCTGCACATCACTACTCCAGTGAGATTAAAGAAGGTGTAACATTATCTGAGTACTATTACAATTAGAAGACACCTATGTGAAGCCAAGCTATCGACAAGAAGCTCCGCAAAGTCCCATTGTTGAAAAAAAGACGAGCAAAAGAGGTTACAATTTGCCCAAGAACACATCTGGCCTAAAGAGAAACAGAGCAACATTTTGTGAATTGATAAAAGCAAGATTGCTCTTTTTGAGTCTATGGGGCCGCTGGCAGAAGTCAGAAGACTGCAAAATGATGAATTCAAGCCACGGTACACTGTGAAGACAGTAAAGCATGGTGGTACAAGCATTATGATAATGGGGATGTTGCTCATACTAGGATGTTGGGCCTACTTATCGCATACCAGGGATCCTGGATCAGTTTCAATACATCAAAATACTTGAAGAGGTCAGTTGCTTTATGCCAAAGAGGAAATGCCCTAGAAATTGGTGTTTCAACAAGACAACAACCCCAAACACACCAGTAAATGAACAACATCTTGGTTCCAGACCAACAAGATTGATGTTATGGAGTGGCCAGCTCAATCCCCAGACCTTAATCCAATAGAAAACTTGTGGGGTGACATCAAAAATGCTATTTCTGAGGCAAAACCATAAAAATGCAGAAGAATTGTGGAATGTAACAGGTACGATAAGTTGGTGGACTCCATGCAACTGTTTCTATTCCTTGAAGGGGAACCCAGTTGCGCTGACCCTGCACTGGAGCGCAGTCAAACTCCTCGGGTCGGCTGCTGGAACTAAGGCAGCAGAGGGGAGAACCTGCAAGAGTGGTTAAGGGAGGGAGCAGCAGCAGGAACTGAGCACACGCACGGAAAGTTACCGGAGGCAGCTGCTAGTTGCCGATAGGGAACAGGGAGATAAGGTCAGGTCCGGGCCGGAGTCAAACACACGAGTCAGCCAACTAAGCGTCAATCCAAGGGAAATTACACAAGGGAAGTCAAAATTAGCCGGGTCAAACACAGGAATTCATAAAATGTTGTGATTAGCACGGAGGAGTTCACAAGTAACAATTTGCTCACTGAAAACCAATTGTACTTACTGGCAACGAGTCAGCATGCGTGTGAAGTATAAATAACTTCCCACTACTGCTGATTAGCCCGTTGCAGACTTGTCCTTAACCCCTGCTTTAAGGTGGCCATACACTATATGATCCGCTCATTTGGCAAGTTCGCCAAATGAGCGGATCTTAACCCGATATGCCCACTAACGGCTGGGCGATATCAGATGAATCCGAACATTCGGCCCTGGGGCCAAACGATCGGATTACAATTCTACGAATGGGCTCCGATGGGTCACAGGATTGCATGAAATAGCCGGTGCGGTCCTGGATCGTAAAAAATTTCAAACTTGGCCAAAAATCGGCCAGATATTGATCGGGAGGACCAGTCGGGAGCCCCCACACATGGGCATTTAATTCGTAACAGCATCACAGATGTGCAGCAGTTCTCAGAAACAGTGGTTATACATAGGGATGGACGAATCTTTTTAGCCTTGTTTCGCTGCAGAAATGACGCCCATAGACTTTTTTTTGATGGACTTTGATGGGCGTCAACGAAGTTTTGCCGCCGGCAAATTTTTGGTGAAACGGGCCAAATTCAGCCATCCCTAGTTATACAACTAAATATTAGTTCAGTGATTCAAAGGAAAGCAAAATCTTGAAAGATTTTTCAGTTTATACAGTAAATGTTTAAGTTTGTAGAAGAATGCAGACTGCTATTTTTTTGGAACAGCCCAATATTCCCCTTTCTTCACTTTCTGTAAAGGAATAACACAAATCTGATAAGTTTCTTCATATTTTGATTTGGAATGGAATGTGCAGTGTTACCAGTGCATTTCCATGTGTAGAAATAAAAGCCATTATAAGGATTTTGAGCTTTATTCACTTTTTTAAACACACTTCTATTATTCTGAACACAACTGTATCTATCAATATGACAGATATACTACTTTCGCAAGAAACAATGCAATTTGCATATTTCATTAATTATATTTAATACTCTTTATTTGAGCTCTGGGCAGGTAAGCTTTAGCACAGTTTCAGAGAAGTGTAAAAATATACTCACAAGAATAGAGCATGCTATTCCAAAAACGAAGCATATTGCAAACCACTTTACTCGTGTGCCAAAACTTAGGGAAGAAGAATCCAAAACCTTTTGAAAAGAACAAACATGTTTTACTAAGCACATAAACTGCAACTTCTTGTACAGGGCATGCAAAACAAAACTGCACATAGATGAATATGGCAATTAATTAATTAATTAATTAATTAATTAAAGGGTCAAAAAATGTATTCAGATAACTACAAGAAATCACTTTGGAAAAGGAATGCACAGAATCCAGGCCTCACATGAAAAGCTAATTTGTACATAGTTTCTGAATGAGCATCGCAAGGCAGTTCAACAAATCTTCACTATATTCAGAAGGTTGGCAGACTTCATATGGACTGTGTAAACAAGACTGGCCAATTGTTCTCATCTTCTGTTACACTCTCTTTGTCATGCCAATTCTATCCCATAGGCTTTAGAATGCCAGCGAACCTTTTATAACATGGCATTAAAGTTTGTTTATTTATTTAAAATATGGATTAGGTGCAAACCTGATTTAGAATGGAAAAAAACAAAACTGTTAACCATTTCTTAACAACGAAATTTGTACTGTACCTTTTCTGTAGCAGTTTATATATCCTTTGCTAAGCATTGCAAAACAATAAAAGCACAAATTCACTAAAGAAAATCAAGTTCCACAAACAAATTATTAATTAGTATATGTTTTTTAGTATTACAAATATTACTGTACATCCTACACATTTCCACGAGTGATGGGCGAATAAATGTGGCAGGTGCGAATTGCTGTGTTTTGCCGCCGGCAAATAATTTTGCAAACTGGCGCAAATATAACTGCCAGCGGAAGTTCGCCAGCGTCAAAAAATTTTGGACGCACGTAGGAAAAGTTGCCCACTTCAAAACCGTTACACGCTTCAACATTATTCGTACGCCCATTGACTTTAAAGTCTGTGTCAAAATTGACACGGTCAAATTCGCCCCTCACTAATTTCCACTAAATAAGACAAAAATAGCTCATTGTTGCTACTTTGGCTTTCTCTGCACTAGAAGAGCTGAATTTCCTTTTGAATAACGGCTCTTAAAGTTACAGGAGTGGCATTATGCCTCCCCTGGTAACCAGTGGGGTGCTGCTGCCTGAGGCGAGTTTCTCAAGCTGCTTCATTGTCCCTGCATTTAAAGGAGAAGCAAACTCTAAAGTTAAAAAAACCCTACCCTACATAGACCCCCTCCCCCCCCAGCCTAGCTCCTACCCTTGGCAAATGCCCCTAAGTCTTTACTTACCTCTCCATGCAGATTCTGTCCACCGGAGTTCACGGACGCCATCTTCTTCTTATCTGTAATCTTCGGGAACGCTGTATCGGCACATGCGCAGTTGGAGCAATTTTCTGTTTTCGCAACAACTGCACATGCGCTGAACTCAAACTGATGGAGCCTATGAACTCCACTGGACAGAATCTGCACCGAGGAGTAAGTAAAGACTTAGGGGCATCTGCCCGGAGTAGCAGCTAGGCTGGGGGGGGAGGGAGAGGGGTCTATGTAGGGTAGGGGCGTAGGGGTTTTTTAACTTTAGGGTTTGCTTCTCCTTTAAACCACTGACTGCTTCATAGGGTAAACTGGACCCTAGAAACCAGACATCTGATAAAAATCTAAAGTGGAACAAAAATAATAATTACAAAAAACACAAAAAAATAAAGTGCAAATTGTCTCTGAATATCCCTAAAAGTAAATTTTACAGCAACCTACCATTTCCCCACTTTCATTTTAAGAACAGTAATATGTACTGCTTTTCTTTCTAAATAAAACAAGGGTATACCCATGCCTAAAGCTTTTGCACAATCCATACAAAGTAGAACTTGAAAGTCAGCTCACCTGACTTTCGGCATTAAAGGGGTTGTTCACCTTCAAACAACTAGTTGTTTTCAGAAAGATCACCAGAAATAACGACTTTTTCCAATGACTTTCTATTTTCTATGTGTGATGGTTTTTCTAATATTGAGGTGTAAAATTAAATTTTTCACCTTCTGAAGCAGCTCTGGGAGGGGGGTTTGCAGACCCTGTAAACTGTTCTAAATGGATACATTTAGTTGATATATTTCTTGTTTGTCCCTGCTGAGCAGAGTCTCTGGGTTTCAATATAGGCAGCTGTTACAATTGATACAATTGTTGCTAATACTCCAGAGATGCTGCTGAGAAATGTATCAACTAAATGTTGCAAAATTATAACAGTCTGCACCTGAATTACTGAGCTGCCAGAAAAAAACACCAGAGACAGGAACATTCAACTTTAAACTTAGATTTTGGAAAAACAGTAAAAAATAAATAATGTAACGTAATTGAAAAAAATCTTTATTTCTGGGGATCAATCTAAAAACAACTGAATTGAAAAAAGTGTTTGGAAGGTGAACAACCCCTTTAATGTACAGTGGAATATGGGAAGTACTTATCCGGAAGTTTTCCAAAAAATTAGCAAAAGGTGCAAAGAACAGTATCCACAGCATTTGGCACTCCATAAATTTCACATTTTTTGCACACTGCCTTACTATATGTAAAGACCTGTCTTATATCTGCACCTATGATTAACGGTCTAAACTAATATTTTAGTGGATTGGAAGCGTGGTCATATTTACAGGTATAAACAGGACATGAACATACAACTAGCGTTGCCACCTTTTCTGGAAGAAATACTTGCTTTCCTATATTTTCCTATTTTTTCTCTAGTGATAACATTGGCATCAAGCATCATTTGTACTGGCAAGGTGGCAACCATATATACAACTCAATAAACAAATGATGTCAATATCTGTAAAAATAAGTCAAATCAACTAGATTTTCTTTGTTTTTCTTGACGTTTTACGAGGCATCCGACTGGACAGCATGTCCAGTTGATCAGACTTATTTCTTATTATATTGACCTGGATGAATGAGACTCTTCACAAGCTTTTGTCAATATCTCTGAACTATCTATTGGTTTCAAATGTTATTTTAAAATGACCTGTGACTGAAAATGAGAATTGGTTTTAAAGGCTCTCATTTAGGCAATATCTTTGACATTTATTTAGTGAATAAATTACCCCCTCTTGTAAAATATAAGGATATTATAAGTTACCGAGGGGTTTCATGTGCTTTTATACAGGTCATGGAACTCAGAGGTAACTTGTAATATCCTCATATTTTGCAACTGGGGGAAGTTTATTTATAATAATACACACGTTTCAGTGAGTCATGTGACAGAAATGACATCAGAACTCACCGTTTATAACTGATGACATCAGAACTCACTGTTTATAAGGATATAATTTACAATATTCATGGCTTTTGTGTATAATATGTCATGTGTATATATACAGCAGGACCCATGACTGCATCAGTGTTCCAAACAAAGCCTGTATTGTGTATAGAGTGGGGACCCGCTGTAGCCTTTAGCTAAAGTATTCTGATTACAATGGTAATTACTAACAGAACTACAGAAAATGAAGGCACACAATGAGATTTAGAATATGTAGTGCACGATGTAAAAGTATAAAGTTCTAGTCATGATCCATACATGATTTATCTGTAGTTTACTTCTCAACTAAATGTGCTACAGGGCAAATATTTAATTTAAACCGAGGAGTTACTTTGACTGCAATTGTGCGGCACATACAACATGGCACCAGCCTCGGGCACACAGGGGGCAGCAGTACCAGTTGTTGAGCATAGTACCTGAGTTGTCAGACCCTGCTCTTCATCCTCATGGCCGTTTAGGACTCTGCGTAATTTATCCATGATGTCTCCTCGAACTGCTGCTCTAACAGGGCTCGCTCTGTATTGAAATATCACCTTATACTAATTAACTCACTTATAACAGCACCTCCTTCCCATGTACTGCACTTCCAGATCAGATAGCTAGAAACTGTAGAGAGAATGTCCTACTTTCCGAAGTTTGTGCCCTCCCAGAACAGGACGTCCGCCCCGGGCAGCCAGATTACAGCTGAATCGTCTAGCTGTGGCTTTACTATCGGCATGCGCGCCTGTCACATTCTCATTGTCATTTTCATGCGATTTTAGTGCAAAGTCGCCATTTTAACTATTGGCAAACACATATTGAATTTTTGTTTACTCACTTTCGAAATATCAATTAGCCGTCACTAACAGTTTGGAAGGCTCTTTATTTTATAGATTTTTGTCACAGGAAAATACTTACCCTGGTTTTGACAATAACCCAGACACCAATTTACCACTGAATTAAAGGGCATGTTAGTGAGGGCATGCCTCCTACTTGGCAGGCACAAAAATAACCAGTTTATGTGTTCACTTTAAAAATCTTGCAAATCTTTGTTCCTTCAGAATGTGATGCAAAATGCTGTTGCATTGTGTTTAAAAAAAAAGCTGAAATCGTCCATATATTTTGTGCTTCACACTCTTAGTAAATAGGGTTGCCACCTTAACTGGCCTTCCTTTTTTCATTGGGTTCAGCCATCATTTTTACCGGCCAGGCCGGTAAAGTAAGTTTTTCAGGTTGGTCAAGTTTTCTTTTGGTGTCACATTGTACAAATAAACATTTTCCGTTGCCACATATACAAACATCTTGGTTTTTTCCCTGTTGGCCATTTGCTAATAACATAATTGTGCTTACATGTAACATCTTATATTATGTGTATTTATGAGTTAAGTTACATATCTATACCAACAGATACGATTAATTCTTATTCAGCAAACCAGTTATTCAGGTTTTTCCCACTTGTTTGTTTATTTCTTACATTGCCCAGTTTTATCAACTAGTGGAGATTTCCTAGCTAAGAACAGAGCTTGAATAAAACATCTAATTCCTATATTTACCTCGTGCATAAATAAAATAAGGATAGGAATATCAATATTATTATAATAACATATTATTTCTCTACAAAACATTTTAATTGTGATTAATGTTATATCATGTGTACTTGACATCTAGCACACTTTATATTCAGGTAATGCACAATATCAGCTCACTGTAGAGTTGCCACCTTTGCTGAAGCTCGAACACGGGGGACAGGGCAGACAGCATTGGAGGTGGGGCAGTGATGTAGGAACAGCCATGATGACATCAGAGGTGGGCAACTGGCTGGATTTCTATCCAGTTTTCGCAATGTTTTCATGCAAATTTTTCCTGTATTGGCCAGATTATTGTTCGGGTTCCAAAAGGCTAAAGAGAGAACAGAAAGTTCAGACCCAATCAGGCCTTACAAAAACAGAACTGTTCGGGTCAAAAACAAACATAAAACCAGCATTTATGTTTGCATTTGAGTCTGTAGGCTCTCACAGTAGATGTTAGGTTTCTGTAATCCAGTGAGCCTCATTGTATTACAGAAATCTAACATCTACTGTGAGAGCCTAAAGACTCAGCTGCAAACTTGAATGCTGGATCAAAAATTTGAGGGGTTTTAAGGGCAGTGATACACAGGATGGTTTGATCCTCCCTATCTGCCTTGTAGTTACACATATTGTTTCCTCGGGTCAATGTTTTGGTGCATGCATTAGCAGTCATGAAAAGCTTACCAAAGCTAGTAAGTAACTAGTAAAGGCAAACACAGTATGCCAAAAATTCTATTAGAACAGTCTGGTTATGGCAAGAGAAGTAAAGTTAGAATCACTGCAATATAAAATTTTAGGCATCCTTCCAGTGGTAATAATCACTTACCTGATACCCTTGTGGGGTTCTCCTGTTGGCTGAAAACGGCATCAGCCTGGGGTACTTTTGTAGGAGCACCATAGAAAAAGCTCCTTCCGAACTTAATGCAGAAGCCAGTTTTTTCAACCTACTACATCAAAGAATGAAGAAGGTTCCTACAGAAGTACCTCAGATCGTTGCTTGTTTAAGGAAACTGCAGCACTCAGGCCCAGATTTGCGGCAAGGCTGCATAGGCACGGGCCTAGGGCGGCATCAATTAAGGGGCGATGGAGGACGCTGGCCTCTGAGCGCCCTCAGGGCAAATCCGGCCCTGGCAGCACTGGGCAGGAATATAAGGTAAGCTGGTACTGTTGTTTCTTAGCCAGAAATTGGGTGGGTTTTGATTCAAAGACTGGCAGTTCCAGGACTGTCCAGGAATGTTTGTTATGCTTATCGGCCTAATGTAGAGTCCTGCATCAGGTCGAGTATCCGCAGGTACCGACGGAATACCCAACATCTGGCAGGATTGTAGGCAGAAAATCATAACCTAACCTTAATGCGGGTCGGTTTTCGGATGACAACCCCTGTTCTGTGTGCCCCCTAGATTGTGCCCAGTTCATGTGGGAGCGGTTTTACATTCAAATTTCTGCCCTGGCTGGCTTCTTATGGTTTTGCTGCAGGGTAGGCTTTTCCAGCCGATACTTCCTGCGAGTCCTGCGTGCATTGTGACGTCACGACACACACTACTAACTCCTCATAGTCACTGAATTTCTTGGAGCTCTGGGCTGTAGTGTGTGTCTGCGTGACTAGTGCGCCACACACACAGATCTGAACAAGGCAGCACAACCTTGCAGCCAGAAGCCACACCAGCCATTCTCCCGGGCAGGCTCCCCACCTAGCACCACTACCACCACTGTCACTGTACCACTACCATACCAATTGCCTCAGTACCTCACTCTGCCTGCTTCAGATGTGGCTGCTATGCAGCCAAATTGTGGGTCCAGGTGCAGGAAGCAAGTACGCGGGTCGGGTGTGGGTAGCAGTTACATGTGGGTCAAATTGTGGGTTAGGGTTGCTGGTACGGGTCGGGTACGGGTACCAAAAAATGGACCCGCTCAGGACTCTAGCCTAGGGTACTACTCTATTAAACACAACCATCTTCCTTACTCTCCCAGTGATCCTTGCGATGCTTATGCTGTGTGTGTGCAACAGAATAAAACTCGCTGCAACAACAATTCCAAGGAAAGGAAGAAGATGGTGCCATTGCCCTCACTAGAATAGTACCATGGCCCAGTACATTTTTTTAAATAAAGAGGAGGGTTGGTCATCTGAAATTAGCGATTATTATCACAAAAGGGTGGCCATTTCCTTCCACTTTAAACAGATACATGACATAGTCCTTTTAAAATTAGAATTGCAGTGGGCCTGTTTTACCAAACTTCAGCCAGTTACAACCTTTTACTGCAGAAATCCTCATTATTTTCGTAACAGGCAAATAACAGGCACTTCCCCAAAGTACTCACAGCTGTTCCATAGGAGCTTACCCTGCTGATAGCAGAGATCTGAGAAAAACACTACATTGTTTGTCTATGCGGCATATATATGGTGATAGATGAAAACAGGTAATAGACACATTTTAAGGCATGGAACATTTGTCCTTCATCACCACACATAATACCCATAGACAAACAATAGGGTACATTTTTCATTCTTTTGCTATCCATATGCAGATGAAAAGGAACAAACAGCAAACACATAACAAGTGATTGTGTATATGTAGCCTAAGGTTTCTTGGACTACTTCCCCTAGGTTAATGATGAGGAAAGAAATTATGTCCTTATGCCAAATGGTGTCAAACCTTTTTATTCACCAAACCTTTTTAATCAGCAGTTTTCCAGTTTGCAACTTCAACTGCCTGGTTGCTAGGGTCCAAATTACCCTAAATCTAAAGACGAGTTATAAAAAGTAGCAGTAATAATAAATGTGTAGCCTTACAGAACATTTGTTTTTTATATGGGGTCAGTGACCCCTATCTGAAAGAAGAAGGCAAATAATTCAAAAACTATAAAGAAGAACAAATGAAGGCCAATTAAATCATTGCTTAGAATTAGCCATTCCATAACATATTAAAAACCAGGATCATATAACAAATAACTTTATAACACATTAATGAATGTTATATTATAAAGTTGTTTTTTTCATTATGCAGAAAGAAACAGTTTTTGGGTAAAGGCCCACTTTAATGTGTAATTTCCTAAAACAATCGGCAGACTAAAATTTACTGATTCATGTATTATTTTACAGAAAAAAATAATGGAATTACATTACATTATCTGCCTTACATTGTGTTAAATAATTCAGTGACTTATTATACTGAATATATACCGAATATACTACGGTACTCCACAATGCATAATACAAAAAAATACTGTCTACTGCGCAATTCTCAATACCTATAAGTATGTTATGTACTGTAGCTTGCTGTGCCTAAGAGATTTTTTAGGATGTGTTGGTTCAACAGATCACATCCTAAAAGTCAGTAGTTGCATGGTTGAAATAAAATGGGGCTTTTAGAAAAATCTGATGTGTTAACTTCATGGAAGATTTGCCATTCGGTGCAACAGATCTGTCAGAAGGGAACGCTGCATGCTGCATCTTTATTCTACGACATAAAATCTGATGGTGTCTAACCAACTTTTTTTTCTTATTAAAATACATTGACTGTCGAACAAACCATCTGATCTGGCTTAAATTACAGATAAAGATATCAAATAAAAATTCCTGTGTAGTTTAATCCTAACGCTAATTACATAGGTTTCTCCTCAAATTTATTGCACAGTATATGATGCCCCAGATGCTCCTCCTCCTAGATATCCTCTCAACTGCAGTCTATGTGATTTGTCCATCCAAATGAGCAAAAAGGTAACATATGGTACTTTTAGGCTTTTCGTCAACCCAGCAGCTATTGGCTTAGTGGGTCTGATATCCATGCTCTAGATACTTGGGAGGGATTGTTGATATTTTATTTCTGAGATTTTGCAACTTATTTTTATTATCAACTGATTTTGAGAAAAAGCATATTTTAAAAAAGTGTTGAGGTTTTTGTTGTGACAGTTTGCTACATGCATGGTGGAATCTGGGGCTTCTTGCCCAGTTAGAGAATTCTACAATCAAAGCCCTTCTCTATAGGGTGACCTTTGTCCCTGTACTTATGTGTCACTTTGCTTATCTCTGGAGGGAGTAGCATCACCAAGCTAATTAACATGTTAGGGCAGATTCAGTAAAACCATTATCATCTGTCTTTAGTAATCTGACATGGACCTCAAAAAAAAAACACAAAACAGAGTTAGAAAGAATCCTACACTGGACGGATTTTTACAGGAGAGATGGACCTGTGGACATGCTTGAGAGGTACTACTCTCAGCCTCTCCCAGCAGAATCCCAAGAACTAGATTTGCTGGAAGGGAGTAGTAAAGTAGCACAAGCTATTAGTGAAATTTCTGAAGTGTATAGTTTCAGGAACACTATTGACTGATGTGCTACAATTGTAGTTTTTGCAGCATTTCATACTCAAATGTATTTGCATCAAACTGTATATTTTATATATACTGCATCAAACTGTTTTTATTATATGTACTGTACTTATATTCTATATTTAATTCCATTTCACAAACACTAAAGGTATTCTGTTACAGGAAAAAATGTTTTTTTTTTCCAAAATGCATAAGTTAATAGCGTTCAGGCATGGATTTGTAGCAAGGCCACAAAAGCCCAGGCCTAGGGCGGCAATATTACAGGCCAGTCGCAATTCAATATTATTGGAAGTACTGGGGACGCGCTGCTGCACACTTAATCCCCAGTCTATCCGTAGAACAGTTCCTCCTAAACCTCCGGAACTGCCCAATGGGTATTCCACCAATAAGACATCTTGGATAACAGGAGGATGCATGCAGTAGGTTGTTCCTACTACATGGTTTTCTATAAAATTGTTGTATGTATTGCTTTACCTACTGCCATCAATTTTACATCCTGGAATTCAATTGCCTCTTCTCTATAGTCACTTGTAAATTTCAAATTAGGTGGGAGGAGACCCACATCTCTGCACATATGAGGAACAGCCTTAAATTATATACACGTTGCATAAATGACCTACTTTGCATCTGGCAGGGAAATGAAGCAAACTTTGTAGCCTTTGTTTATGAGTTAAATCATAATTAACTAAATTTGAAATTCACAAGTGACTATAGATGTAGGTTATGAAACGCGTAAGAATGGAGTTCAGATATGTTGTTTTCTCTACTACTCAGTGTAACTGAGGGAGGCATGACTTGGGTGAATAGGTTTTATGAGTTTTACTATTGAGTGCAATTCTCATATCACCACAATGGAGCATTTTTAGCAATGTGTATGTCAGGGGCTGTTATCTTGTTACCTTTCCATTGTTCTGCTCATAGGCTGCTGGGGGAGGAAGGGAGGCAGGAGACATCACTCCAACTTGCAGTGCAGCTGTAAAAAGTGACTGAAGTTTATAAGTCACATGGCTGAGGGCATCAAGTGCCATTCCTGGGGCTGCTGCCACCTGAGGCAGCAGGCCCAATGCTTCACCTTACTTTGGTTATGAGGACACGGGGGAAACTAAGAACAAGTCTAGTGCTGTTGGTGGCCGCACATGTGCGCCTGCATGCGCTTGCAAAGCACATTAACGGGAGGGGGGCACACTCATTGGAGACCCACTGGCCTAGTGGAGGTCCTGGCCTGATAGCGCTCCTCCAGCAGAATCCTACATTGAAATAGGTTTTTCAAAAGAGAAAACAGATTTTTTTTTACATTTAATATTGAAATGTAATGTGGGACTAGACTTGTTCTTAGTTTCCCCAGTGTCCTCATAACCAAAGTAAGGTGAAGCATTGGGCCTGCTGCCTCACTGAGATGGCTGCCGGGAACAGAATCTGCCCAGGGTAGCAGCTAGGCTGGGGGGGGGGGAGGAGGGAGAGAGGTCTATGTAGGGTAGGAGGGTAGGGGTTTTTTTTCATTAATGGTTTGTTTCTCCTTTAATTCTACTGCAATTAACTACATCTCATGTCTTGTCTCTCTATATGTTCCTGACCAAAACCTCCACTCTCTCAGAGCAACCACTTGGTTGCACCCCCCCACTACTACTGCTGTTTCCCGTGTCAAACCCTTCTCTCTAGCTGCTCCTTATATTTAGAATGTGTGGGGGTTCACTCACTGGTAGGCTGCAAATAAGGTGACTTTACACACCAGGATCAGTTTTAGGGCTTCCTGCCCGCGTTTATTTTTCAGCGGTTCCAAAACTTCCACTCGCAGGGGGAAGGTAACCAAAGAAGAAATAGTTCAACAGAAAAATCCAACCTTCTGAGAATCCGTGGCCCAACATACATTCCATCAATCACTTTTCCCCAGGAAACTGGGGACCTTTTTGTCACCATACCACAAATGCCATACCTGAATTTCTCTGGAGAGAATCCTCCTTCAATGTTTTTAATACGAAACTCAAAGACAACCTCTGGGAGCACCTGGATAACACCTGAACTGGGAACTGGCCCTTATATGACAGTGTCACCCACTTTAACCTACAATGCTTTAATACCCCTCTGAACTGTGTCTGTAAGTTACCCTCCCATTTAGACTGTAAGCCCTACGGGGTAGGGTCCTCCATCCTTTTGTCTCCTTGACACTGAGCACTTAATCTGTATTGTAATTATCATTTATATTTATGTGAATTGTGTTTCTAATAATGCACTTATTGTTACTTATTAATGCAGTGACCCCTTGTTTGTTACTACTAATTTATTGTTTTGCTATACAGTGGTTTGCCTTCAAGGAGAGCTATACAAATAAAAATATACATACATACAACAAGAGTAGTGGTATTTCACCTCACCTCTCATGTCTCTTCACAGTTGCAGACTAGAGTCAAGATGATGAGGTGTTAGCATATCGTCTGTAAATATTCTGAAAAGTAATTGCAAACAAACCAAAGTATTTGAGTAGTAACCGGCTCCATAGCAGTGATCAGTGGGACTGTGCCACACCTCAACTGCAGGAAAATTAGTGAGCATTAGATGGTGCTAGAGCAAAGGATCCATTAAATCACATCATTCAGGAGCTAATGGGAAATGGACACTAGATGGCACGGAAGTGTAAGTTCAGCAGGAAAAGATCACAGCTTTATCTAGTATAAGCAATTCTAAAGCAACTGGACTAGATGAGTAATCATTGAAGACATTTCACTACCAGCGCCGGATTTAGTGGGTGGGCACCCCAAGACCCATGGTCCTGGATGCATACTCCCCTCCCACGAGCACGCATGTGTGCCAACACTGGATCTCTAGGGAACTGTGCTCCCCGGAAAGCGGCTGGTCGGCATGCAACCCTTGTTCTTTACTCATCCAGTGAGGAATGAATGGGTTTTGGGAAGTTGCTTAGAATTACACTGTTTCAGGAGTCAGAAACAGCAGTTTAGAGATCAGAAAGGGACAGACAAAAGCAATTACAGTTACACTTAAAACCCAGTGAGAATGATGATTGAAATGGATATTGGGAAGTTGCTTAGAGTTACGTTGTTTCAGAAGTCAAAACTTGCAGTTCAGAGAATAGAAAGGGACAGAGAATAGTATTTATAAACCAAGTGAGAATAAGGAATGAATGGGTGGAGATTAGACAGCAGCTTAGAGTTGTTTCAGGAGTCAGAACCAGCAGTTTGAAGAACAGAAAGGGACAGAAACACAGTGACAGGGAATAGCAATGACAGTTACATGTATCTAAAAACCCAGTGAGAATGAGCAATGAATTGATACATGGAAGTTGCTTACAGTTACATTGTTTCAGGAGTCAGAATCAGCAGTTCAGAGAACGCAAAGGTAACTGTCATAAACAGTGACAGACAATAGCAATGACAGTTACACAACAAATAGAGGATGTGACAGAAAGAAATGGTTGCTACAATGTGAAGCAAGATGGATAGATAAGCTAAATACACTTGAACCATGGGTTTAACCCTTTAACTGCCAAGAACGTAGCTCCTACGTTCTTTTAAAAAAAGGCTTTAAGTGCCAAGAACGTAGGAGCTACGTTCTTTACTAAGACAGCGCTCTCTCTGCACGCACAGCAAAATCAGCGTGCAGAGAGGAGCGATCAGAGCCACAAACCCCTAGGCAACGAGCTTACCTGCAGCAGATCGCCGATCTTCGCCGACCCCCTTCTCCAGGAGCGACACAGACGCAGCAACAGCTTCCTTGTTGCAGGACGTGGACCTCACGTGTTCCAGCGCCGCCCACGCACTTCCTGCTGCTCTGACTCATTGATCCTGGACCCTACAGCTCTGAAAAAGACTCCCTTCATCTAGATTCGGTAAGTGCCCCTTTTTTTTACTTATTTAGTACATTTACAAGCATTTACATGTACACCATGCACATATTAGTAAAAGTAGTTATTTATTTATTTTTTTGGTTTTCTGACTTTTCTGATTTTTTTGATTTTTCACACTTTGGCACTTATTTACACACTCACATACACATATGCACAAATGTATACACTTTTTAGAGCTGTACATCCATGCATACACAAACACACACTTATAGGGGTTTTTTGTACTTTTTTTTTTTTAGCTCTTCATTTTCAAGTTTCCCTCTTGTTATTTCCCAAAAAACGTTAGATTTCATAGCGTGACTACTGGATCAAGCATTCTGACCACTAACCATGCTGTCAGAAAAGTTATTTTTTTTGTATTTTTTTGTATTTGATTTTTTGTGATTTTTATTGCAGTTTTATGCTTGCATTGTTTTTCCTTGTGTCATATTTTAGCATCGTTTACACTTTGATCATTTGGGGTAGAAACGCATTTTTAGCAATTCTGTGTTCATCAAAGAAATATATGGTTTTGGGGGGTCTTTGTACTGGTCTTACGGCACATTATATGCAGTCAGGCGAATTGACAGCCGAGAAAATTCTTATGCACTATTTTCATTTGGGGTCCGCACGTGCCCACCTGCTTTGGTCTATCTATGCATAATGGGCATCAAACTGTTCAGTGGACCCTTGGCGTCAATATTTATGGTGTTTTCTTATTGTATGTAATAAATTGGGTGAGATAAATGCGACCAACTGCAATATTTTTAGGCGATTTTCAGAAATATCATAAAAACTGCTGCCTTTAGCGTTGCTTTGCAGTATGTACGTTTGGAGTAGAAACACAGTTTTAGCAAATTTTTATTCAGCAGAATGTGTACTTTCCAAAAATATATGGTTTTGGGGGGTCTTTGTACTGTTGGGGGTCTTACGGAACATTATATGCAGTCAGTATGCTATGTTCACAGAAGGCGAATTGACAGCCGAGAAAATTCTTATGCACTGTTTTCATTTGGGGTCCGCACATGCCCACCTGCTTTGGTATATCTATGCATATTGGGCATCATACTGTTCAGTAGACCCTTGGCGTCAATATTTATGGTGTTTTCTAATTGTATGTAAGAAATTGGGTGAGATAAATGCGACCAACTGCAATATTTTTAGGTGATTTTCAGAAATATCATAAAAACTGCTGCCTTTAGCATTGCTTTGCAGAATGTACGTTTGGAGTAGAAAGACAGTTTTAGCAAATTTTTATTCGGCAGAATGTGTACTTTCCAAAAATATATGGTTTTGGGGGGTCTTTGTACTGTTAGGGGGTCTTACGGCACATTATATGCAGTCAGTGTGCTATGTTCACAGAAGGCGAATTGACAGCCGAGAAAATTCTTTTGCACTGTTTTCATTTGGGGTCCGCACATGCCCACCTGCTTTGGTATATCTATGCATATTGGGCATCATACTGTTCAGTAGACCCTTGACGTCAATATTTATGGTGTTTTCCATTTGTATGTAAGAAATTGGGTGAGATAAGTGCGACCAACTGCAATATTTATAGGCGATTTTCAGAAATATCATAAAAACCGCTGCCTTTAGCGTTGCTTTGCAGTATGTACGTTTGGAGTAGAAAGACAGTTTTAGCAAATTTTTATCCGGCAGAATGTGTACTTTCCAAAAATATATGGTTTTGGGGGTCTTTGTACTGTTAGGGGGTCTTACAGCACATTATATGCAGTCAGGGATGCTATGTTCACAGAAGGCGAATTGACAGCCGAGAAAATTCTTTTGCACTGTTTTCATTTGGAGTCCACACGTGCCCACCTGCTTTGGTATATCTATGCATATTGGGCATCATACTGTTCAGTAGACCCTTGGCGTCAATATTTATGGTGTTTTCTAATTGTATGTAAGAAATTGGGTGAGATAAATCCGACCAACTGCAATATTTTTAGGCAATTTTCAGAAATATCATAAAAACCGCTACCTTTAGCGTTGCTCTGCAGTATGTACGTTTGGAGTAGAAAGACAGTTTTAGCAAATTTTTATTCGGCAGAATGTGTACTTTCCAAAAATATATGGTTTTGGGGGGTCTTTGTTCTGTTAGGGGGTCTTACGGCACATTATATGCAGTCAGTGTGCTATGTTCACAGAAGGCGAATTGACAGCCGAGAAAATTCTTATGCACTGTTTTTATTTGGGGTCCGCACGTGCCCCTCTGCTTTGGTATATCTATGCATATTGGGCATCAAACTGTTCAGTAGACTCTTGAAGTCAATATTTAGAGTGTTTTCCATTTGTATGTAAGAAATTGGGTGGGATAAGTGTGACCAACTGCAATATATTTAGCCAATTTTCAGAAATATCATAAAAACCACTGCATTTAGCGTTGCTTTGCAGTATGTTCGTTTGGAGTAGAAAGACAGTTTTAGCAAATTTTTATTCGGTAGAATGTGTACTTTCCAAAAATATATGGTTTTCTGGGGTGAACGTAATTTTTTGTACTTTTGCCTGTCACAAAATGCTGTATATGTGCTGATTTTGCAGTATCTGGAATTACAGAACTCGTATGGGGTGTCTTCTTTCTGGGGCCCCTTTATGCCACATACTTAGGTGTACCTATGCATATTGGGTATCATACTGTTCAGCGGACTCCAGACTTTCATGTTTAGGGTGTTTTATCTTGGTATATAATGATATGTAGGAGATACAATGCTTTAGAGTTGGAGTATTGAGGAGATTTTTGTATATGTCATAAAAACTGCCAAATGTAGGAAAGCTTTGCTGCTTGGTAATTTGGAGTAGAAAGACATGCATACCCATTTTAGATTCGTCAGAATGTGTACTTTCCAAAAGTATATGGTTTTCTGGGGTGAACATGCATTTTTGTACTTTTGCCCCTCATAAAATGCTGTAAATGTGCTGATTTTGCAGTATTTGGAATTCCAGAACTGATAACTCATATGGGGTGTCTTCGTTTTGGGGCCCCGATACGTCACATACTTAGGTATACCTATGCATATTGGGCATCAAACTGTTCAGCAGACCCTGGGCTTTCATATTTAGTGTGTTTTATTTTGGTATATAATGATATGTGGGAGATATGATGCTTCAGAGTTGCAATATTGAGATGATTTTCGGTAATGTCATAAAAATTGTCAAATGTAGGAACGCTTTACGGCTTGGTACTTTGGAGTAGAAAGACATGCAAACCCATATTAGATTTGTCAGAATGTGTACTTTCCAAAAATATATGGTTTTCTGGGGTGAACATGCATTTTTGTACTTTTGCCCCTTGAGAAATGCTGTAAATGTGGTGATTTTGCAGTATTTGGAATATTATTCAAATTACAGGTGAGTGATTGCTCACCAAAATGAATTACACCTCAAAGGAGATGTTGATGATGAATATAATAGATCTGTCACTTAAATTAAAGTGCACTTAAATATGAAGTGTGAGAGTTGTCTTAACAGAAACCAAATCTGGGGATACTGAGCAAAGCAACCCATCTATTGCCCACTGGTCAGCAAATTCACTCAACCAGCCAGTAAACACTGCCTGGGTGTACTCTGCTCGGATGCGGGAACGCACCAGCACCCGGAACAAAGCCTCTACCGGTAGAGGATTCCCACCCTCCAAACATTGCATTCTAGACTTATGAATGGCTAGTTTGGCTAAAGCTAGGAGCAAGTTGAAGAGAAGGTCTTTCTCTCGATTGTCCCGGGATACTGGGCGTCCAAAAATAAAAACGTGAGGGGAAAAATGTAACCAGAACTGCAGGTGAAGTTTCCTCAAAAGAGCCAAAAGAGGTTGCAGTCTGGCACACGAAAAATAAGCATGAAACACGGACTCCCTTTTGCCACAGAATGGGCAATCAGCTGTGGAGTCTGTAAAATGGACCAAGTACTCTCCTGTGCTCAAAGCACCATGGAGCACTCTCCAACTCAAGTCTCCAGTGGGTCTGGGCACCAGGCTGGAATAAAGGGCTCGCCACTGGGGTTTCTCACCCTCATTAAACACCCGCCTCCAGATGGTATCATAGCGGGAGACAAGAACAAGAAAGTGTACAGTGTGGAGCATGAGGGAGTACAATAGCTTTCTTGTCATGTCATAAAAGCTAGTCGAGGTAAAATTCTCCAACTGGCTCAAGTTGGGGGAAAGAGGTGTGTCAGGGGATTGACGGGTCTTGGGTGCTATTTTTATGGCTGGAGGTGGAGAGTTCCAAGGTGGATGTGGTTCTCCACCACGTACAACCCCATCAATAAATGAGTGAGAGTCAGGAGAGAGGTTATTCTTGATCTCCTGGAGCAGACGATGTGGAACTCTAGTGGTAAGGTACCCCATGCGTGGCATAACTGCCCGAGCTTCCACCCAATCTGACCTCTCGAAATCCAGGAAATCCCCAACTCTGGTTAGCTGAGCCCTGCAAAGGCGGTGGCGGATGCTGGTGGACTCCAACATTCTAGTCTTTAAAGATGGATTGTAAAGTAGGGGCTCAGTTAGAATGTCCTCCCCCTGAATGCCTCCTTGCCTTTGCACAGTTACCATGCTCCAGGTCTTTAGAGTCTCTTGGTAGTAAGCCGGCAATGGTGAGAGGCTTCTTAAGAATCCTTCAGGTTCGATGGCAAACAATTGCCGGTCATACCCCATGTTGCGTACCTGATGATAAAAGCTGGATGCTAGGGTACACCACTGTGGAGAAGGATCTGCATACAAGTATCTCTGTATCTGTTAGAGACGGAAAGTATGTACTTGAGAGCGTATGCATACAACTCCCTGACCTCCCTCTCTCAAGGGTAGGCTTGAAACACCTGCAGAGACCCAGTGCTTTCCCATCCAGAGAAAGTCCAGCAATCTTCTCTGGATTTTAGCAATGAATTCTTGGGTTGGGCTAAGACATCTCAGCCTATACCAGAGTTGAGAGGCCACCAGCTGGTTAATCACCAAAGCCCTCCCCCTCATAGAAAGCATTTTAGCAAGACCCTTCCACTTTCCCAGGCGGGTAAGAACATGCTCCTCAAGTTCAATGAAATTCTATGGAACAGGACGCTCTTCAGCTGACAGATAGACACCTAAATATTTGATGACTTTAGTCTCCCACGAGATGTCGCGAAAAGCAGAAGGCAAAGAATCTACATGTAAAGGACCTTCCAGAAGGCCTGAGCTCTTGGTCCAGTTGATCCGAGCTGATGAGGCAGCAGCGTAAACCTCTTGGCATTCTTGTGCTCTTTTAAGATCAACTAGGTCCTGGGCCACAAGGATGACATCGTCAGCATATGCTGAAAGAACTACCCTCATGTCAGGTTCCCTGAGCACCAGTCCTGTAAGCCTCTTCCTTAGTAGACACAGGAAGGGCTCAATGGCCAGTGCATACAGCTGTCCCGACAAAGGACATCCTTGTCGAACTCCTCGTTTGAAGGCCAGAGGTGCAGTCAGAGACCAGTTGATTTTAACTAGACACTCTGCAGAAGTGTACAGTGTTTTCAGATAGCTCACAAACTGTGGGCCAAAGCTATAGGCTTGCAGAGTGCCTAAAAGATATTGGTGATCTACTCTGTCAAATGCCTTCTCTTGATCCAGGGAGAGAAAAGCGAGAGATAGACCAGCCTTCCGGGCAAAATGTAGTAAATCCTGAACCAGAAAGACATTGTCAAAAATTGTCCGGCCGGGGACTGTATAGGACTGGTCAGGATGAACCACCTCTGCCAGCACAGACTTGAGCCTGAGTGATATAGCTTTGGCTACAATTTTATAGTCTGTGCTGAGCAATGAGACTGGTCGCCAATTCTTAATAAGGCGGAGATCCCCCTTCTTAGGTAGCAGTGATAACACTGCTCGACGACACGAAAGTGGCATCTCACCGGTCTTGAGGGCCTCATTTAGAACCCTATGGAAATCATGTCCCAGAGTATCCCAGAAAAACTGGAAGAACTCTACAGTCAATCCATCTAGCCCTGGAGATTTATTATGGGGCATTAAGTGGAGTGCTTGAGAGAGTTCATTCAGAGTGATTGGTTTTTCCAACCTCTCTCTTCTCCCCTCGCTGACCACTGGAAGCCCATTCCATAGCTCCCTGCAGGCATCTGGAGAGATGGGATCAGGAGAAAAAAGGTTCTGATAGAAGGACCGGGCTCTGTCCCGGATAGCCTCCGGATCTTCAAGGGGGGTGCCATCCTCCGCAAGAAGGCATGTTATTTGTTTTCGATTCCCCTTCTTCTTCTCCAGAGCATAGAAGAATCGTGAGCCACGATCCATATCACAGAGTAACTGCATGCGGCTTCGCACATAAGCACCACGAGCCTGTCGCTGTTCCATGTTACGCAGAGTCTCTTTCTTTTCTACATATTCATACTGCATGGCTTGGTCTTCAGACCCTGACAGCCTTTGCTCAAGATCAAGCACCTCCTTATTCAGAGCCTCAATCTCTGCGTTTTTTCTGTCTGCTCAAACATTTTGTATATTCTTGACACAAGAGCTTTAGGTGAACCTTGCCTACATCCCACCATTGACTCAGTGTGGCAAATTCATCCTGATAACCCTTCCAGTCTGTCCACATTTCCCGGACTGCCTTTGCAAACCCTTCATCCTTTAATAAGCTGTTATTAAAGTGCCAATAGGCTGCTTTGGGCAGAGATGGTGCAACTGCCACTATCAAAGAAGCACAATTGTGGTCCGAGAAAGGTGCCAAGCTAATATTACTGGACCGAACTCGTGACATAATATGGCTTGATATATAAAGCCTATCAATCCGGGACTGAGACACACGGCCATCCTAACCCTAACATAGGTGAAAGCATTGGTTTCTGGATGTTGTTCTCTCCAGATGTCTACCAAGGAGAAACGGGCAATGAGTTCCCGCAAAGCTGACTCAGATGAATCCCTTTTCTGGGGAACATTTCGGTCCCTAGCCTCAAGGGTGTAATTGAAATCACCCCCTATAATCAAGGCTTCATCTGAGTCAATTGTCTCCATATAGGCTGATAAACTTTCAAAAAAATTCTTTCTCTCTGGTCCAGTAGTTGGGGCATACAAGTTTATCAGATTGTATGTTCCACTAGACTCCCGGACCCGGAGATGTAACAAACGGCCTGGGATGACAGAATTAACACTCAGTACCTCTGGCTGGAAGGATTCTGAGAACAAGGTCACCACCCCACATGACGTCCATGTGAGGTGATTAAAAAAGACTCTGCCCTTCCATTCCAGATGCCAGGTCGCTTCAAGCTCCTGAGTGATATGGGTCTCTTGAAGGAAATTCACAGAGTACCCTCCTTGGCGTAGAAAGGAGAGTACCTGAAACATTCTAAAAGGCTCCCGACAGCCATTTGTATTAAGAGTGCTTATACTTAGAGCCATTATTGTGTGTTAGTAAATGCTTTAGCCCTCACAGAGGCCTGGTGAGACAAACACTTTTTGTGGAACTTAACACTACGGAGATATTCTGCCGTTCCATAGTTTTTGGCCTCTTTTATGACCTTGATGTATTGTCTCACAGAACTGATCACCAAAGTCAAATCATGCCACTTCTCTAGAGCCATATGTAGCTTCTTCTCCAATTTAACACCAAGGGTGCTCTCAAGAAACATCTTGAGTTCCTCAGCTGGGATGATTGGGGTAGAAGGATTTGTCACAACTGTGTCAACCTCCTCTTCGATGTCCCCCTCATCCATGAACTCTTCTTGGCTAAGGGATTGATAATTCCCCCTCTCCACTGGAGCTTTGATAATATCTACACAAGAAGTTTCAGGAGAAGGATCAGAAGCACCTGCTATCTGGAGACCCTGCAACGGCTCAGATAACGGCTCAGATAATACTTGGATTTTGCTTGGAACACCACTGGAGGTGTTTGGCTCAGGGGTAGCAGATGGAATTGCCTCCTTAACAACAGGAGCTTTAGAGGCTCGATGGGCAACCTCTGCCCTTTCGACTGCCTCCTGTGCCTCCTGAATGGCAATAAAATTGGGATCAGTGGAAGAGAATGGAGGAGAGATCTTAACATGCACAGTAGACCTTACAGAGTCTGTCTGGCTATCCTCCATATTTACAACTCTAGCCTCATTATCCTCCCTCGCAGCATTGTCTGCAGGATCCTGTATGGGGGTTGTCCCAATGTTCTCCATTTCTTGGAGTGAAATACCCTGAGGCACTAAACACTGAGGCTGGTTGTAGTTCCCAAAGCTCAGCACCTCAGGAACACTTACGGCCCACTCTGCAGGGGTTTCGTTAGCTGTCCCTTTATACTCCAGGGGAAGATCCCCTGTTGGAGACAGATGCAGCACCCCTGACTCTGTGGGGAGACCCATAATCCCCTGTTCAAATTTCTCCAGACCATTTATCTCCTCTTCCCCAACTGAGTCTATAGGTGCATGGTCTGGCACCAGTTGATTGCATCCAACAGTTGGACCAGACAATATCACCACATGAGGAGCAGATGTTTTGCTGCCCTTTTTGCCCTTGGATGGGGGTGCTCCATCATTGACCACTGAAACCCATTCCTCAGGTATCAGCCTGTTGGATTTAAATTTCCTCTTCTTTTTCTTATCATTTGAAGAGGAAATGCTACTCTCTGCTTCCACCATGACAGGTGTTACAACCACCGGCACCCCCACACCCTTAGGATTGCTCATAACAGGGTTAAGTTGGTTTTTGGCAAAAACAACTGCAGCACTGGGGGATGCATTGACATTCCTCTCCCCCTTCTCTTTTGCTGAATTTGAAATGTAGGCTGCATCCTTAGATAACTTGAGTGAAGAAGGAGGAGGTTTGGAGGTTTCAGAGGTGGGTTGTATAACAACCACCTTAAGGTTCTTTACTGAAGGGGATTTCTCCTTTGAGGAGCCTGCAGCAATAGCTGTAGCAGGGTATGATGTTGCATTAGAGGTACTGGGGGCAGGAACAGGGACTGTGGTCTTAATATGCCCTTTGGGGCAACTCTGGCGAGTGTGTCCCAGGTTCTTGCAAAGGAAGCACCTCACTTCTTCTGTGCAGTAAAAAATTTTATACAGCACCCCCTCAAATGGAACACCAAAGGACCCCTCAATAGTATCTTGACCCCGAGGCAAAAGTAATTGCACCTGCCTTTTAAAAGAGAGGATATATCTCAATCTGCTCTCCTTGCAACCCAAGGGAAGTTTAGAAATAGTTGACTTTATTTCACCGAGGGCTTGCAGGTGGGGTAGCAATAAATGGTCTTGCAGGAAGGGGGGCACATTAGATAGGACTATCTTTATGCCTAATCCTTCTAGGGGTTCTACAGGGATATAACTACCCCCTACTGTGATGCCTCTCTGCACTAGAGTATGTACTGCAGTTAGTGTACGGGTAAATATTATGGC
Source organism: Xenopus laevis (assembly GCF_017654675.1). Taxonomy (NCBI): domain Eukaryota; kingdom Metazoa; phylum Chordata; class Amphibia; order Anura; family Pipidae; genus Xenopus; species Xenopus laevis. The sequence goes on from NC_054380.1 coordinate 47,011,727, forward strand.
TTTCCCATACATTTTACTTGCTGCCACTATTACAGAGGGGCCCACCACTTCAGCTGCAGCTTTTATGTAAGCCTCTATGCCATGAGCTCCTGTCATTAGACATCTAACCCCATGCTTCCTTGTAAGCTGCTCTACCCCAGCAGTGACTTGGCTTGGGTTGTTGCCAGTAGCCACTGCCTGTGCAAAACTTTTAGCAGTGGTCACATTGGCTGCAGCAGCAGCAGAAACAGAAGCAGTGGAGCTTTTAGACAAAGGCTGTGACTGGTGTTTTTTAGCATAGCTACAACCAGGTTTTTCAGCTCCTTTTCCTTTAGGAGCCTGAGGTATTTTTTTATAATTTTGTTTTTTATTCCCTCCCATTATTTTACAAAACAATCCACAAAAAAGTAAGCTTAATTCTATTAATCAGCAAAAGTAAATGCAACAATGAGAAGCTTTAGCAGGGAGAGGGTTAATGAGAGCAGGTGCCTGGGAGTTGCACTGCTACTAGAAAATGTTTTATTTTCTTAAATCCTTCTCCCTTTAGCTTTCTCTCCTTACAAAACAAGGATAAAAATAAAAGCACACACACAATCTGTGCAAATAGTGATAAATTTCAGCTGAAACTAAATACAAAAAAACAAGTGAAACTGACACCCAGGTGTGAGGGAGGGGTAGGGGATCTGTCAGTGAGTTTGTAGCCCACAGGAAGTGAAGGGAACTGGGCTAGCAATCACTCACCTTCTGGGTCAAAATAAAAATCGATTTTAAATAAAGTAAATCAACTCAAAACTTCCCAAAATTCACACACCAAGTAGCTAACACCTTCACACACCAAATGAGAACAAAAAATCCTGCCTTAGACAGGGATTTCTCTGCTTAATTTGAAATCAAACAGAGAGCTTTCTTTTTTGTGGCTTCTGCAGTATTTGGAATTCCAGAACTGATAACTCATATGGGGTGTCTTCGTTTTGGGGCCCTGATACGCCACATACTTAGGTGTACCTATGCATATTGGGCATCAAACTGTTCAGCGGACCCAGTGTGTTTTATTTTGGTATATAATGATATGTGGGAGATACGATGCTTCAGAGTTGCAATATTAAGATGATTTTCGGTAATGTCATAAAAATTGCCAAATGTAGGAACGCTTTACGGCTTGGTACTTTGGAGTAGAAAGACATGCATACCCATATTAGATTTGTCAGAATGTGTACTTTCCAAAAATATATGGTTTTCTGGGGTGAACATGCATTTTTGTATTTTTGCCCCTTGAGAAATGCTGTAAATGTGCTGATTTTGCAGTATTTGGAATATTATTCAAATTACAGGTGATTGCTCACAAAAATGAATAACACCTCAAAGGAGATGTTGATGATGAATATAATAGATCTGTCACTTAAATTAAAGTGCACTTAAATATGAAGTGTGAGAGTTGTCTTAACAGAAACCAAATCTGGGGATACTGAGCAAAGCAACCCATCTATTGCCCACTGGTCAGCAAATTCACTCAACCGGCCAGTAAACACTGCCTGGGTGTAGGGATGTCGCGGACTGTTCGCCCGCGAACTAATTCGCGCCAACATCGACCGTTCGCGTCCGCCGAATGTTCGCGAACGTCGCGCGACGTTCGCCGATTTGGGTTCGCCTTAGCTGGCGCTTATTTTTGCCCTCTCACCCCAGAGCAGCAGATACATGGCAGCCAATCAGGAAGCTCTCCCTCCTGGACCACCCCCACACCCCCTGGACCACTCCCCTTCCATATATAAACTGAAGCCCTGCAGCGTTTTTTCATTCTGCCTGTGTGTGCTTGGAAGAGCTAGTGTAGGGAGAGAGCTGTTTAGTGATTTGAGGGACAGTTGATAGTAACTTTGCTGGCTAGTAATCTACTTGATACTGCTCTGTATTGTAGGGACAGAACTCTGCAGGGATTTGAGGGACAGTGAGTTTAGGTTAGGTAGCTTTGCTGACTAGTAATCTACCTTCTACTGCAGTGCTCTGTATGTAGCTGCTGTGGGCACTGCTTCTGATCTCATCTGCTGACTGCTGTAATAACCCAATAGTCCTTGTTAGGACTGCTTTTATTTTCTTTTTTGTTTTTTTTACTTTGCTACTGTAAGAGCCCAGTGCTATTAGTCTAGCTGTGTTGGGGAGTGGGACTGGTGTGCTGCTCCTCCTAGTAGTTCACCACTACCAGCACCAACCAGAGTCAAAATTGTTACAAAGTATCTTATTTGCACCTGTTAGCTGTTCTGAGCTCTCTGCCAAAAGCTAATTAAGTTAGAAACAGTTTTTTTTCTGGCTGTTCAGTTCAGAGAAAAGAGGGACTTTCCAGTACAAAAGAGGGACAGGGGGTTGAGTGGTCAAAAGAGGGACAGTTGGGAGGTATGCAAGTGCCACCTAGCTGTGTGAGCTTTTTCACATTCTGTCTAAATAACAATAATAATTCCGTGTCCGTAAACATCACCTGAGTGATGTTTTTACAGCAGCAATAATATATTCCGTACCCACTACTGTATACGTTGCCCTTGCAGGCATTGTTTGCACAGTCTTTAACCAAGTGCCACCTAGCTGTGTGAGCTTTTTCACATTCCGTGTCCAGAAACATCACCTGAGTGACGTAGTGTGATTTCTGCCCTTTAAAGCACAAAACGCAGCGCTTTGTCAACAATGTATTTTTCAGATACATTTTTGCCCTTGATCCCCCTCTGGCATGCCACTGTCCAGGTCGTTGCACCCTTTAAACAACTTTAAAATCATTTTTCTGGCCAGAAATGTCTTTTCTAGCTTTTAAAATTCGCCTTCCCATTGAAGTCTATGGGGTTTGCGACGTTCGCGAACCGTTCGCATTTTTGACGCAAGTTCGCAAATATGTTCGCGAACATTTTTTCCGCCGTTCGCTACATCCCTACCTGGGTGTACTCTGCTCGGATGCGGGAACGCACCATCACCCGGAACAAAGCCTCTACCGGTAGAGGATTCCCACCCTCCAAACATTGCATTCTAGACTTATGAATGGCTAGTTTGGCTAAAGCTAGGAGCAAGTTGAAGAGAAGGTCTTTCTCTCGATTGTCCCGGGATACTGGACGTCCAAAAATAAAAATGTGAGGGGAAAAATGTAACCAAAACTGCAGGTGAAGTTTCCTCAAAAGAGCCAAAAGAGGTTGCAGTCTAGCACACGAAAAATAAGCATGAAACACAGACTCCCTTTTGACACAGAATGGGCAAGCAGCTGTGGAGTCTGTAAAATGGACCAGGTACTCTCCTGTGCTCAAAGCACCATGGAGCACTCTCCAACTCAAGTCTCCAGTGGGTCTGGGCACCAGACTGGAATAAAGGGCTCGCCACTGGGGTTTTTCACCCTCATTAAACACCCGCCTCCAGATGGTATCATAGTGGGAGACAAGAGCAAGAAAGTGTACAGTGTGGAGCATGAGGGAGTGCAATACATAGTAACATAGTAACATAGTAAGTAAGGTTGAAAAAAGGCACATGTCCATCAAGTTCAACCTTTTATTTTTTTAACTACCTATCTGCCAGTTGATCCAGAGGAAGGCAAAAAACCCACCTGAAGCCTCTCCAATTTGCCTCAGAGGGGGAAAAATTCCTTTCTGACTCCAAAATGGCAATCGGACTAGTCCCTGGATCAACTTGGACTATGAGCTATTTCCCATAACTCTGTATTCCCTCACTTGCTAAAAAGCTATCCAACCCCTTCTTAAAGCTATCTAATGTATCAGCCTGTGCAACAGATTCAGGGAGAGAATTCCACATCTTCACAGCTCTCACTGTAAAAAACCCCTTCCGAATATTTAGGCGAAACCTCTTTTTTTCTAATCGGAATGGGTGACCTCGTGTCAGCTGGAAAGACCTACTGGTAAATAAAGCATTAGAGAGATTATTATATGATCCCCTTATATATTTATACATAGTCATCATATCACCCCTTAAGCGCCTCTTCTCCAGCGTGAACATCCCCAATTTGGCCAGTCTTTCCTCATAGCTAAGATTTTCAATACCTTTTACCAGCTTAGTTGCCCTTCTCTGTACCCTCTCTAATTCAATAGTGTCCTGTTTGAGTGATGGAGACCAAAACTGTACGGCATATTCTAGATGGGGCCTTACAAGTGCTCTATACAATGGAAGAATGACCCCCTCCTCCCTTGACTCTATGCCCCTTTTAATACAGCTCAAGACCTTATTTGCCCTTGATGCTGCCAACTGGCATTGCTTGCTACAGCCAAGTTTATCATCTACAAGGACTCCAAGGTCCTTTTCCATAATGGATTTGCCTAGTGCAGTCCCATTAAGGGTATAAGTGGCTTGGATATTTTTACATCCCAGGTTCATGACTTTACATTTATCAACATTGAATTTCATTTGCCACTTAGCTGCCCAGATTGCCAGTTTGTCAAGATCATGTTGCAAGGATGCCACATCCTGGATGGAATTAATTGGGCTGGATAATTTTGTGTCATCTGCAAACACCGATACATTACTTACAACACCCTCCCCTAAGTCATTAATGAACAAGTTAAATAAAAGTGGACCCAATACTGAGCCCTGGGGGACCCCACTAAGAACCTTACTCCAAGTAGAGAATGTCCCATTAACAACCACCCTCTGTACCCGATCCTGTAGCCAGTTTCCTATCCACGTGCAAACGACTTCATTAAGCCCAATAGACCTTAGTTTATAAAGCAGTCGTTTGTGGGGCACAGTATCAAACGCTTTGGCAAAATCCAAATAGATCACATCTACTGCCCCCCCACTGTCCAGAATCTTACTTACCACATCATAAAATGCAATCAAATTCGTCTGACATGACCTATCCTTCATAAAGCCATGCTCATTGTTGCTCATAATGCCATTCATTAGGACAAAATTTTGAATCTGATCCCTTAACAAGCCTTCAAATAATTTGCCCACCACAGATGTCAAGATTACTGGCCTATAATTGCCAGGCTGAGATCGTAATCCCTTTTTAAATATTGGAATAACATCAGCTTTTCTCCAATCCATAGGCACCATACCAGATGACAGTGAATCTGAGAAAATCAGAAATAAGGGCTGATTTAAAACTGAACTAAGCTCTCTTAGAACCCGGGGGTGTATGCCATCAGGCCCTGGAGCCTTGTTTACATTAATTTGTATTAACCCTTTAACTGCCAAGAACGTAGCTCCTACGTTCTTTGAAAAAAGGCTTTAAGTGCCAAGAACGTAGGAGCTACGTTCTTTACTAAAACAGCTCTCTCTCTGCACACACTGCAAAATCAGCATGCAGAGAGGAGCAGCTAGCAGCAGAACCCCCTAGGCAATGAGCTTACCTGAAAAAGATTGGCGATCCTCCACTCCAGGGTCGCAGAGAGACGCAGCAACAGCAGCAACCGATTCAGCAGCTTCCATGTCCCAAGCATCAGCACAGCACATGTTCCTGCTCCGCCGACGCACTTCCTGGTGCTGTGACTCAGCGTGTTTCAACTGAAAAGCACTGAAAAGGACTCCTCTTCATCTAGATTTGGTAAGTGCCCCTTTTTTTACTTATTTACAGGTATTTACAGGCATTTACAGGCATTTACATATACACAGTACACATACTAGTAAAAGTAGTTTGTTTTTTTTTTTGATTTTCTGATTTTTTTGATTTTTCAAACTTTTGCACATATTTAGATACTCAAATACATATATGCAAATATTTATACACTTTTTAGAGCTGTACATCCATGCATACACAAACATACACTTATAGGGGTTTTTTTTGTTTTTTTAGTTCATTTTCTAAGTTTCCCTTATGTTATTTCCCTAAAACTTTAGATTTCACAGCATGACTACTGGATCAAGCATTCTGACCTCTAACCACGCTGTCGGATCAGTTATTTTGTTATTTCGTTGATTTTCCTAATTGTATTTGCTTTTTTGTGATTTTTATTGCAGTTTTATGCTTGCATTGTTTTTCCTTATGTAATTTTTTAGCCTCATTTACACTTTGATAATTTGGGATAGAAACATATTTTTAGCAACTCTGTGTTCGTCAGAATGTGTACTTTCCAAAAATATATGGTTTTGGGGGGTCTTTGTACTGTTAGGGGGTCTTACGGCACATTATATGCAGTCAGAGTGCTATGTTCACAGAAGGCGAATTGACAGCTGAGAAAATTCTTATGCACTGTTTTTATTTGGGGTCCGTACGTGCCCACCTGCTTTGGTATATTTATGCATATTGGGCATCAAACTGTTCAGTAGACCCTTGGCGTCAATATTTAGGGTGTTTTCTAATTGTATGTAAGAAATTGGGTGAGATAAATGCGACCAACTGCAATATTTTTAGGCGATTTTCAGAAATATCATAAAAACCACTGCCTTTAGCGTTGCTTTGCAGTATGTACATTTGGAGCAGAAAGACAGTTTTAGAAAATTTTTATTCGGCACAAGGCGTACTTTCCAAAAATATATGGTTTTGGGGGGTCTTTGTACTGTTAGGGGGTCTTACGGCACATTATATGCAGTCAGAGTGCTATGTTCACAGGAGGCGAATTGACAGCCGAGAAAATTCTTATGCACTGTTTTTATTTGGGGTCCGCATGTGCCCACCTGCTTTGGTTTATCTATGCATATTGGGCATCAAACTGTTCAGTAGACCCTTGGCGTCAATATTTAGGGTGTTTTCTAATTGTATGTAAGAAATTGGGTGAGATGAATGCGACCAACTGCAATATTTTTAGGCGATTTTCAGAAATATCATAAAAACCACTGCCTTTAGCGTTGCTTTGCAGTATGTACATTTGGAGCAGAAAGATAATTTTAGCAAATTTTTATTCGGCACAAGGTGTACTTTCCAAAAATATATGGTTTTGGGGGGTCTTTGTACGGTTAGGGGTCTTACGGCACATTATATGCAGTCAGAGTGCTATGTTCACATGAGTCGAATTGACAGCCGAGAAAATTCTTATGCACTGTTTTTATTTGGGTTCCGCACGTGCCCACCTGCTTTGGTTTATCTATGCATATTGGGCATCAAACTGTTCAGTAGACCCTTAGTGTCAATATTTATGGTGTTTTCTAATTGTATGTAAGAAATTGGGTGAGATAAATGCGACCAACTGCAATATTTTTAGGCGATTTTCAGAAATGTCATAAAAACCGCTGCCTTTAGCATAGTATTGCAGTATGTAAGTTTGGAGTAGAAAGACAATTATAGCAAATTTTTATTTAGCAGAATGTGTACTTTCCAAAAATATATGGTTTTGGGGGGTCTTCGTACTGTTAGGGGGTCTTACGGCACATTACATGGAGTCAGAGTGCTATCTTCACAGAAGGCGAATTGACAGCCGAGAAAATTCTTAAGCACTATTTTCATTTGGGGTCCGCACGTGCCCACCTGCTTTGGTATATCTATGCATATTGGGCATCAAACTGTTCAGTAGACCCTTGGTGTTAATATTTAGGGTGTTTTCTAATTGTATGTAAGAAATTGGGTGAGATAAATGTGACCAACTGCAATATTTTTTGGTGATTTTCAGAAATATCATAAAAACCACTGCCTTTAGCGTTGCTTTGCAGTATGTACATTTGGAGCAGAAAGATAGTTTTAGCAAATTTTTATTTGGCACAAGGTGTACTTTCCAAAAATATATGGTTTTGGGGGGTCTTTGTACTGTTAGGGGGTCTTACGGCACATTATATGCAGTCAGAGTGCTATGTTCACAGGAGTTGAATTGACAGTCGAGAAAATTCTTATGCACTGTTTTTATTTGGGGTCCGCACGTGCCCACTTTCTTTCGTTTATCTATGCATATTGGGCATCAAACTGTTCAGTAGACCCTTAGTGTCAATATTTATGGTGTTTTCTAATTGTATGTAAGAAATTGGGTGAGATAAATGCGACCAACTGCAATATTTTTAGGCGATTTTCAGAAATGTCATAAAAACCGCTGCCTTTAGCATAGTATTGCAGTATGTAAGTTTGGAGTAGAAAGACAGTTATAGCAAATTTTTATTCAGCAGAATGTGTACTTTCCAAAAATATATGGTTTTGGGGGGTCTTCGTACTGTTAGGGGGTCTTACGGCACATTATATGGAGTCAGAGTTCTATCTTCACAGAAGGCGAATTGACAGCGAGGAAATTCTTAAGCACTATTTTCATTTGGGGTCCGCACGTGTCCACCTGCTTTGGTTTATCTATGCATATTGGGCATCAAACTGTTCAGTAGACCCTTAGCGTCAATATTTATGGTGTTTTCTAATTGTATATAAGAAATTGGGTGAGATAAATGCGACCAACTGCAATATTTTTAGGCGATTTTCAGAAATATCATAAAAACCGCTGCCTTTGGCGTTGCTTTGCAGTATGTACGTTTGGAGTAGAAAGACAGTTGTAGCAAATTTTTATTCAGCAGAATGTATACTTTCCAAAAATATATGGTTTTGGGTGGTCTTTGTACTGTTATGGGGTCTTACGGCACATTATATGCAGTCAGGGCGCTATGTTCACAGAAGGCGAATTGACAGCTGAGAAAATTCTTATGCACTGTTTTCATTTGGGGTCCGCACATGCCCACCTGCTTTGGTATATTTATGCATATTGGGCATTAAACTGTTCAGTAGACCCTTGGTGTTAATATTTAGGGTGTTTTCTAATTGTATGTAAGAAATTGGGTGAGATAAATGTGACCAACTGCAATATTTTTTGGTGATTTTCAGAAATATCATAAAAACCACTGCCTTTAGCGTTGCTTTGCAGTATGTACATTTGGAGCAGAAAGATAGTTTTAGCAAATTTTTATTTGGCACAAGGTGTACTTTCCAAAAATATATGGTTTTGGGGGGTCTTTGTACTGTTAGGGGGTCTTACGGCACATTATATGCAGTCAGAGTGCTATGTTCACAGGAGTTGAATTGACAGTCGAGAAAATTCTTATGCACTGTTTTTATTTGGGGTCCGCACGTGCCCACTTTCTTTCGTTTATCTATGCATATTGGGCATCAAACTGTTCAGTAGACCCTTAGTGTCAATATTTATGGTGTTTTCTAATTGTATGTAAGAAATTGGGTGAGATAAATGCGACCAACTGCAATATTTTTAGGCGATTTTCAGAAATGTCATAAAAACCGCTGCCTTTAGCATAGTATTGCAGTATGTAAGTTTGGAGTAGAAAGACAGTTATAGCAAATTTTTATTCAGCAGAATGTGTACTTTCCAAAAATATATGGTTTTGGGGGTCTTCGTACTGTTAGGGGGTCTTACGGCACATTATATGGAGTCAGAGTGCTATCTTCACAGAAGGCGAATTGACAGCGAGGAAATTCTTAAGCACTATTTTCATTTGGGGTCCGCACGTGTCCACCTGCTTTGGTTTATCTATGCATATTGGGCATCAAACTGTTCAGTAGGACCCTTAGCGTCAATATTTATGGTGTTTTCTAATTGTATATAAGAAATTGGGTGAGATAAATGCGACCAACTGCAATATTTTTAGGCGATTTTCAGAAATATCATAAAAACCGCTGCCTTTGGCGTTGCTTTGCAGTATGTACGTTTGGAGTAGAAAGACAGTTGTAGCAAATTTTTATTCAGCAGAATGTATACTTTCCAAAAATATATGGTTTTGGGTGGTCTTTGTACTGTTATGGGGTCTTACGGCACATTATATGCAGTCAGGGCGCTATGTTCACAGAAGGCGAATTGACAGCTGAGAAAATTCTTATGCACTGTTTTCATTTGGGGTCCGCACATGCCCACCTGCTTTGGTATATTTATGCATATTGGGCATTAAACTGTTCAGTAGACCCTTGGCGTCAATATTTAGGGTGTTTTCCAATTGTATGTAAGAAATTGGGTGAGATAAATGCGACCAACTGCAATATTTTTAGGAGATTTTCAGAAATATCATAAAAACCACTGCCTTTAGCGTTGCTTTGCAGTATGTACGTTTGGAGTAGAAAGACAGTTTTAGCAAATTTTTATTCGGCAGAAGGTGTACTTTCCAAAAATATATGGTTTTCTGGGGTGAACCTAGTTTTTTGTACCTTTGCCTGTTGTATAATGCTGTATATGTGCTGATTATGCAGTATCTGGAATAACAGAACTCGTATGGGGTGTCTTCTTTCTGGGGCCCCTATACGCCACATACATAGGGGTACCTATGCATATAGGGTATCAAACTGTTCAGCGTACCCCAGACTTTCATGTTTAGGGAGTTTTATATTGCTATATATTTATATGTAGGAGATACAATGCTTTAGAGTTGGAGTATTGAGGAGATTTTTGTATATGTCATAAAAATTGCCAAATGTAGGAAAGCTTTACGGCTTGGTACTTTGGAGTAGAAAGACGTGCATACCCATTTTAGATTTGTCAGAATGTGTACTTTCCAAAAACATATGATTTTCTGGGGTGAACATAAATTTTTGTACTTTTGCCCCTTGAAAAATGCTGTAAATGTGCTGATTTTGCAGTATTTGGAATTACAGAACTGTCTTCGTTCTATGGCCCCTATACGCCATATACTTATGTGTACCTATGCATATTGGGCATCAAATTGTTCAGGAGACCCTTGGCTTTCATATTTAGGGTGCTTTTTCTTGGTATATAATGATATGTGGGAGATACGATGCTTCAGAGTTGCAATATTGAGGTGATTTTCTGTAATGTCATAAAAATTGCCAAATGTAGGAAAGCTTTACGGCTTGGTACTTTGGAGTAGAAAGACATGCATACCCATATTAGATTCGTCAGAATGTGTACTTTCCAAAAACATATGGTTTTCTGGGGTGAACATACATTTTTGTACTTTTGCCCCTTGAAAAATGCTGTAAATGTGGTGATTTTGCAGTATTTGGAATATTATTCAAATTGCAGGTGAGTGATTGCTCACCAAAATGAATTACACCTCAAAGGAGATGTTGATGATGAATATAATAGATCTGTCACTTAAATTAAAGTGCACTTAAATATGAAGTGTGAGAGTTGTCTTAACAGAAACCAAATCTGGGGATACTGAGCAAAGCAACCCATCTATTGCCCACTGGTCAGCAAATTCACTCAACCGGCCAGTAAACACTGCCTGGGTGTACTCTGCTCGGATGCGGGAACGCACCAGCACCCGGAACAAAGCCTCTACCAGTAGAGGATTCCCACCCTCCAAACATTGCATTCTAGACTTATGAATGGCTAGTTTGGCTAAAGCTAGGAGCAAGTTGAAGAGAAGGTCTTTCTCTCGATTGTCCCGGGATACTGGGCGTCCAAAAATAAAAACGTGAGGGGAAAAATGTAACCAGAACTGCAGGTGAAGTTTCCTCAAAAGAGCCAAAAGAGGTTGCAGTCTGGCACACGAAAAAAAAGCATGAAACACGGACTCCCTTTTGCCACAGAATGGGCAATCAGCTGTGGAGTCTGTAAAATGGACCAAGTACTCTCCTGTGCTCAAAGCACCATGGAGCACTCTCCAACTCAAGTCTCCAGTGGGTCTGGGCACCAGGCTGGAATAAAGGGCTCGCCACTGGGGTTTCTCACCCTCATTAAACACCCGCCTCCAGATGGTATCATAGCGGGAGACAAGAGCAAGAAAGTGTACAGTGTGGAGCATGAGGGAGTACAATAGCTTTCTTGTCATGTCATAAAAGCTAGTCGAGGTAAAATTCTCCAACTGGCTCAAGTTGGGGGAAAGAGGTGTGTCAGGGGATTGACGGGTCTTGGGTGCTATTTTTATGGCTGGAGGTGGAGAGTTCCAAGGTGGATGTGGTTCTCCACCACGTAAAACCCCATCAATAAATGAGTGAGAGTCAGGAGAGAGGTTATTCTTGATCTCCTGGAGCAGACGATGTGGAACTCTAGTGGTAAGGTACCCCATGCGTGGCATAACTGCCCGAGCTTCCACCCAATCTGACCTCTCGAAATCCAGGAAATCGCCAACTCTGGTTAGCTGAGCCCTGCAAAGGCGGTGGCGGATGCTGGTGGACTCCAACATTCTAGTCTTTAAAGATGGATTGTAAAGTAGGGGCTCAGTTAGAATGTCCTCCCCCTGAATGCCTCCTTGCCTTAGCACAGTTACCATGCTCCAGGTCTTTAGAGTCTCTTGGTAATAAGCCGGCAATGGTGAGAGGCTTCTTAAGAATCCTTCAGGCTCGATGACAAACAATTGCCGGTCATACCCCATGTTGCGTACCTGATGATAAAAGCTGGATGCTAGGGTACACCACTGTGGAGAAGGATCTGCATACAAGTATCTCTGTATCTGCTGAAGACGGAAAGTATGTACTTGAGAACGTATGCATACAACTCCCTGTCCTCCCTCTCTCAAGGGTAGGCTTGAAACACCTGCAGAGACCCAGTGCTTTCCCATCCAGAGAAAGTCCAGCAAACTTCTCTGAATTTTAGCAATGAATTCTTGGGTTGGGCTAAGACATGTCAGCCTATACCAGAGTTGAGAGGCTACCAGCTGGTTAATCACCAAAGCCCTCCCCCTCATAGAAAGCATTTTAGCAAGACCCTTCCACTTTCCCAGGCGGGTAAGAACATGCTCCTCAAGTTCAATAAAATTCTGTGGAACAGGACGCTCTTCAGCTGACAGATAGACACCTAAATATTTGATGACTTTAGTCTCCCACGAGATGTCGCGAAAAGCAGAAGGCAAAGAATCTACATGTAGAGGACCTTCCAGAAGGCCTGAGCTCTTGGTCCAGTTGATCCGAGCTGATGAGGCAGCAGCGTAAACCTCTTGGCATTCTTGTGCTCGCTCAAGATCAACTAGGTCCTGGGCCACAAGGATGACATCATCAGCATATGCTGAAAGAACTACCCTCATGTCAGGTTCCCTGAGCACCAGTCCTGTAAGCCTCTTCCTTAGTAGACACAGGAAAGGCTCAATGGCCAGTGCATACAGCTGTCCCGACAAAGGACATCCTTGTTGAACTCCTCGTTTGAAGGCCAGAGGTGCAGTCAGAGACCAGTTGATTTTAACTAGACACTCTGCAGAGGTGTACAGTGTTTTCAGATAGCTCACAAACTGTGGGCCAAAGCTATAGGCTAGCAGAGTGCCTAAAAGATATTGGTGATCTACTCTGTCAAATGCCTTCTCTTGATCCAGGGAGAGAAAAGCGAGAGATAGACCAGCCTTCCGGGCAAAATGTAGTAAATCCCGAACCAGAAAGACATTGTCAAAAATTGTCCGGCCGGGGACTGTATAGGACTGGTCAGGATGAACCACCTCTGCCAGCACAGACTTGAGCCTGAGTGATATAGCTTTGGCTACAATTTTATAGTCTGTGCTGAGCAATGAGACCGGTCGCCAATTCTTAATAAGGCGGAGATCCCCCTTCTTAGGTAGCAGTGCACTGCTCGACGACACGAAAGTGGCATCTCACCGGTCTTGAGGGCCTCATTTAGAACCCTATTTAGAACCCTATGGAAATCATGTCCCAGAGTATCCCAGAAGAACTGGAAGAACTCTACAGTCAATCCATCTAGCCCTGGAGATTTATTATGGGGCATTAAGTGGAGTGCTTGAGAGAGTTCATTCAGAGTGATTGGTTTTTCCAACCTCTCTCTTCTCCCCTCGCTGACCACTGGAAGCCCATTCCATAGCTCCCTGCAGGCATCTGGAGAGATGGGATCAGGAGAAAAAAGGTTCTGATAGAAGGACCGGGCTCTGTCCCGGATAGCCTCCGGATCTTCAAGGCGGGTGCCATCCTCCGCAAGAAGGCATGTTATTTGTTTTCGATTCCCCTTCTTCTTCTCCAGAGCATAGAAGAATCGTGAGCCACGATCCATATCACAGAGTAACTGCATGCGGCTTCGCACATAAGCACCACGAGCCTGTCGCTGTTCCATGTTACGCAGAGTCTCTTTCTTATCTACATATTCATACTGCATGGCTTGGTCTTCAGACCCTGACAGCCTTTGCTCAAGATCAAGCACCTCCCTATTCAGAGCCTCAATCTCTGCGTTTTTCTGTCTGCTCAAACATTTTGTATATTCTTGACACAAGAGCTTTAGGTGAACCTTGCCTACATCCCACCATTGACTCAGTGTGGCAAATTCATCCTGATAACCCTTCCAGTCTGTCCACATTTCCCGGACTGCCTTTGCAAACCCTTCATCCTTTAATAAGCTGTTATTAAAGTGCCAATAGGCTGCTTTGGGCAGAGATGGTGCAACTGCCACTATCAAAGAAGCACAATTGTGGTCCGAGAAAGGTGCCAAGCTAATATTACTGGACCGAACTCGTGACATAATATGGCTTGATATATAAAGCCTATCAATCCGGGACTGAGACACACGGCCATCCCTCACCCTAACATAGGTGAAAGCATTGGTTTCTGGATGTTGTTCTCTCCAGATGTCTACCAAGGAGAAACGGGCAATGAGTGTAAGGCCAAAGGCCTCAGGAATAGTGAGGACCAAGGGAGGAAAATAACAATGTCCAAGTTCGCAGTACAATAGAGGATGAGGCAGAAGAATGGTCAAAAACAGGCAACAAGATCAGTCCAGGCAGAAGAGGTTCGAAGTCGAGAATTCCAGGCAAGGGTCGGTACACAATAGACAAGAAGTTCGCAATGAATCACACCCAGGAGTAGAAAACTAAACCTATAATTGGGCACAGGTTACTGTCCGGAGTTCCCTTATAAAGGCCCAGGTTTGGCGCCAATTTCGGACGCATCGGCGTCATGACGTATGCGCGGACGCGCTGACGTCGGCGACTGACGCGCTGACGTGTGCGACGGACGCCGGCGCCCATTATTGATGCCGACGTCCATTCCGTCGCCGGCGACCAATCAGGGTGTGGGAAGAAGTTGACATCATCCGTCTGCGTCCGTGAAGAACCAGGGAGTCACCATCTTGGACGCCATTTTGGTTATCCGTGCCAGATTCCATTACAGTACCCCCCCTCTAGGGGGGCCTCCGGACCACCTGGGTTGGAAGGAAATTGCCGGTGGAATTTTTGGACCAGGAGAGGGGCGTGGACGTCTGAATTTCTTACCCAGGAGCACTCCTCCGGGCCGAATCCCTTCCACTCAATGAGGTATTGTAGAGTGCCCCTCGAAATCCGGGAATCCAGGATTCTTTTAACCTCGAATTCCTGATGTCCATCCACCAAGACAGGAGCTGAGGAAGAAGAAGAAGTACCTGCAGGTTTGAGCAAGGAGACATGGAATGCGTTAGGAATCCGCATCTCTGAGGGAAGTTGTAGACGAACAGCCACCGGGTTGATGATCTCAGAGATGGAGAAGGGACCGATAAACTTGGGACCAAGCTTCGGAGAG
This sequence comes from Xenopus laevis, assembly GCF_017654675.1. NCBI lineage: Eukaryota > Metazoa > Chordata > Amphibia > Anura > Pipidae > Xenopus > Xenopus laevis. Next base: position 47,026,968 of record NC_054380.1, read on the forward strand.
GGGACTTTAAGATGGATGTTTCGGGTGGATAGCCAAACCTTATCGCCAGGTGCGTACAAAGGGGAAGGGATTCTTCTTTGATCCGCGAACCTTTTCTGGACCAGGGAACTTTTTTCCAGATTGATGACGTGGCGTGCCAAATGGCTGACATGTGAGCAGCTTGGTCGTTGGCGGCAGGGACATTGGTAAGTAATAAATCCTGAGGAAAAGCCAAAGGGTTAAGACCGTACATACAGAAAAAAGGGGACTTTTCGGAAGAAATGTGTAATGCATTGTTATGTGCAAATTCTGCCCATGGAAGCAGGTCCGCCCAGTCATCTTGGCACAGTGATACATGGCATCGAAGAAATTGTTCAAGGGCCTGGTTAACCCTTTCTGCTGCTCCATTAGACTGGGGATGGTATGAAGATGAAAATTGAAGAGAGACACCAAGGGCTTTACACAGGGATCTCCAGAATTTAGAAACAAATTGGGAACCACGGTCAGAGACAATTTCGGCAGGGAAACCATGGAGGCGAAAAATGTGTTTAATGAATAATGAAGAAAGTTCAGGAGCAGAGGGAAGTTTTCGAAGGGGAGTAAAGTGTGCAACTTTAGTGAATCTGTCAATCACCACCCAAATAACAGTGTAGCCAGAGGAGTTAGGAAGGTCCACGATGAAGTCCATAGATAAATGAGTCCATGGGCGGGAGGGAATGGGTAGTGGTAAGAGTAACCCTTTGGGAGGGGAATGCCCAGATTTGGATACAGCACACACAGAGCAAGAAGAAACAAAGTCTTTAACATCCTTTCTTAGGGAAGGCCACCATACAAGACGAGACAGAAGTTCAGTGGTTTTCTTGACTCCAGGATGGCCGGCCTGCTTGGAGCTGTGGGACTGGACCAACATGGAATGACGGAGTTCAGGAGGAACAAAGGCAACACCAGGAGGGGTTCCTACAGGAGCAGAAGGTTGAACAGACAATAATTGGGAGGCCAAGGATGGAAAAAGAGCAGCGATGATTTTTGTAGGAGGCACAATGGATTCTGGGTCTTTGGAGATGGGATCTTCAGGAATAAAACTTCTGGAAAGGGCATCCGCTTTCTTGTTTCTTGAACCAGGACGAAAAGTTAAGATGAAGTTAAAACGTGAGAAGAACAATGCCCACCTGGCTTGTCGAGGATTGAGGCGCTTAAGGGTCTGAATATATTCAAGGTTTTTGTGGTCAGTGAAGATGGTCACAGGGATCGATGATCCTTCGAGAAAGTGTCTCCACTCGTCAGGAGCAAGTTTGACGGCCAGTAACTCACGGTTCCCAACATCATAATTCCTTTCGGAAGAGGAAAATTTCTTGGAAAAGAAGGCACACGGATGCAGCTTACCATCAGCAGAGGATCTTTGGGACAAAATTGCTCCTGCTCCGATATCCGAGGCATCTACTTCAATGAAGAAAGGTTGGAAAGGTTCAGGATGCCTGAGGATTGGGGCAGATGAAAAGGATTCTTTAAGAGACTTGAAGGCTTCCAAGGCTAGAGGAGGCCAATGTTGTGGTTTACCCCCTTTTTGAATAAGAGCAAGAATTGGAGCAATTTTAGAAGAAAAACCTTTAATAAACTGTCTGTAATAATTAGCAAAGCCGATGAATCTTTGCACAGCCTTGACACTGGTGGGGAGAGGCCAATTTTGAATTGCTGAAACCTTGGCTGGATCCATCCTGAAGCCTTGTTGGGAAATGATGTAACCTAGGAAGGAAATGGAAGAAACCTCAAAGGTACACTTTTCCAACTTAGCAAACAGATTGTTCTTTCGAAGACGAGAAAGTACTTCTTGAACTTGAAGACGATGTTGAGCAAGATTTTTGGAAAAAATAAGAATATCGTCCAGGTACACCACCACATACTGGCCCAGTAAATCTCTGAAAATGTCATTCACAAATTCTTGGAAGACCGCGGGGGCGTTACAGAGACCGAAAGGCATGACAAGATATTCGTAATGCCCGTCTCGGGTGTTAAACGCGGTCTTCCATTCATCTCCCTCTCTGACACGAATTAAATTATAAGCCCCACGAAGATCCAACTTGGTGAAAAGACAAGCCCCTTTTAGTTGGTCAAACAGTTCTGAGATGAGAGGAAGGGGATAACGGTTTTTAATTGTGATTTTATTCAGACCTCTATAATCAATGCAGGGCCGCAAACCTCCATCTTTTTTCTCTACAAAGAAGAAGCCGGCTCCAGCCGGGGAAGAAGAAGGACGAATAAAGCCTCTTTGCAGATTTTCTTGAATGTACTCCTTCATGGCACCGGTTTCAGAAGGAGACAGTGGATAGATGCGACCCCTCGGAGGCATGGTTCCTGGAAGAAGTTCGATGGGGCAATCATAAGGACGATGGGGAGGCAGAATTTCGGCAGACTTTTTACTGAAGACATCGGTGAAGGCTTGATAAGCAGAGGGCAAAGAAGAATTAGAAGAAACGGATGAAACTTTAATAATAGACTTGGTAGGTAAACAGTTCTGTTGGCAGAAAGAACTCCAGCGGGAGATCTGAGAAGAAGCCCAATCGATCACAGGATTGTGAAAATTCAACCAAGGCAGACCAAGTACAATGGGAGTAGAAGGACAATCGATAAGGAGGAAGGACAATCTTTCAAGGTGCATGGACCCCACAATAACGGAAAGTTCATCGGTGGAGTGGGAAATTGTAGCGGAGGATAGTGGACGATCGTCAATCGCCAAGGCTCGAAGAGGAACAGCCAAAGATCGCAGAGGAATGGAATGGTTTTCTGCGAAGACCTTATCGATGAAATTCCCAGCTGCACCGGAGTCAAGGAAAGCCTTAGAAGAGATCGACTGGGTACCAAAACGAATCTGCACAGGAAGGAGGAAGCGTTGAGCAGAAGAATGGGGAGAGGGACCAATTCCACCCAGGTAAGTCTCCCCAGTCTTACCTAGGTGTTGGCGTTTCCCGGCTTCACTGGACACTCATAGGCGAAGTGGGATTTTCCACCACAGTAAAGGCAAAGTCCAGCAGCCCTTCTCCGAAGCTTTTCCTGTTCCGTCAGACGAGCCCGTCCAATCTGCATTGGTTCTTCCGAAGGCAGGGAAGAGGAGGCAGGAACCGCAGGATTTGGAGAAGACAGGATGGGAGCCGGGTTGGGAAGGAAGGGTCTTTGGAAACGAGGAGCCAGAGTAGGTTGGAACCTGTGGAATCTTTTGGTTGGGGAGCGCTCTCTGTCGAGTTCAGCTTGAAACTCCCTCTGCCGAGTATCTACCTTTATGGCCAAGGCGACTAGATCTTCCCAACGGGATGGAATTTCCCTGGACACTAGATCAGACTTGATACGTATCGCCAGGCCGTTGTAAAAGGCAGCGTGATACCCGTCGTTGTTCCACGAAGTCTCTGCAACCAGGGTGCGGAACTCAATGGCATACTCCGAGACTGAGCGAGTTCCCTGTAGAAGATGGAACAGGCGTGAGGAGGCAGCAGTGGCACGACCCGGAGCATCAAAGACCACACGAAGTTCCCGGATAAAAGCTCGGGCATTATCGATAATGGGATCCTCCTTTTCCCATAGAGGCGACGCCCACTCTAATGCCTTCCCTTGCAGACGGGAGAAGATGAAGCCCACCTTAGCTCGTTCCGACAGGAATTGGCTGGGTGCGAGTGCAAAGTGGACCTCGCACTGGTTAATAAACCCACGGCAGGCTGTAGGATCACCACTGTAGAGTGGGGGAGCCGGAATGCGGGGTTCGGAGGCGTGAAGCGGAGCCACAGGTGCAGGGGCAGGAGTGGGGTCGGCAGGTGTTAACGCCGACAACTTGGCAAGAATGGTCTCCAAGGCCTGACCAAAGTGAGACTGCTGTACCTCATAGGACTGCATACGGGATGCCAGACCACAAAGCGCCCCACCAACATCAGGAGGCGCAGGATTCTCCTCCAATGGGTCCATGGCCCAATTATAATGTAAGGCCAAAGGCCTCAGGAATAGTGAGGACCAAGGGAGGAAAATAACAATGTCCAAGTTCGCAGTACAATAGAGGATGAGGCAGAAGAATGGTCAAAAACAGGCAACAAGATCAGTCCAGGCAGAAGAGGTTCGAAGTCGAGAATTCCAGGCAAGGGTCGGTACACAATAGACAAGAAGTTCGCAATGAATCACACCCAGGAGTAGAAAACTAAACCTATAATTGGGCACAGGTTACTGTCCGGAGTTCCCTTATAAAGGCCCAGGTTTGGCGCCAATTTCGGACGCATCGGCGTCATGACGTATGCGCGGACGCGCTGACGTCGGCGACTGACGCGCTGACGTGTGCGACGGACGCCGGCGCCCATTATTGACGCCGACGTCCATTCCGTCGCCGGCGACCAATCAGGGTGTGGGAAGAAGTTGACATCATCCGTCTGCGTCCGTGAAGAACCAGGGAGTCACCATCTTGGACGCCATTTTGGTTATCCGTGCCAGATTCCATTACAATGAGTTCCCGCAAAGCTGACTCAGATGAATCCCTTTTCTGGGGAACATTTCGGTCCCTAGCCTCAAGGGTGTAATTGAAATCACCCCCTATAATCACGGCTTCATCTGAGTCAATTGTCTCCATATAGGCTGATAAACTTTCAAAAAAATTCTTTCTCTCTGGTCCAGTAGTTGGGGCATACAAGTTTATCAGATTGTATGTTCCACTAGACTCCCGGACCCGGAGATGTAACAAACGGCCTGGGATGACAGAATTAACACTCAGTACCTCTGGCTGGAAGGATTCTGAGAACAAGGTCACCACCCCACATGACGTCCATGTGAGGTGATTAAAAAAGACTCTGCCCTTCCATTCCAGATGCCAGGTCGCTTCAAGCTCCTGAGTGATATGGGTCTCTTGAAGGAAACTCACAGAATACCCTCCTTGGCGTAGAAAGGAGAGTACCTGAAACATTCTAAAAGGCTCCCGACAGCCATTTGTATTAAGAGTGCTTATACTTAGAGCCATTATTGTGTGTTAGTAAATGCTTTAGCCCTCACAGAGGCCTAGTGAGACAAACACTTTTTGTGGAACTTAACACTACGGAGATATTCTGCCGTTCCATAGTTTTTGGCCTCTTTTATGACCTTGATGTATTGTCTCACAGAACTGATCACCAAAGTCAAATCATGCCACTTCTCTAGAGCCATATGTAGCTTCTTCTCCAATTTAACACCAAGGGTGCTCTCAAGAAACATCTTGAGTTCCTCAGCTGGGATGATTGGAGTAGAAGGATTTGTCACAACTGTGTCAACCTCCTCTTCGATGTCCCCCTCATCCATGAACTCTTCTTGGCTAAGGGATTGATAATTCCCCCTCTCCACTGGAGCTTTGATAATATCTACACAAGAAGTTGCAGGAGAAGGATCAGAAGCACCTGCTATCTGGAGACCCTGCAACGGCTCAGATAATACTTGGATTTTGCTTGGAACACCACTGGAGGTGTTTGGCTCAGGGGTAGCAGATGGAATTGGCTCCTTAACAACAGGAGCTTTAGAGGCTCGATGGGCAACCTCTGCCCTTTCCACTGCCTCCTGTGCCTCCTGAATGGCAATAACATTGGGATCAGTGGAAGAGAATGGAGGAGAGATCTTAACATGCACAGTAGACCTTACAGAGTCTGTCTGGCTATCCTCCATATTTACAACTCTAGCCTCATTATCCTCCCTCGCAGCATTGTCTGCAGGATCCTGTATGGGGGTTGTCCCAATGTTCTCCATTTCTTGGAGTGAAATACCCTGAGGCACTAAACACTGAGGCTGGTTGTAGTTCCCAAAGCTCAGCACCTCAGGAACACTTACGGCCCACTCTGCAGGGGTTTCATTAGCTGTCCCTTTATACTCCAGGGGAAGATCCCCTGTTGGAGACAGATGCAGCACCCCTGACTCTGTGGGGAGACCCATAATCCCCTGTTCAAATTTCTCCAGACCATTTATCTCCTCTTCCCCAACTGAGTCTATAGGTGCATGGTCTGGCACCAGTTGATTGCATCCAACAGTTGGACCAGACAATATCACCACATGAGGAGCAGATGTTTTGCTGCCCTTTTTGCCCTTGGATGGGGGTGCTCCATCATTGACCACTGAAACCCATTCCTCAGGTATCAGCCTGTTGGATTTAAATTTCCTCTTCTTTTTCTTATCATTTGAAGAGGAAATGCTACTCTCTGCTTCCACCATGACAGGTGTTACAACCACCGGCACCCCCACACCCTTAGGATTGCTCATAACAGGGTTAAGTTGGTTTTTGGCAAAAACAACTGCAGCACTGGGGGATGCATTGACATTCCTCCCCCCCTTCTCTTTTGCTGAATTTGAAATGTAGGCTGCTTCATATTTAGGGTGTTTTATCTTGGTATGTAATGATATGTGGGAGATACGATGCTTCAGGGTTGCAATATTGAGGTGATTTTCTGTAATGTCATAAAAATTGCCAAATGTAGGAAAGCTTTGCGGCTTGGTACTTTGGAGTAGAAAGACATGCATACCCATATTAGATTCGTCAGAATGTGTACTTTCCAAAAACATATGGTTTTCTGGGGTGAACATACATTTTTGTACTTTTGCCCCTTGAAAAATGCTGTAAATGTGGTGATTTTGCAGTATTTGGAATATTATTCAAATTGCAGGTGAGTGATTGCTCACCAAAATGAATTACACCTCAAAGGAGATGTTGATGATGAATATAATAGATCTGTCACTTAAATTAAAGTGCACTTAAATATGAAGTGTGAGAGTTGTTTTAACAGAAACCAAATCTGGGGATACTGAGCAAAGCAACCCATCTATTGCCCACTGGTCAGCAAATTCACTCAACCGGCCAGTAAACACTGCCTGGGTGTACTCTGCTCGGATGCGGGAACGCACCAGCACCCGGAACAAAGCCTCTACCAGTAGAGGATTCCCACCCTCCAAACATTGCATTCTAGACTTATGAATGGCTAGTTTGGCTAAAGCTAGGAGCAAGTTGAAGAGAAGGTCTTTCTCTCGATTGTCCCGGGATACTGGGCGTCCAAAAATAAAAACGTGAGGGGAAAAATGTAACCAGAACTGCAGGTGAAGTTTCCTCAAAAGAGCCAAAAGAGGTTGCAGTCTGGCACACGAAAAAAAAGCATGAAACACGGACTCCCTTTTGCCACAGAATGGGCAATCAGCTGTGGAGTCTGTAAAATGGACCAAGTACTCTCCTGTGCTCAAAGCACCATGGAGCACTCTCCAACTCAAGTCTCCAGTGGGTCTGGGCACCAGGCTGGAATAAAGGGCTCGCCACTGGGGTTTCTCACCCTCATTAAACACCCGCCTCCAGATGGTATCATAGCGGGAGACAAGAGCAAGAAAGTGTACAGTGTGGAGCATGAGGGAGTACAATAGCTTTCTTGTCATGTCATAAAAGCTAGTCGAGGTAAAATTCTCCAACTGGCTCAAGTTGGGGGAAAGAGGTGTGTCAGGGGATTGACGGGTCTTGGGTGCTATTTTTATGGCTGGAGGTGGAGAGTTCCAAGGTGGATGTGGTTCTCCACCACGTAAAACCCCATCAATAAATGAGTGAGAGTCAGGAGAGAGGTTATTCTTGATCTCCTGGAGCAGACGATGTGGAACTCTAGTGGTAAGGTACCCCATGCGTGGCATAACTGCCCGAGCTTCCACCCAATCTGACCTCTCGAAATCCAGGAAATCGCCAACTCTGGTTAGCTGAGCCCTGCAAAGGCGGTGGTGGATGCTGGTGGACTCCAACATTCTAGTCTTTAAAGATGGATTGTAAAGTAGGGGCTCAGTTAGAATGTCCTCCCCCTGAATGCCTCCTTGCCTTAGCACAGTTACCATGCTCCAGGTCTTTAGAGTCTCTTGGTAATAAGCCGGCAATGGTGAGAGGCTTCTTAAGAATCCTTCAGGCTCGATGACAAACAATTGCCGGTCATACCCCATGTTGCGTACCTGATGATAAAAGCTGGATGCTAGGGTACACCACTGTGGAGAAGGATCTGCATACAAGTATCTCTGTATCTGCTGAAGACGGAAAGTATGTACTTGAGAACGTATGCATACAACTCCCTGTCCTCCCTCTCTCAAGGGTAGGCTTGAAACACCTGCAGAGACCCAGTGCTTTCCCATCCAGAGAAAGTCCAGCAACCTTCTCCGAATTTTAGCAATGAATTCTTGGGTTGGGCTAAGACATGTCAGCCTATACCAGAGTTGAGAGGCTACCAGCTGGTTAATCACCAAAGCCCTCCCCCTCATAGAAAGCATTTTAGCAAGACCCTTCCACTTTCCCAGGCGGGTAAGAACATGCTCCTCAAGTTCAATAAAATTCTGTGGAACAGGACGCTCTTCAGCTGACAGATAGACACCTAAATATTTGATGACTTTAGTCTCCCACGAGATGTCGCGAAAAGCAGAAGGCAAAGAATCTACATGTAGAGGACCTTCCAGAAGGCCTGAGCTCTTGGTCCAGTTGATCCGAGCTGATGAGGCAGCAGCGTAAACCTCTTGGCATTCTTGTGCTCGCTCAAGATCAACTAGGTCCTGGGCCACAAGGATGACATCATCAGCATATGCTGAAAGAACTACCCTCATGTCAGGTTCCCTGAGCACCAGTCCTGTAAGCCTCTCCCTTAGTAGACACAGGAAAGGCTCAATGGCCAGTGCATACAGCTGTCCCGACAAAGGACATCCTTGTCGAACTCCTCGTTTGAAGGCCAGAGGTGCAGTCAGAGACCAGTTGATTTTAACTAGACACTCTGCAGAGGTGTACAGTGTTTTCAGATAGCTCACAAACTGTGGGCCAAAGCTATAGGCTAGCAGAGTGCCTAAAAGATATTGGTGATCTACTCTGTCAAATGCCTTCTCTTGATCCAGGGAGAGAAAAGCGAGAGATAGACCAGCCTTCCGGGCAAAATGTAGTAAATCCCGAACCAGAAAGACATTGTCAAAAATTGTCCGGCCGGGGACTGTATAGGACTGGTCAGGATGAACCACCTCTGCCAGCACAGACTTGAGCCTGAGTGATATAGCTTTGGCTACAATTTTATAGTCTGTGCTGAGCAATGAGACCGGTCGCCAATTCTTAATAAGGCGGAGATCCCCCTTCTTAGGTAGCAGTGATAACACTGCTCGACGACACGAAAGTGGCATCTCACCGGTCTTGAGGGCCTCATTTAGAACCCTATGGAAATCATGTCCCAGAGTATCCCAGAAAAACTGGAAGAACTCTACAGTCAATCCATCTAGCCCTGGAGATTTATTATGGGGCATTAAGTGGAGTGCTTGAGAGAGTTCATTCAGAGTGATTGGTTTTTCCAACCTCTCTCTTCTCCCCTCGCTGACCACTGGAAGCCCATTCCATAGCTCCCTGCAGGCATCTGGAGAGATGGGATCAGGAGAAAAAAGGTTCTGATAGAAGGACCGGGCTCTGTCCCGGATAGCCTCCGGATCTTCAAGGGGGTGCCATCCTCCGCAAGAAGGCATGTTATTTGTTTTCGATTCCCCTTCTTCTTCTCCAGAGCATAGAAGAATCGTGAGCCACGATCCATATCACAGAGTAACTGCATGCGGCTTCGCACATAAGCACCACGAGCCTGTCGCTGTTCCATGTTACGCAGAGTCTCTTTCTTATCTACATATTCATACTGCATGGCTTGGTCTTCAGACCCTGACAGCCTTTGCTCAAGATCAAGCACCTCCCTATTCAGAGCCTCAATCTCTGCGTTTTTCTGTCTGCTCAAACATTTTGTATATTCTTGACACAAGAGCTTTAGGTGAACCTTGCCTACATCCCACCATTGACTCAGTGTGGCAAATTCATCCTGATAACCCTTCCAGTCTGTCCACATTTCCCGGACTGCCTTTGCAAACCCTTCATCCTTTAATAAGCTGTTATTAAAGTGCCAATAGGCTGCTTTGGGCAGAGATGGTGCAACTGCCACTATCAAAGAAGCACAATTGTGGTCCGAGAAAGGTGCCAAGCTAATATTACTGGACCGAACTCGTGACATAATATGGCTTGATATATAAAGCCTATCAATCCGGGACTGAGACACACGGCCATCCCTCACCCTAACATAGGTGAAAGCATTGGTTTCTGGATGTTGTTCTCTCCAGATGTCTACCAAGGAGAAACGGGCAATGAGTTCCCGCAAAGCTGACTCAGATGAATCCCTTTTCTGGGGAACATTTCGGTCCCTAGCCTCAAGGGTGTAATTGAAATCACCCCCTATAATCACGGCTTCATCTGAGTCAATTGTCTCCATATAGGCTGATAAACTTTCAAAAAAATTCTTTCTCTCTGGTCCAGTAGTTGGGGCATACAAGTTTATCAGATTGTATGTTCCACTAGACTCCCGGACCCGGAGATGTAACAAACGGCCTGGGATGACAGAATTAACACTCAGTACCTCTGGCTGGAAGGATTCTGAGAACAAGGTCACCACCCCACATGACGTCCATGTGAGGTGATTAAAAAAGACTCTGCCCTTCCATTCCAGATGCCAGGTCGCTTCAAGCTCCTGAGTGATATGGGTCTCTTGAAGGAAACTCACAGAATACCCTCCTTGGCGTAGAAAGGAGAGTACCTGAAACATTCTAAAAGGCTCCCGACAGCCATTTGTATTAAGAGTGCTTATACTTAGAGCCATTATTGTGTGTTAGTAAATGCTTTAGCCCTCACAGAGGCCTGGTGAGACAAACACTTTTTGTGGAACTTAACACTACGGAGATATTCTGCCGTTCCATAGTTTTTGGCCTCTTTTATGACCTTGATGTATTGTCTCACAGAACTGATCACCAAAGTCAAATTATGCCACTTCTCTAGAGCCATATGTAGCTTCTTCTCCAATTTAACACCAAGGGTGCTCTCAAGAAACATCTTGAGTTCCTCAGCTGGGATGATTGGAGTAGAAGGATTTGTCACAACTGTGTCAACCTCCTCTTCGATGTCCCCCTCATCCATGAACTCTTCTTGGCTAAGGGATTGATAATTCCCCCTCTCCACTGGAGCTTTGATAATATCTACACAAGAAGTTGCAGGAGAAGGATCAGAAGCACCTGCTATCTGGAGACCCTGCAACGGCTCAGATAATACTTGGATTTTGCTTGGAACACCACTGGAGGTGTTTGGCTCAGGGGTAGCAGATGGAATTGGCTCCTTATCAACAGGAGCTTTAGAGGCTCGATGGGCAACCTCTGCCCTTTCCACTGCCTCCTGTGCCTCCTGAATGGCAATAACATTGGGATCAGTGGAAGAGAATGGAGGAGAGATCTTAACATGCACAGTAGACCTTACAGAGTCTGTCTGGCTATCCTCCATATTTACAACTCTAGCCTCATTATCCTCCCTCGCAGCATTGTCTGCAGGATCCTGTATGGGGGTTGTCCCAATGTTCTCCATTTCTTGGAGTGAAATACCCTGAGGCACTAAACACTGAGGCTGGTTGTAGTTCCCAAAGCTCAGCACCTCAGGAACACTTACGGCCCACTCTGCAGGGGTTTCATTAGCTGTCCCTTTATACTCCAGGGGAAGATCCCCTGTTGGAGACAGATGCAGCACCCCTGACTCTGTGGGGAGACCCATAATCCCCTGTTCAAATTTCTCCAGACCATTTATCTCCTCTTCCCCAACTGAGTCTATAGGTGCATGGTCTGGCACCAGTTGATTGCATCCAACAGTTGGACCAGACAATATCACCACATGAGGAGCAGATGTTTTGCTGCCCTTTTTGCCCTTGGATGGGGGTGCTCCATCATTGACCACTGAAACCCATTCCTCAGGTATCAGCCTGTTGGATTTAAATTTCCTCTTCTTTTTCTTATCATTTGAAGAGGAAATGCTACTCTCTGCTTCCACCATGACAGGTGTTACAACCACCGGCACCCCCACACCCTTAGGATTGCTCATAACAGGGTTAAGTTGGTTTTTGGCAAAAACAACTGCAGCACTGGGGGATGCATTGACATTCCTCCCCCCCTTCTCTTTTGCTGAATTTGAAATGTAGGCTGCTTCATATTTAGGGTGTTTTATCTTGGTATGTAATGATATGTGTGAGATACGATGCTTCAGATTTGCAATATAGAGTTGATTTTCGGTAATGTCATAAAAACTGCGAAATGTAAGAAAGCTTTACGGCTTGGTACTTTGGAGTAGAAAGATGTGCATACCCATTTTAGATTTGTCGGAATGTGTACTTTCCAAAAGTATATGGTTTTATGGGGTGAACATACATTTTTGTACTTTTGCCCCTTGAAAAATTATGTAAATGTGCGGATTTTGCAGTATTTGGAATTCCAGAACTGATAACTCATATGGGGTGTCTTCGTTCTGGGGCCCCTATATGCCACATACTTAGGTGCACCTATGCATATTGGGCATCAAACTGTTCAGCGGACCCTGGGCTTTCATATTTGGGGTGTTGTATCTTGGTATATAATGATATGTGGGAGATACAATGCTGAAGACTGGACACTTTGAGGTAATTTTTCAAAAATGTAACACATTTTTATAACAACTGCTTACTTTAGGAAAGAATTGCAACTTGGTAGTTTGGAGTACAAATATATATTTACCCATTTTGAACTCGTTAGAATCTGTTCTTTCCAATAAGGGGTAGTTTTTTAGGGTAAACCTACTGTTAGTGGAATGTTTGGCCTTGAAATCAGATGTATGCTGTTTTGTGGAGCGGTGCTTTGGAAATTTGGTAGTTTACTGCTTCGGAGTTTTCAACTATCGAAGTGAGAAATCTCCATAAAATTATATATATATGGTATTAGTTTGTTCGGGAGACACAGAACTTTCCAAATCTGCCATGTTCTCATGCATAAAATAAATTATGCTTCTGATATATGCGTTTGTATCATGTGAAACTGTTTTTTTTTGTTTTTTTTATACACTTTGAAGCCCATATCTTTTTACAGGACTGGAATGACAACTAAATTCTAGCATATTTTGAAAGCTTAGGTTGTCCTGAAAAAAACAATATCTTGTTTTCATGGGTAAACTAAAAGACCCCCCCAGGAAAGTCCCCTAAAGTGAAAGAGCAAAAAATGTTCAAAAACGGTCTGGCAATAGAAGTTCCAACTTGGCCAAATTGGCTGGCAGCGAAAGGGTTAAAGCTTTTTGAATCATATCCTGAGTCAGCCACTGACTAGATTGAGCTGAACCATTCATGCAGTTATTAAGTGAGCCTGTGAACCCAGACTCCTCTATTGTATACACTGAAGAAAAGAACTGATTTAACACATTTGCCTTATCTGTATCTGTTACAACCATACTGGTACCATTATTTAAGGGAGCAACACTCTCAACCTGCATCTTTTTACTATTAATATATTTAAAAAACTTTTTAGGGTTAGTTTTCACCTCCACCGCAATTAACTCTTCATTTCTTTTCTTAGCCTTCCGGATTGCTGATTTACAACATTTATTACAGTGTTTATATTCATTAAATGCAGCTTCTGTCCCTACAGATTTGTAGTTTTTAAATGCCTTTCTCTTCTTTCCCATTAACTTCTTTACTTCTGTATTAACACAGGATGATTCTTAGAGCTTCTACGTTTAGTCCTTAAGGGAATAAATTGAGAACAGTAATGATTTAATATCATTTTAAAGGACAACCATTTCTGTTCTGTGTTTTTAGCTGAAAACCTAATGTCCCAATCAATGCTCTGTAGGGCAGCCCTCAAGGCACTAAAATTAGCTTTTCCAAAATTCATGGTTTTTGTTGCCCCAGTATATTTTTGTTTTTTGCACCAGACATTAAAAGATATAACATTATGGTCACTATTACCCAGGGGTTCAATGACTTGCACATTTGCTATAAGTTCTGGGTCATTTGAGATCACTAAATCAAGAATAGCATTTTTTCTGGTAGGCTCCTCAACAACCTGTGCTAAAAAATTGTCATGCAATAAGTTTATAAACTTGTTCCCATTAACTGATCTGGCAGTACCGTTGCTCCAGTCAATATCTGGGTAATTAAAATCCCCCATTATCATTACTTTACCTAAACTAGCAGCCTTTTCTATTTGCATTAGGAGCTTTGTCTCTTCCTCCTCACTTATATTAGGGGGTCTATAGCATACGCCTACAATTAATTTGCTGGATTCTTTACAATTGGTGAAGAACTCCACCCATACGACTTCTGCCCCCTCATTTTCTAACATAACCTCCTCCTTTATATGAGCTTTTAAATCCTGCCTAACATACAGACATACCCCTCCTCCTTTTCTATTTCCTCTATCCCTCCGAAACAAAGTATAGCCACTGATATTTACTGCCCAGTCATGCGACTCATTCAGCCATGTTTCGGCCACACCAATCACATCATATTTTCCTTCCAACACCAGCAGCTCCAGCTCTCCCATTTTACCAGTCAGACTTCTTGCATTTGTAAACATACATTTAATACTGCTTTCTTGTCATGTCAAAAAAGCACGTAGAGGTAAAATTCTCCAACTGGCTCAAGTTGGGGGAAGGAGGTGGGGGATTGACGGGTCTTGGATGCTATTTTTATGGCTGGAGGTGGAGAGTTCCAAGGTGGATGTGGTTCTCCACCACGTAAAACCCCATCAATAAATGTGTGAGATTCAGGAGAGAGGTTATTCTTGATCTCCTGGAGCAGACGAGGTGGAACTCTGGTGGTAAGGTACCCCATACGTGGCATAACTGCCCGAGCTTCCACCCAATCTGACCTTTCGAAATCCAGGAAATCCCCAACTCTGGTTAGCTGAGCCCTGCAAAGGCGGTGGCGGATGCTGGTGGACTCCAACATCCTAGTCTTTAAAGATGGATTGTAAAGTAGGGGCTCAGTTAGAATGTCCTCCCCCTGAATGCCTCCTTGCCTTTGCACAGTTACCATGCTCCAGGTCTTTAGAGTCTCTTGGTAGTAAGTCGGCAATGGTGAGAGGCTTCTTAAGAATCCTTCAGGTTCGATGACAAACAATTGCCGGTCATACCCCATGTTGCGTACCTGATGATAAAAGCTGGATGCTAGGGTACACCACTGTGGAGAAGGATCTGCATACAAGTATCTCTGTATCTGTTGGAGACGGAAAGTATGTACTTGAGAGCGTATGCATACAACTCCCTGACCTCCCTCTCTCAAGGGTAGGCTTGAAACACCTGCAGAGACCCAGTGCTTTCCCATCCAGAGAAAGTCCAGCAACCTTCTCTGGATTTTAGCAATGAATTCTTGGGTTGGGCTAAGACATGGTTGAGAGGCCACCAGCTGGTTAATCACCAAAGCCCTCCCCCTCATAGAAAGCATTTTAGCAAGACCCTTCCACTTTCCCAGGCAGGTAAGAACATGCTCCTCAAGTTCAATGATATTCTGTGGAACAGGACGCTCTTCAGCTGACAGATAGACACCTAAATATTTGATGACTTTAGTCTCCCACGAGATGTCACGAAAAGCAGAAGGCAAAGAATCTACATTTAAAGGACCTTCCAGAAGGCCTGAGCTCTTGGTCCAGTTGATCCGAGCTGATGAGGCAGCAGCGTAAACCTCTTGGCATTCTTGTGCTCACTCAAGATCAACTAGGTCCTGGGCCACAAGGATGACATCCTCAGCATATGCTGAAAGAACTACCCTCATGTCAGGTTCCCTGAACATCAGTCCTGTAAGCCTCTTCCTTAGTAGACACAGGAAAGGCTCAATGGCCAGTGCATACAGCTGTCCCGACAAAGGGCATCCTTGTCGAACTCCTCGTTTGAAGGCCAGAGGTGCAGTCAGAGACCAGTTGATTTTAACTAGACACTCTGCAGAGGTGTACAGTGTTTTCAGATAGTTCACAAACTGTGGGCCAAAGCTATAGGCTTGCAGAGTGCCTAAAAGATATTGGTGATCTACTCTGTCAAATGCCTTCTCTTGATCCAGGGAGAGAAAAGCGAGAGATAGACCAGCCTTCCGGGCAAAATGTAGTAAATCCCGAACCAGAAAGACATTGTCAAAAATTGTCCGGCCGGGGACTGTATAGGACTGGTCAGGATGAACCACCTCTGCCAGCACAGACTTGAGCCTGAGTGATATAGCTTTGGCTACAATTTTATAGTCTGTGCTGAGCAATGAGACCGGTCGCCAATTCTCAATAAGGCGGAGATCCCCCTTCTTAGGTAGCAGTGATAACACTGCTCGACGACACAAAAGTGGCATCTCACCGGTCTTGAGGGCCTCATTTAGAACCCTATGGAAATCATGTCCCAGAGTATCCAGAAGAACTGGAAGAACTCTACAGTCAATCCATCCAGCCCTGGAGATTTATTATGGGGCATTAAGTGGAGTGCTTGAGAGTGAGTAATTGGTTTTTCCAACCTCTCTCTTCTACCCTCGCTGACCACTGGAAGCCCATTCCATAACTCCCTGCAGGCATCCGGAGAGATGGGATCCAGAGAAAAAAGGTTCTGATAGAAGGACCGGGCTCTGTCCCGGGTAGTCTCCAGATCTTCAAGGGAGGTGCCATCCTCTGCAAGAAGGCATGTGATTTGTTTCAGGTTCCCCTTCTTCTTCTCCAGAGCATAGAAGAAACGCGAGCCACGATCCATATCACAGAGTAACTGCATGCGGCTTCGCACATAAGCACCACGAGCCTGTCGCTGTTCCATGTTACGCAGAGTCTCTTTCTTTTCTACATATTCACACTGTATGGCTTGGTCTTCAGAGCCTGACAGCCTTTGCTCAAGATCAAGCACCTCCCTATTCAGAGCCTCAATCTCTGTGTTTTTCTGTCTGCTCAAACATTTTGTATACTCTTGACACAAGAGCTTTAGGTGAACCTTGCCTACATCTCACCATTGACTAGGTGTGGCAAATTCATCCTGATAACCCTTCCAGTCTGTCCACATTTCCCAGACTGCCTTTGCAAACTCTTCATCCTTTAATAAGCTGTTATTAAAGTGCCAATAGGCTGCTTTGGGCAGAGATGGTGCAACTGCCACTATCAAAGAAGCACAATTGTGGTCCGAGAAAGGTGCCAAGCTAATATTACTGGACCGAACTCGTGACATAATATGGCTAGATTTATAAAGCCTATCAATCCGGGACTGAGACACACGGCCATCATCTGAGTCAATTGTCTCCATATAGGCTGATAAACTTTCAAAAAAATACTTTCTCTCTGGTCCAGTAGTTGGGGCATACAAGTTTATCAGATTGTATGTTCCACTAGACTCCTGGACCCGGAGATGTAACAGACGGCCTGGGATGACAGAATTAACACTCAGTACCTCTGGCTGGAAGGATTCTGAGAACAAGGTCACCACCCTACATGACGTCCATGTGAGGTGATTAAAAAAGACTCTGCCCTTCCATTCCAGATGCCAGGTCGCTTCAAGCTCCTGAGTGATATGGGTCTCTTGAAGGAAACTCACAGAGTACCCTCCTTGGCGTAGAAAGGAGAGTACCTGAAACATTCTAAAAGGCTCCTGACAGCCATTTGTATTAAGAGTGCTTATACTTAGAGCCATTATTGTGTGTTAATAAATGCTTTAGCCCTCACAGAGGTCTGGTGAGACAAACACTTTTTGTGGAACTTAACACTACGGAGATATTCTGCCGTTCCATAGTTTTTGGCCTCTTTTATGACCTTGATGTATTGTCTCACAGAACTGATCACCAAAGTCTAGGGCCATATGTAGCTTCTTCTCCAATTTAACACCAAGGGTGCTCTCAAGAAACATCTTGAGTTCCTCAGCTGGGATCAACTGTGTCAACCTCCTCTTCGATGTCCCCCTCATCCATGAACTCTTCTTGGCTAAGGGATTGATAATTCCCCCTCTCCACTGGAGCTTTGATAATATCTACACAAGAAGTTGCAGGAGAAGGATCAGAAGCACCTGCTATCTGGAGACCCTGCAACGGCTCAGATAATACTTTAATTTTACTTGGAACACCTTTGGAGGTGTTTGGCTCAGGGGTAGCAGATGGAATTGGCTCCTTATCAACAGGAGCTTTAGAGGCTCGATGGGCAACCTCTGCCCTTTCTACTGCCTCCTGTGCCTCCTGAATGGCAATAACATTGGGATCAGTGGAAGAGAATGGAGGAGAGATCTTAACATGCACAGTAGACCTTACCGAGTCTGTCTGGCTATCCTCCATATACTCCGGCCTCATTATCCTCCCGCACAGCATTGTCATATTCTCCATTTCTTGGAGTGAAATACCCTGAGGCACTAAACACTGAGGCTGGTTGTAGTTCCCAAAGCTCAGCACCTCAGGAACACTTACGGCCCACTCTGCAGGGGTTTCATTAGCTGTCCCTTTATACTCAAGGGGAAGATCCCCTGTTGGAGACAGATGCATCACCCCTGACTCTGTGGGGATACCCATAATCCCCTGTTCAAATTTCTCCAGACCATTTATCTCCTCTTCCCCAACTGAGTCTATAGGAGCATTGTCTGGCACCAGTTGATTGCAGCCAACAGTTGGACCAGACAATATCACCACATGAGGAGCAGATGTTTTGCTGCCCTTTTTGCCCTTGGATGGGGGTGCTCCATCATTGACCACTGAAACCCATTCCTCAGGTATCAGCCTATTGGATTTAAATTTCCTCTTCTTTTTCTTGTCATTTGAAGAGGAAATGCTACTCTCTGCTTCCACCATGACAGGTGTTACAACCACCGGCACCCCCACACCCTTAGGATTGCTCATAACAGGGTTAAGTTGGTTTTTGGCAAAAACAACTGCAGCACTGGGGGATGCATTGACATTCCTCCCCCCCCTTCTCTTTTGCTGAAATTGAAATGTAGGCTGCATCCTTAGATAACTTGAGTGAAGAGGGAGGAGTTTTGGAGGTTTCAGAGGTGGGTTGTGTAACAACCACCTTAAGGTTCTTTACTGAAGGGGATTTCTCCTTTGAGGAGCCTGCAGCAATAGCTGTAGCAGGTTATGATGTTATATTAGAGGTACTGGGGGCAGGAACAGGGACTGTGGTCTTAATATGCCCTTTGGGGCAACTCTGGCGAGTGTGCCCCAGGTTCTTGCAAAGGAAGCACGTCACTCAAAATGGAACACCAAAAAAATTTTTATACAGCACCCCCTCAAATGGAAAACCAAAGGACCCCTCAATAGTATCTTGACCCCGAGGCAAAAGTAATTGCACCTGCCTTTTAAAAGAGAGGATATGTCTCAATCTGCTCTCCTTGCAACCCAAGGGAAGTTTAGAAATAGTTGACTTTAAGACTATCTTTATGCCTAATCCTTCTAGGGGTTCTACAGGGATATAACTACCCCCTACTGTGATGCCTCTCTGCACTAGAGTATGTACTGCAGTTAGTGTACGGGCAAATATTATGGCTTTCCCATACATTTTACTTGCTGCCACTATTACAGAGGGGCCCACCACTTCAGCTGCAGCTTTTATGTAAGCCTCTATGCCATGAGCTCCTGACATGAGACATCTAACCCCATGCTTCCTTGTAAGCTGCTGTACCCCAGCAGTGACTTGGCTTGGGTTGTTACCGGTAGCTACTGCCTGTGCAAAACTTTTAGCAGGGGTCACATTGGCTGCAGCAGCAGAAACAGAAGCAGTGGAGCTTTTTGACAAAGGCTGTGACTGGTGCTTTTTAGCATAGCTACAGCCAGGTTTTTCAGCTCCTTTTCCTTTAGGAGCCTGAGGTATTTTTTATAATTTTGTTTTTTTTCCCTTCCATTATTTTACAAAACAATCCACAAAAAAGTAAGCTTAATTCTATTAATCAACAAAAGTAAATGCAACAATGAAAAGCTTTAGCAGGGAGAGGGTTAATGTGAGCAGGTGCCTGGGAGTTGCACTGCTACTAGAAAATGTTTTATTTTCTTAAATCCTTCTCCCTTTAGCTTTCTCTCCTTACAAAACAAGGATAAAAATAAAAGCACACACACAATCTGTGCAAATAGTGATAAATTCCAGCTGAAACTAAATACAAAAAACAAGTGAAACTGACACCCAGGTGCGGGGGAGGGATAGGGGATCTGTCAGTGAGTTTGTAGCCCACAGGAAGTGAAGGGAACTGGGCTAGCAATCACTCACCTTCTGGGTCAAAATAAAATTCGATTTTAAATAAAGTAAATCAACTCAAAACTCCCCAAACTTCACACACCAAGTAGCTAACACCTTCACACACCAAATGAGAACAAAAAATCCTGCCTTAGACAGGGATTTCTCTGCTTAATTTGAAATCAAACAGAGAGCTTTCTTTTTTGTGGCTTCTGCAGTATTTGGAATTCCAGAACTGATAACTCATATGGGTGTCTTCGTTTTGGGGCCCCGATACGCCACATACTTAGGCGTACCTATGCATATTGAGCATCAAACTGTTCAGCGGACCCTGGGCTTTCATATTTAGGGTGTTTTATCTTGGTATATAATGATATGTGGGAGATACGATGCTGTAGACTGGACACTTTGAGGTAATTTTTCAAAAATGTAACACATTTTTATAAAAACTGCTAACTTTAGGAAAGAATTGCAATTTGGTAGATTGGAGTACAAATATATATTTACCCACTTTGAACTCGTTAGAATCTGTTCTTTCCAATAAGGTGTAGTTTTTTTAGGGTAAACCTACTGTTAGTGGAATGTTTGGTCTTGAAATCAGATGTATGCAGTTTTGTGGAGTGGTACTTTGGAAATATGGTAGTTTACTGCTTCGAAGTTTTTGATCTATAGAAGTAAGAAATCTCCATAAAACTATATATATTTGGTATTGGTGCGTTCAGGAGACACAGAACTTTCAAAATCTGCCATGTTCTCGTGCATAAAATAAATTATGCTTCTGATATATGTGTTTTTATCATGTGAAACTGTTTTTTTTTTATATACATTTAGAAGCCCATATCTTTTTACTGGAGTGGAATGACAACAAAATACTAGCATATTTTGAAAGCTTAGGTTGTCCTGAGAAAAACAATACCTTGTTCTGGGTAAACTAAAAGACCCCTCCAGGCAAGTCCCCTAAAGAGAAAGAGCAAAAAATGTTCAAAAACGGTCTGGCAATAGAAGTTTCAACTTGGCCAAATTGGCTGGCAGTGAAAGGGTTAAATGATACATAAAGTTACAAATGTTTTTTATAATGCTGCTTTATTTATTACAGGATATATAGACTTTGTTGCATTGAATACAACTTTGTGATAAGCAGGTAGGGAACTACCACCTGCTATAAATGTTTATACATACAGGACAATGCACTATTGCTTTTTATACTTGTGTGTTATTGGAGTAGGCCTCTAGAGGGCAGTACTGCCACACTGAGGAGCTGACACAATTGTTGGTTGTATTTCATTGATAAATTGGTCAGTTGGGTTATGTACATTGTAACACAAGCACCTGAGGAAGGATCTTTTTGATCCGAAACATGTAGTGCACATTTAATAAAGGATCACTGTTTGGCTGCAACGGTTCTCCAGAGTAATATTTAGCGATAGATAGCAATGCCATTTTTCACTGATTATTTTCTAAGCAGAACATAAATCTGTGTTGGTGGCAACACAATCCTATTGAGTTTATTTAATGTTTAAAGGGGATCTGTCACCCAAAAAAAATTACAAATCATATTTTATCACATTAGTCAAGCAAATTATTTGAATATTGTTTCCTTCAGTCTGGGAATTCATAATTATAGCAAGCAGGCAGGAGCCATTTTGTGGACACTGTTATTAAGGCAAGCCTTGCATCATCTCAAAATCTTGTTTGAGCAGCAGAATGGGGGACCTGTTGTCCATCCCCATGCCCTGGCTACACAATTAAACGGTAAAGAGAGAGGGGGGCTGTGGGGAGTGCAGTGACATCTAGTATGTGCTGAATGGAAAGTGAAAGTAATTACCTGCCCTGCCTCTATGTCTAAGAGAAGGCGCAGGCAATATTTGATTGACAGCTGAGCTATAAATTTTATGACAGCTATGAACGCTTTAATAAAAAAAAGGATTTGGATTTCATGTTTAATTTGAAAAGGACTTTTATTATACAGCTTTTTATGTTTAGGTGACAGGTCCACTTTAAATATGATTTAAATAGCCTTATGGTTTAGTGCTTAAAGGACAAGGAAAGGCAAAAAAATAAAATCCAATTTCTACTTTCTTTAATGAAAAAGTAACCTATCTCCAATATACTTTAATTAAAAAATGTGTACCGTTTTTTATAAGAAACCTGATTGTATGCAGTGAAATTCTCCCTTCATTTACTGCTGTGGATAGGAATTGTCAGATGGTCCCTAACTGCTGAGCAGGGAAACAATCATAATTATGAACAGCAGGGGGAGCCCTTACTTACCAGCCATGCAGAATTCAAGCAGCTTTGTTTATGATGATCCCTAAGCAGCCTAGACCACACAGAGCATGTGCAGGGTCAGGAACAGGCAAAGATGTTTAACAAAGTTACAAGATGACAGCCCCCTGTGGCCAACTTTGAAAGCGTAAATCATTTGTTTGATTAGGCTTTGTGGTGCAGTAAGTTCATGCTTATGTTTAGTATACAAAATACAGCATTTCTAGCCTTATTCTATTTTAGACTTTCCTTGTCCTTTAAAGGACAAGGAAATACAATAATGGGTCTATGTAAACGTGTACCCAAGTACTATTTAATAATGTTCCTGTTTCGGTCAACTTCTAAGCCCTTTGCTCGATTTAAATCCATAGTTTTACACAAAAGTTCTGTGTATAGAAAAAAAAGTCCCGCAATGCAGCACTTTATCAGCGAGACCAAGACTTAAGGCATGTGCAATGGCTTCCGGAATAGGCACATGCACATATAATCATCATCATGTGTGCACTTTCCCCATTGCAGTTCGGGAGGGGGATGTTTGCACATGTGCAGTTCATCAGTTTGTCGCTCTTCATGACGTTGGCCAAAAGGCTGTGTAAAGATGGCGGCCCATAGGAAAATTCATCAGTGGAGCAGCGAGTATTATAAGTGGTATTATTTGAATTAAATCTAATGATCTGGGAGATGAAGGGGTGACAACTTATTTACTGAGTTCTTGAAAAGATGGGTTTCTATGTTCCGAGTTCTGGAAAGCCTCAGATACCAAGCATAATAGGTCCTATACACGTGTTCTGTTTCGTGTGTGTTTGGTTATAGGTACTTTATAGATACTTTATAGGTAATTGACCAGTTATGGTTTTTCTTGCTGAATTAATGTGCCCAAATCCTCCCAGTCCATGCACAACAGGCCGATGTCAGTTCTGTTGGGGCAAAAGGAATCTGGTGTTCTTGTGTGAAAGGGTCCTGCTTATACATTACCTTTTCTCCACTGCCTAAAAATTAGGGATGCACCAAATCCAGGATTCAGTTTGGGATTCGGCCAGGATTTGGCCTTTTTAAGCAGGATTCGGATTCGGGCGAATCCTTCTGCCTGGCTGAACCGAATCCTAATTTGCGTATGTAAATTAGGGTCAGGGAGGGAAATCACATGACTTTTTATCACAAAACAAGGAAGTTAAAAATGTTTTCCCCTTTCAACCCCTAATTTGAATATGCAAATTAGGATTCGGATTCGGTTCGGTATTCGGCCGAATCTTTTGCAAAGGATTGGGGGGTTCGGCCGAATCCAAAAAAGTGGATTCGGTGCATCCCTACTAAAAATACCATGGAAAAACTCCTTTTGATTAAGAGGGAGTGACTTATAACTGATACTGCCAAAATCTACCAAGTTTGTGCACTAACTGGCCATCTTGAACAGTTATTAGAACTGCATATCTAAAAAAATCCCATTGGGGAAGAACTGCATTAGGATGTAGTCCTCTCTATAAATGCTCTGCATGTTACCCACTGTATGTTACAGTGCTGTGAAATAAGTTGGCATTTTAAAAATACATGTTATTAATAATAATAATAATAATAATAATAACAATACAAAAAAGGATCAGACACATGTTCCATCACATGATTTTTGTCAAATCTGTTTTCAGGAACCCTCTATAAGTTCATGTTCTCTAAATGTTTGGTAGGAAGCAAATACTAAAAAAATCGACATTGTTCTGATCAAAGGCACTGAAACGCAAATGGAGTAAAACACAAATCAGAACGCTCATGAGTACAGCCAGGCAGAATATAATGGAATCAATTAGAGTATGCATTTTTTCACACCCGCTTTAAACACAGGAAAAATTGCATGTGTGTAGGAGCCCTAAATGACAGAAACCAATGTATTTGCCCATAAAAAAGGGGAGGTTAATTATTAGCTAACCATACACATATGCATAATTTATTTGGTAGGAAGGAAACAAAGGGTAAAATGGTTTATAACAGTTTTGTGTTAATTCACAGGAGCGGATGGTCAGTAGCCTGTTAATTAGCTCTTGCCCATCTTGGGGCTCTACCTTATTTCACTATAGTTAAATAAATTCTGGTGTTTGGTATTTACATTTCACGCTGTAGAGACCACTAGGGTTGATAGCCCTATCGCTTTAAATCCCTACAGGTTCACTTCCTTTAGTCATCCAAAGTGAGGCAGTAGTGTGGCTCAACCGGATCCAAATAAAGTGCGAGTGCGAACCATTGAATTAAAACATATGCGGCTTTATGGAAAAATGCTTAAAAGTAGCAAAGTAGCGGGCAGGGGAAACAGCTCAATGCGTTTCGTGACGTAAGTGTCACTTCATCAGAAGCATGGGAGCCCTCTGTTGGTTTCATGTTAAAATTACATACTCAATTAAGAACATCAGAGACATATGATTAAAATTCACGGAAGCATACGAATTATAAATGAGTTATAAATGAAATATGAATGAATTTGGAGTACAATGAATTGTGTAGTATACATACCTGACACATATGCTCAAAAAATTAATTAATTAATTATATAAAAAATTGAGTAAGGAAATAAATTGAAAAACTAATTGAATAATAAATGAATTAATTGAAAAAAATTAATTAATCAAAAAACTAATTATTTTGATTAATTAGTTTTTTGATTAATCAATTGTTTTTTTTATTAATTTTTTTTGAAAATTTAATTGAATAATAAACTGATCAATTGAAAAAAAACAATTAATCAAAAAACTATTATTTTGATTAATTAGTTTTTTGGATTGATTAGTTTATTATTCAATTAATTTTTCAATTTATTTCCTTACTAAATTTTTGAGTCCTTACTGGACTGGTGGCATAAATCAGTATTATCTTCCAAATTCACCATATTTTTCTGCAGAAATCGGCAGAAATCTCACTTAGGTGTTAAACACTCAACCCTCCCTTTAGTATGCTCTGTGATGGTACTAAGACCTATTGTCACAGTAGCTTCTGGTAATATTTGACCCACCCTCCAACTTCACTCTCCTGGTGGGCTATTAGTAGTTAGCAGTGTTACAGAATATGTCCAGGCACATTAAGGCCCCAATTTAAACAGTTTGCCATCCACACCCTCTCCCTCCCTTCCAATTGTTCCCCCGTGAGTCCTACCTATCTATGTGGGGAGCGAGTGGGAGCTAGTCTACCACCGTCCATTTATGCCGCCCAACGCATTTCGCCGCCAGTGTGGCTTCTATCCTGCTCATGTATTTCCGCGTACGTCATCCTTCAGGAGACGCAGCTCAAGTAAGACGTCTTTTTGACAGTAATGATTTTTTGCTCATAATGCGCATTGGTTGCCAATACAATTGCCGGAGCCTATTCCATATATTTTCAAGTATGAGGTTATAGTGACTGTATTGCTAATGCGAAATTTCACAGGTGAAAAACTGTGTATATATGTCAATAGCTCCATAAATACTTAATGCAACCAGCAGAATTGAGGGATATGTTATACTAATTCTGGGCAATGTCATTATAGTAATTGATACTGTTCAAATGTCATAATCCTCCTGTTGCTGGATACAAATTAATAATATTAATAATTATACTGAATACTAATAACAATTTTTAATGTGTTCTTAAACAAATCAACAGTGAATAGCACTTCAGAGGAAGGGCTAAAAGTAAAGCCTTCATGTTCAACGCCTGTGAAATTCATTGCTCATTGATGTGATTAGCCACTGATGTGTTTCTTTTATTCCTGACATCCTCTACATGCTCCAGTATTCTTCTCCTGAATTCTCTAATTCTTTTGCCAACATAGGTTTTATTGCATTCACATCTCATGACATACACTACACCGGTGGTTTTACAGTTGATAAAGTGTCTGATACTATATTATTTAGTATCCATTCCGCCAGTGTACGTGGTAGCCTTACCAATAAAAGGACACGCCTGGCAGTTTCCACATCTATAACAGCCGTTTATTATCGGAGAGCCAAGTGAGTTTAATTGGAATTTTTTAGTGACTTTGTGTTAGGCAATCTTTCAAGTTCCTACTTTGTCTGAAAGTCATTTGTGGATGCTTCCCTATAACTTTTTTAAGAACAGGATCTTGTTCCAAAATGTGCCAGTGTTTAGAAAGGATTTGATAGATTTCCTTATGTTCCACACTATAGTCACCAATCATTCTGACTTGCTTAGTCATGCCTCCTAACATGGGAGTATTGTGTTTTTTGGAATTAACAGGGTATTTCTGTCTGCTTCTAACGCCCTCTTGTATGCTCTTTTCAGGGAGTTATGACTGTAAACCACTGGTGTAGTGTACTGTATGTCATGAGATGTGAATGCAATAAAACCTATGTTTGCAAAACAATTCAGGAGAAGAATACTGGAGTGCGTAGGGGATGTCAGGAATAAAAGAAACACATCAGTGGCTAATCACAGTAATGAATTTCACAATTGAGAAGTAGGGGCAATGAAATTCACAGGCGATGAATATTTTAAACCCACTACAAGAATTGGAGACATTGACAAGAAATTATTACGATGCGAAGTGGAATGGATATATTGGCTAAATAGTAGGGCTCCTTCTGGCCTGAATGAAGGCTTTACTTTTAGCCCCTTCCTCTGAAGTGCTATTCACTATTGATTTGTTTTAATTACACTTGAAAATTGTTATTCAAATTCAGTATAATTATTAATCTTATTCCTTTGTATCCAGCAACAGGAGGATTATGAGACTTGAACAGTATCAATTACTATAATGACATTGCCCAGAATTAGTATAACATATCCCTCAATTCTTCTGGTTGAATTAAGTATTTATGGAGCTGTTGACGTATATACAAAGTTTTTGAGTTTTCACCTGTGATATTTCGGATTAGCGATCACTATAACCTCATACTTGAAAATATATGCAATAGGCTCCTGCAATTGTATGGGCAACGCATGCGCATTATGAGTAAAAAAACAGTACTGGCAAAAAGGCGTCTGACTTGAGCCGCGTCTCCTGAAGGATACATGCGATCGGTTATTTAAACTCACTACGAACACACACCTGGCACTTAGGTAGGACTCACAGGGGAACGATTGGAAGGGAGGGAGAGGGTGTGGATGGCAAACTTCGCCTTTGTTTAAATTGGGGCCTTAATGTGCCTGGACATATTCTGTAACACTGCTGTTAACTACTAATAGCCCACCAGGAGAGTGAAGTTGGATGGTGGGTCAAATATTCCCAGAAGCTACCGTGACAATAGGTCTTATTACCATCACGGAGCATACTAAAGGGAGGGTTGAGTGAGATTCTCAAGTGAGATTTCTGGCGACTTAAGCAGAAAAATATGGTGAATTTGGAAGATAATACTGATTTATGCCACCAGTCCACTCAATGTGTTTTTAAGTAAATGTTATTTTATTGACACGGTCCAGCACTACTAACATGGGTTGTCTGTAGGGAATCTTTGATATTGGGCAGCGTGGTTTTAATTAATGTTAAATAAAGGTTATGTTTTAACACGCTGAGTGTGTTTATTAGCTGAACTGGTTAACTGGAGGTGCTTGAGGTTGATGCGCTGGCAACATTGTATTCAACTCCTAGGTACAATTGTTACTGTTTTGATATATTTAAACTAACCTGCGGCTTTTGACACATAGATACTCTGTAAGCTTACATTTTGTTTATTGAGCTAAAAAGAGCAGCAGGCAGTTTTGGAGGTATCTCTCCCAGGCCATACTGCCTGTAGTATAGGGCTTCCATTGGAAAGGGAATTAGAATAGATTATTTCCCTGAGGTGATCAGGCCACTACAGGATGTGTTGCAGATAGGGTTGCCACCTTTTTCTGGAAATAAAATACCAGCCTTCCTATATATTTCCTATATATTTATAATTTTTCCCTATTGATAACATTGGGATCAACCATAATTTTTACCAGCCAGGCCAGTAAAATACTGGCCAGATGGCAACCCTAGTTGCAGAGGTGAAGTGAAATCCTGCCAAGTCTGTCCACAGGGGAGTGTCTGTTTTACCATCTGTGTGTGATGTTGCCTGTACTACTGGCCTCTGAGAAACTGAGTAAACCCTGTGGATGTTAAATGAACACTTTCTGTTTTGTTGTTTTTAAGAACCTCTGAGTTAATAGGTCAATTATGCAAACCAAAGTAGGTGAAATATATTTTCTTAGTTTTTATTGTTCTTTCATGCACTGCTTCCAAAGTATTACCATCTGACATGTTTAGCTAATGTTTTCAATTTGGGCCCAACAATATCTTTAGGTCAGAAATCCAAGCAAGAGGCACTGCTCATACATAGCATTAAATGTATTAAAGGTAAACTCTACCCAAACATTTACTTTTTGAATTTTCCTTAGTATTTTATAAATAAATGAAAATCTTGCAAGCGACATAGTCCCGCCACATTCTGTTTTAAGTTTTAAGTCAGACAAATACAACCAATGGTCTGGAGAAAGTTCCCTCCAATAGTTTAGGTCTAGAGGATCACAATCTATTCTCAATAGGAATCTCTCCTTTTCAATTTTGACCAAACATTTCTTCCCTTGAAATGCCTGCCTCGAGCAACACATTTTGGCGTGAGTGGAATTTGTGAGGTTCTTAATTTCGTTTAAAAACAATGTACAACCATTTAAGTGGACAGTTGTATGTGTGTATGAGTGCAAACAATCATAAGACAGCGAGAGAGACAAAGGGGCATAGCTGAAGGGCAAATTAGAGACAAAAAGAAGGAAGAAAAGCCACAACATGCTGATGTCACTTCCGCTGAATACGTTGCGTGACATCCACGCGTAAGACATGTGACGTCAGCGTGCCGGCATGTGATGTCAGTGTGTGATATCAGCACGCACGACGTAGGGCCATGTTTAGGGGGCGGCATCAGAGCTAAATACAGCCCTGACTGGAGGGCAAGTTAGAGACATAGAGGAAAAAGAAAGAGGAGGCAGAGAAATAGGATGGAGTAAAATGAGGAGAGATGTCACTTACGCTTCCTCCTGTTGGTGTGTTTCTAGTCCTCTTCTGGTTTGTGGATGGGGGGTCTGAAGTTCTTCAGTTCTTTAAAAACAATGTACAAACATTTTAGTGTACAGATTTATGTGCTATAAAGTGCACTCTCTACAGGTGCAGAGCGGCTGGTGAAAGTGCTGAGTAAGGCCAAGGGAGAAAGAGAAGTGACTACTCTGGGGATCCGACAGCATAGGACAAATACACTGAATACAGAAACCCATCTCCCCTATCATAGGAGAAAAGCAACTGGGGTTTAAAACATTTTTTTTAAATAGTTTTTATTTTGTTTTGCAATAACATACAGAAAGGACAAAAACAGAACAAAGGCAGAATGGCAGTAAGGATTATGACATTTTGCAGTGGTACAAAAAAAAGAAAAGGGTATATATGTTACATTATGCAGTGCCGTAGGGATGTAGCGAACGTCAGAAAAAAAGTTCGCGAACATATTCGCGAACTTGCGTCAAAAATGCGAACGGTTCGCGAACGTCGCGAACCCCATTGACTTCAATGGGAAGGCGAATTTTAAAAGCTAGAAAAGACATTTCTGGCCAGAAAAATGATTTTAAAGTTGTTTAAAGGGTGCAACGACCTGGACAGTGCCATGCCAGAGGGGGATCAAGGGCAAAAATGTTTCTAAAAAATCCATTGTTGACACAGCGCTGCGTTTTGTGCTGTAAAGGGCAGAAATCACACTACATTTCTAAACCTGTGTAATAAAATGCTTTAAAACGTCCGGCGTCTACATGCCAATCAAGTCGTGTAAAAGTTACAGCCTGTTCACACGCAAAGACGAAACGCGGTGCTTACTGCAACGCAAAAAGACGCAAAGAGCTTTAATGAATGATACCGTCAAGTGAGCAAATAATAGTTTTTAATTACTAGTTGCTTGTCACCTCCAGGATGTTCGTCCTGTTGGTGGCAATATTTCTGTAGTGGTGTGTTTAGCAGTCACCGTGCTTGTGCGCACGTGCACGGTCAGGCAGAGGTAATTCAATGTGAAGCGAACCAAAAAACACTGATTCTGCAGTGTGGGCCCAGTTTTGGTCTACTTTATTGATCACCTGCGGTGACCATAAAAGATGCGATTTTGCCACTGTTGCAGAACCCTGAAAAATTAGGCATGTGTACTTTCCTGAAAAATTATGTTTTTTTTGTCGCAGCCACTGAACCAGAAGTCCAGAAACAATATGCCATATAAATGCTGAAAATATTAATTTTTTTTGTGGCAGCCACTGCAGCACAGAGGCCAGAAAAAATATGCCATATAAATGCAAACAATATTAATTTTTTTTTGTCGCAGCCACTGCAGCACAGAGGCCAGAAAAAATATGCCATATAAATGCAAACAATATTAATTTTTTTTTGGTCGCAGCCACTGCAGCACAGAGGCCAGGAAAAATATGCCATATAAATGCTGAAAATATTCTGTTTTTTTTGGTCGCAGCCACTGAAGCACAGAGGCCAGAAAAACTCAGGATTTACCTGGATTCAAATTAAACCAGTAGGGTTTGCACCCTAGTTTGTAACGGTGGTGGAGGGAGGAGGACGCTAAAGGACAGCTGTATGTGGAGTCATGAGGCGTGCAGAGAAGGACAGCTGCATGGGGAGTCAGAATCAGAAACTCAGAACAAGTCTTCCGGCGTGCAGTAACCCTCCGAGATCCACCCCTCATTCATTTTAATAAAGGTCAGGTAATCCACACTTTTGTGACCTAGGCGAGTTCTCTTCTCAGTTACAATCCCTCCTGCTGCACTGAAGGTCCTTTTCTGAGAGGACACTTGAGGCGGGGCAAGACAAGAGGTTCATGGCAAATTGTGACAGCTCTGGCCACAGATCAAGCCTGCGCACCCAGTAGTCCAGGGGTTCATCGCTCCTCAGAGTGTCGATATCTGCAGTTAATGCCAGGTAGTCCGCTACCTGCCGGTCGAGGCGTTCTTTGAGGGTGGATCCCGAAGGGTTCTGCCGCTGCCTTGGGCTGAAAAACATTTGCATGTCTGACGTTACAGAGTGGCCAAAGTGCTTTGTCCTTGCAGGTGCGCTCGTGGCAGGATTACTGGCACCTCTGCCCCTGGAATGTTGATGAGTTCCTGAAGTGACATCACCCTTAAAAGCATTGTACAACATGTTTTGCAGGCTGGTTTGTAAATGCAGCATCCTTTCAGACTTGTGGTATGTTGGTAACATTTCTGCCACTTTATGCTTGTACCGAGGGTCTAGTAGAGTCGCAACCCAGTACAGGTCCTTCTCCTTAAGCCTCTTGATACGGGGGTCCTTCAACAGGCATGACAGCATGAAAGACCCCATTCTCACAAGGTTGGATGCAGAGGTATCCATCTCCGCTTCCTCGTTATCAAGGACTGCATCATCCACGGTCTCCTCCCCCCAGCCACGTACAAGACCAGGGGTCCCCAAAAGGTCACCACCAGCCCCCTGGGAAGCCTGCTCCTGTTGGTCCTCCTCCTCCACAAAGCCACCTTCCTCCTCTGACTCCACTTCTGACACCTCTCCCTGCGTTGCAGGCTTGCAGCAGGTGCCTGGGTTCGTTCTGGTGATTCCGACCAGAAATCGTGCGCTTCCTGCTCCTCGTCACGCTGGTCTACAGCCTCATCTGTCACTCGTCGCACGGCACGCTCCAGGAAGAAAGCAAAGGGTATTAGGTCGCTGATGGTGCCTTCGGTGCGACTGACCATATTTGTAACCTCTTCAAAAGGGCGCATGAGCCTGCAGGCATCGCGCATAAGCACCCAGTAACGGGGGAAAAAAATCCCCAGCTCTGCAGATCCAGTCCTACCACCCAGTTCAAACAGGTATTCGTTGACGGCTCTTTGTTGTTGCAGCAGACGTTCCAACATGAGGAGCGTTGAATTCCAGCGAGTCTGGCTGTCGCAAATCAGACATATCTGGTTACACTAGATATAGAGAGCCTCTATACTAACATACCCCATGAAGGAGGCTTGGAGGCTGTAAAATATTGTATTGAAAATGATCCATGTTGGGATGGTGCGCAAAGAAGGTTTATCATTAATATGCTTAGTATTATACTCGAAAGGAATTATTTTCTATTTCAGGACACTTTCTACGAACAACGATGCGGTACCGCGATGGGATCGAATGTGGCCCCCACATATGCTAATATATTTGTCAATTTATTTGAGGAAACTTTTGTCTATAAAAATTCAATATTTCAGCGATACTGTAAAGTATGGTATCGCTATATAGACGATATATTTATGCTGTGGGAAGGGCCACATTCGATCCTTATGGATTTTTATGATGAACTGAATAGCTATTTACCAGCCTTGAAATTTACCATACAGTCGGATTTTTCAAGTATTAATTTTTTGGATGTCCTGATTTATAAACAGGAGGGGGAGCTAGCAACAGACCTATATGTAAAACCAACCGATAAAAACACCTTGTTACTGTACTCTTCATTTCATCCACCCCATATCAAACGATCGGTACCAAAATCGCAATTTTTCGCGAGTTAAACGAATTGTATCAGAGAAATCCAAGGTAACAGAGAGGTTGGATGAAATGGAGAATAAATTTGTGGCCCGAGGTTACCCTAGA
This sequence comes from Xenopus laevis, assembly GCF_017654675.1. Classification (NCBI taxonomy): domain Eukaryota; kingdom Metazoa; phylum Chordata; class Amphibia; order Anura; family Pipidae; genus Xenopus; species Xenopus laevis. Next base: position 47,059,747 of record NC_054380.1, read on the forward strand.
AAAACCCTTGATAAATGTAAGAGGGATGTGATGTGCGGACAGGTGAATAAAAACAATAAAAATAGGAAAACAAAGAAAGATGATAGGCTAACTTTTATTAGTGGTTACAACAGTCTATCTAGACAGATTGGTAAAATTGTCTGCAATCACTGGAGAATATTGGGAGTGGAATTTTCAGGTCTGAGCCCCTTCGATAGGCCGCCAAGGATTGCGTATAAAAAGGCCCAATCAATAAGGGATAGGTTGGTCAAAGCTGATGTAGGTCCAGAAAAAACTACGCGACAGGATACTATTGGAGCCCAAAAAAACGGTACATTTCCATGTTTGTCATGCAAACATTGTAATAGTTGTCTAAAAGGGGATACGATTTATCATCCACACAGAGGTACGGTTATTAAGATAAAGGGGTACCATACCTGTCTTTCCACATATGTGGTGTATGCTTTAAAATGTCCTTGTGGGCTTATGTATGTGGGACAGACGACCAGACAACTTAAGGACAGAGTGGGTGAACATAAATCTGATATTAGGAGAGGGGTACGACAAAGCCCTGTAGCAGAACATTTTGTTGAAGCTGGGAACTCTGTCTCCCAATTACGTTTTCAGGTTTTACAACAAATCCCTAGACCTCGAAGAGGGGGAGATAGAGTTAAACTACTACTTAAATGTGAAGCAGGCTGGATCCGTAGATAAGATACTATGACCCCTAGAGGCATGAACAAGGAATATGAATTGAGTACATTGATATAGATTTGATACTTGGTTTTAATTGTTTTTTAAATAACAAAAAGTTTTTATTCTCTGGTTTTAATTGCTCATAATTACTGTGTACCCTTTACCTTTTACCTTCTATAGAACATCAGCATGATCTACTGAATGAACAAGACATGAAACAAGCTAGATAAGTGACATGATACAAATTTTAATAACATTGTGTAAACTCTTGATGTGATACAATGTATGTAAAAAATATAACCCTGATTAATGTATTATGGGTTAGATACTGTTTTGCCAAACAGGTGTAATTCTGGGTGATGGCCACTAGAGGTTCTGGGTATATAAGGAAATTATGGTGATGTTTTTGTTAGCTTGATAAAGGATCATTTGTATCCGAAACGTCGCTATGCTATGTTGAAATAAAAGCGGTTTTAATGGAAAAACCTGGAGTGCTGCAATCTATATACATTTGTCGCAAATCAAACGCCTGACTGGCATGTTGTACCGCTGCTGAATGTCAGCAAGGCGTGCCATGGCTGTATAGGAACGTCTGAAATGGGCCAACACCTTCCTGGACTGCCTGAGAACGTCCTGGAATCCTGGGTACTTTGAGACAAAACGTTGTACTATTAAATTCAGAACATGTGCCATGCAGGGCACATGTGTTAAATTGCCCAGTCTCAGTGCTGCCAACAGATTGCTTCCATTGTCACACACCACTTTTCCGATCTTCAGTTGGTGTGGGGTCAGCCACCGATCGGCCTGTGACTGCAGAGATGACAAGAGTACAGATCCGGTATGGTTTTTGCTTTCCAGGCACGTCATCCCCAAGACAGCATGACAACGGCGTACCTGGCACGTCGAATAGCCTAGGGGGAGCTGGGGGTGCACAGGTGTGGAGGAGGAGGAGGACCCAGCAGCAGAGGACGAAGAAGAGGAAGAAGACGAGGTAGAGAGCGAAGGAGGAGTAGAGGTGGTGGCAGAACCGCGTGCAATCCGTGGCGGTGACACCAACTCCACTGTCGTTGTTGAGCCACACATTTCCTGCTTCCCAGCCATGACCAAGTTCACCCAGTGGGCAGTGTAGGTGACATACCTGCCCTGACCATGCTTGGAGGACCATGCGTCAGTAGTCATATGGACCTTTGGCCCAACACTAAGTGACAGAGATGCGGTGACTTGGCTCTGCACATGGTGGTACAGGTGTGGTATTCCCTTTTTTGAAAAAAAATTGCGGCTGGGTACCTTCCACTGCGGTGTCCCAATTGCTACAAATTTGCGGAAGGCCTCAGAGTCCACCAGCTGGTATGGTAAAAGCTGGCGGGCTAAGAGTGCGGACAAGCCAGCTGTCAGACGCCGGGCAAGGGGGTGACTCGCAGACATTGGCTTCTTACGCTCAAACATGGCCCTCACAGAAACTTGGCTGGGGGCAGATGACTGGGAATGGGAACTGGTGGTCAAGGTGGAAGGCGGAGTGGAGGGTGGTTCAGACGGGTCAAGGACAGCAGAGGTAGAGCAGTAAGATGCTGGACCAGAAGGAGGGTGGCTTTTAGTTTGCCTGTTGCCTTTGAGGTGTTGCTCCCAAAGTGCTTTGTGCTTGCCGTTCATGTGCCTTCGCATAGAAGTTGTACCTATGTGGCTGTTGGGCTTCCCAAGACTCAGTTTCTGACTGCACTCATTGCAAATTACAACGCTTTTGTCAGAGGCACACACATTAAAAAAATCCCACACTGCTGACCTTTTTGAGGCTGGCAATCTGGGGGTAAAAGTAGAAGTCGGCGGCGTTGGCGGCAATGGCGGGTGCGTTGGCCGGCTGACCACAGGTGCCGATACATGTTGTTGCCCTACTGTTCCCTGCGAGCTGTCCTCCCTGCTTCTTCTAAGTCTTATTCTCCTCCTGCCTCTCTGACTCTCCGTCTCTCCATCTGAACTATCCTCCTCTTGCTCTCTTCTACTGGGCACCCACAAAACATCAATCTCCTCATCATCATTCTCCTCAGATGCATCAATTTCTTCTAACAGCTCACAGAAGGAAGCAGCAGCGGGGACCTCCTCGTCATCACTCATTATGTCCATCTCTGTTGTGTTCTCTGCCAGAATTAAATCTGGTGTAACGTCCTCATCTCCTTCATCTTCTTCTGCCAATAATGGTTGCGCATCACTCAGTTCAAGAAACTCATGTGAAAATAACTCCTCTGACTCCAGTGAAGAAGGGGCGCCGGTGGTGGAGGAAGTGTTACGTGGGGTGCCCATAGCAGTGGAGGATGAGGATGTTGTGGTAAAGTTAGAAACGGTAGAGGATGGGGTGTGCTGTGTAAGCCAGTCAACTACCTCTTCAGCATTTTGGGAGTGCCTTTTTAAAACTGGGCAATTTCCTAGGGCCACAGGATAGCATAGCAGCACGGCCCCTAGTGCCTCTGCGTGGCGGCCTGCCTTTGCCTGGCATTATTTTTAAAACAAAAACAACAACAACTCAGGTGGTGTTTCTGGAGACGGTATTATTATTGATATTTAGACAGAATGTGAACAAGCTCACAGAGCTAGATGGGAGTTGTTTGAAAATGAAGAAGAAGAAGAACACACTGGGCAAACAAGGCCTACAAGGTCAACGTATACACTACTACAGCAGTGGATACGGAATATATTATTGCTGCCTGAAAAACGTCACTCGGGTGGTGTTTCTAGAGACGGTATTATTATTGATATTTAGACAAAATGTGAACAAGCTCACACAGCTAAGTGGCAGTGGTTTGAAAATGAAGAAGAAGAAGAACACACTGGGCAAACAAGGCCTACAAGGTCAACGTATACACTACTACAGCAGTGGATACGGAATATATTATTGCTGCCTGAAAAACGTCACTCGGGTGGTGTTTCTAGAGACGGTATTATTATTGATATTTAGACAGAATGTGAACAAGCTCACAGAGCTAGATGGGAGTTGTTTGAAAATGAAGAAGAAGAAGAACACACTGGGCAAACAAGGCCTACAAGGTCAACGTATACACTACTACAGCAGTGGATACGGAATATATTATTGCTGCCTGAAAAACGTCACTCGGGTGGTGTTTCTAGAGACGGTATTATTATTAATATTTAGACAGAATGTGAACAAGCTCACACAGCTAAGTGGCAGTGGTTTGAAAATGAAGAAGAAGAAGAACACACTGGGCAAACAAGGCCTACAAGGTCAACGTATACACTACTACAGCAGTGGATACGGAATATATTATTGCTGCCTGAAAAACGTCACTCGGGTGGTGTTTCTGGAGACAGTATTATTATTGATATTTAGACAGAATGTGAACAAGCTCACACAGCTAAGTGGCAGTGGTTTGAAAATGAAGAACACACTGGGCAAATAATGCCTACAAGGTCAACGTATACACTACAGCAGTGGTGGATACGGAATATATTATTGCTGCTTGAAAAACGTCACTCAGGTGGTGTTTCTGGAGACGGTATTATTATTGATATTTAGACAGAATGTGAACAAGCTCACACAGCTAAGTGGCAGTGGTTTGAAAATGAAGAACACACTGGGCAAATAATGCCTACAAGGTCAACGTATACACTACAGCAGTGGTGGATACGGAATATATTATTGCTGCTTGAAAAACGTCACTCAGGTGGTGTTTCTGGAGACGGTATTATTATTGATATTTAGACAGAATGTGAACAAGCTCACACAGCTAAGTGGCAGTGGTTTGAAAATGAAGAACACACTGGGCAAATAATGCCTACAAGGTCAACGTATACACTACAGCAGTGGTGGATACGGAATATATTATTGCTGCTTGAAAAACGTCACTCAGGTGGTGTTTCTGGAGACGGTATTATTATTGATATTTAGACAGAATGTGAACAAGCTCACACAGCTAAGTGGCAGTGGTTTGAAAATGAAGAACACACTGGGCAAATAATGCCTACAAGGTCAACGTATACACTACAGCAGTGGTGGATACGGAATATATTATTGCTGCTTGAAAAACGTCACTCAGGTGGTGTTTCTGGAGACGGTATTATTGTTGATATTTAGACAGAATGTGAACAAGCTCACACAGCTAAGTGGCAGTGGTTTGAAAATGAAGAACACACTGGGCAAATAATGCCTACAAGGTCAACATATACACTACAGCAGTGGTGGATACGGAATATATTATTGCTGCTTGAAAAACGTCACTCAGGTGGTGTTTCTGGAGACGGTATTATTATTGATATTTAGACAGAATGTGAAAAAGCTCACACAGCTAAGTGGCAGTGGTTTGAAAATGAAGAACACACTGGGCAAATAATGCCTACAAGGTCAACGTATACACTACAGCAGTGGTGGATACGGAATATATTATTGCTGCTTGAAAAACGTCACTCAGGTGGTGTTTCTGGAGACGGTATTATTATTGATATTTAGACAGAATGTGAACAAGCTCACACAGCTAAGTGGCAGTGGTTTGAAAATGAAGAACACACTGGGCAAATAATGCCTACAAGGTCAACGTATACACTACTACAGCAGTGGATACGGAATATATTATTGCTGCCTGAAAAACGTCACTCGGGTGGTGTTTCTAGAGACGGTATTATTATTGATATTTAGACAGAATGTGAACAAGCTCACAGAGCTAGATGGGAGTTGTTTGAAAATGAAGAAGAAGAAGAACACACTGGGCAAACAAGGCCTACAAGGTCAACGTATACACTACTACAGCAGTGGATACGGAATATATTATTGCTGCCTGAAAAACGTCACTCGGGTGGTGTTTCTAGAGACGGTATTATTATTAATATTTAGACAGAATGTGAACAAGCTCACACAGCTAAGTGGCAGTGGTTTGAAAATGAAGAAGAAGAAGAACACACTGGGCAAACAAGGCCTACAAGGTCAACGTATACACTACTACAGCAGTGGATACGGAATATATTATTGCTGCCTGAAAAACGTCACTCGGGTGGTGTTTCTGGAGACGGTATTATTATTGATATTTAGACAGAATGTGAACAAGCTCACACAGCTAAGTGGCAGTGGTTTGAAAATGAAGAACACACTGGGCAAATAATGCCTACAAGGTCAACGTATACACTACAGCAGTGGTGGATACGGAATATATTATTGCTGCTTGAAAAACGTCACTCAGGTGGTGTTTCTGGAGACGGTATTATTATTGATATTTAGACAGAATGTGAACAAGCTCACACAGCTAAGTGGCAGTGGTTTGAAAATGAAGAACACACTGGGCAAATAATGCCTACAAGGTCAACGTATACACTACAGCAGTGGTGGATACGGAATATATTATTGCTGCTTGAAAAACGTCACTCAGGTGGTGTTTCTGGAGACGGTATTATTATTGATATTTAGACAGAATGTGAACAAGCTCACACAGCTAAGTGGCAGTGGTTTGAAAATGAAGAACACACTGGGCAAATAATGCCTACAAGGTCAACGTATACACTACAGCAGTGGTGGATACGGAATATATTATTGCTGCTTGAAAAACGTCACTCAGGTGGTGTTTCTGGAGACGGTATTATTATTGATATTTAGACAGAATGTGAACAAGCTCACACAGCTAAGTGGCAGTGGTTTGAAAATGAAGAACACACTGGGCAAATAATGCCTACAAGGTCAACGTATACACTACAGCAGTGGTGGATACGGAATATATTATTGCTGCTTGAAAAACGTCACTCAGGTGGTGTTTCTGGAGACGGTATTATTATTGATATTTAGACAGAATGTGAACAAGCTCACACAGCTAAGTGGCAGTGGTTTGAAAATGAAGAACACACTGGGCAAATAATGCCTACAAGGTCAACATATACACTACAGCAGTGGTGGATACGGAATATATTATTGCTGCTTGAAAAACGTCACTCAGGTGGTGTTTCTGGAGACGGTATTATTATTGATATTTAGACAGAATGTGAAAAAGCTCACACAGCTAAGTGGCAGTGGTTTGAAAATGAAGAACACACTGGGCAAATAATGCCTACAAGGTCAACGTATACACTACAGCAGTGGTGGATACGGAATATATTATTGCTGCTTGAAAAACGTCACTCAGGTGGTGTTTCTGGAGACGGTATTATTATTGATATTTAGACAGAATGTGAACAAGCTCACACAGCTAAGTGGCAGTGGTTTGAAAATGAAGAACACACTGGGCAAATAATGCCTACAAGGTCAACGTATACACTACAGCAGTGGTGGATACGGAATATATTATTGCTGCCTGAAAAACGTCACTCAGGTGGTGTTTCTGGAGACGGTATTATTATTGATATTTAGACAGAATGTGAAAAAGCTCACACAGCTAAGTGGCAGTGGTTTGAAAATGAAGAACACACTGGGCAAATAATGCCTACAAGGTCAACGTATACACTACAGCAGTGGTGGATACGGAATATATTATTGCTGCTTGAAAAACGTCACTCAGGTGGTGTTTCTGGAGACGGTATTATTATTGATATTTAGACAGAATGTGAACAAGCTCACACAGCTAGATGGCCACTGGGCAAATAATGCCTGCAAGTGCACTACTATTGGTGCACTACTATGAAGAACAGCAAACAGCACTGGACACCTTAAAGAACAGTAAGATAAGTAAAATAAAAAAAAAATTATATGTATATTAAAAAAAAAAAATATTCTCGGGTTGGTGCTGCTGAACTACTAGGAGCAGCACAGTAGCACACCAGTCCCACTCCCCAACACTGCTAGACTAATAGCACTTGGCTGTTAAAGTAGCAAAGTAAAACAACAAAAAAGAAAATAAAAGCAGTCCTTACAAGGACTATTGGGTTATTACAGCAGTCAGCAGATGAGATCAGAAGAGATCAGTGCCCACAGCAGGCAGCTACATACAGAGCACTGCAGTAGAAGGTAGATTACTAGCCAGCAAAGCTACCCTAAAATGTCCCTCAAATCCCTGCAGACTTCTGTCCCTCCAATACAGAGCAGTATCAAGTAGATTACTAGCCAGCAAACTTACTATCAACTGTCCCTCAAATCAGTGAAATCACTAGCAGCTCTCTCCCTACACAAGCTCTTCCAAGCACACACAGGCAGAATGAAAAAACGCTGCAGGGCTTCAGTTTATATATGGAAGGGGAGTGGTCCAGGGGGTGTGGGGGTGGTCCAGGAGGGAGAGCTTCCTGATTGGCTGCCATGTATCTGCTGGTCTGGGGTGAGAGGTCAAAAAAAAGCGCCAGGTAAGGCGAACCCAAAATGGCGAACGTCGCCCGACGTTCGCGAACTTGCGGCGGACGCGAACAGCCGATGTTCGCGCGAACAAGTTCGCCGGCGAACAGTCCGCGACATCCCTACAGTGCCGTAATAAACAGAAATAAACACATGAAATTTTACATCTCTTTCGTAGTGTCTTTACTCGTACAGTTGCTGTCTGCAGACTGAGCAGATCTTATTTTGCCATTAAGAAAAAACAAAAAACAAAAAGGGACAGAAAGGTGAGGAAAAGGAAATAAAAAAAAGAGAGCCGATAGAGAAAGAATAGAAAGTATTTGACCACATTAAACGTAATTTAGTGGGTTTTGTATCAGTTAGGGTAATGTCTATTTATTTATAAGGTCAAAGAGCATGACACTGTACAGGGCAGACCCTCAGTAGGAGACTATACTGCGCTTTCAATGGGATTAGGAGTCACTGTGTTATACCTCTGTATTGGCTCCAAAGATCCCAAATCTTATGAAACTTATCCATTTCCCCATTAGCTACAAATGTAAGTTTCTCCATTACCATGTAATTATCCAGTCTTGCTTTGACTTGATGCAGATCAAGTTGAGGTGTTTTACATGCCTTGGCAATGGTTTGTTTAGCAGCTGAAAAGATGTTACTAATCAACTTTCTACCATATTTGTTGCTACCTGCCACTCTCCCATGGAGTAGTGCTATAGCAGGGGATTTACTTAAATTTAACCCTGTAACGCTAGCAATCATAGTAAAGATTCTGGTCCAGAATCTTGCAGCCTTAGGGCAGGACCACCAAACATGTAAGAAAGACCCTGTTTGACCACAATCACGGAAGCACGTTGAGGGGGCCGACGGGTACCACTTAGATATCTTTTCTGGAACCAAATACCATCTCGTTAAGACTTTCTGGGATGTTTCCTGAATTAATATACTTGGAGAGCACTTATCATATCCTGGAACCTGTCTAGCCAATCATCTTCTTCTAGGGTAATGTGTAGCTCCTGCTCCCATTGTCGTATATTGCACAGATCCTTCAGGGGCTGTTGGTGAACTAACATATCGTAAATTCTGGAAATTGCCCCTTTAAAGGGGAGAGTGTGAAGACATAACCTTTCAAAAATAGTGGGGGGAGGTAAATTTTGAGGGACTTTCCCCACCAGAGACAAAACATAGTGACGGATTTGAGCATATCTGAAGGTTTCAGAACTAGGCATAAGATATTTTTCCATTAAGGATTGTATGGAGATAAATTTATGCTTAAGGGTTAATCGGTATAAAGATGAGAAATTATTTAATCGCCACAACATAAAGGCACCCTTTTCGCAGCCTGGGGAAAAATCTGGGTTGTTAAGTATGGAAAGAGCTGGGCAATGGGGAGACATTAAAGGATAAGAATCCCGATTACATTTCCAGATTTGTAGAGAATGACAAATGGTCCGACCAGGGACATACATGTATTGAGTTATATGTTATTGAGGGGGTCATGGTATTGTCTATAAGAATCATGTCAATTCTCAAATATGACTTGTGACGGTGGGGAAAAAAAGTGAAGTCTTGCTTAAAAGGATGAGATTCCCTCCATGCATCTACCACTGAGTGAGTTTGTAATAAAGTAGAAAAATAATGAGGGTGTCGTTGCAGACTGCTGGAGAGAGGGGTTTAAGGGTTTAAAAATTTTTACTTCCTACAAGGAAGTAAAAATGTTTTAAACCCTTCCTAGTCCTGATTTGTATATGCACATTAAGGTTCAGATTCAGTACAAATCTTTCACAAAGGACTTGGGGTTCAGTTGAATCCTAAAATTCGATTTGGATTTGGATTTTGGATTTGGTGCATCCCTACTAGATACAAGACTAGTGTGCTTTGCATCCCAATCTTCTTGTTCCTAGGAGCTTTACTGTTAACCACGGTTGTGGACATTCAAATTAAAGCAACATATAAGCTTTTCAGAAAAAATAAATGTTCCGATTTTCCTTAACATACATACAGGGATACAGAAACACAATCATATACATACATTCAGACAAACAAACATACTGTAGACTCATATACACAAAGAATAACAAAAAAAACAAAATTTAGTATATTTTTAAAATTATGGTGTAAATTCCTAGTGGAAACCAAAACACATAAATAACACATCTTGATATCTTTACACCCCTTTTAACTGAATAATTTCCTCAGTCCCATTGATGCTATTCGATTATGCCAGCTGGTGGTATAAAATAATTATGCTCATCTCTTTAATGTATCAAAACACACACACTTTCCTAAATGTGACCACTTTGTTATGAGTTCTGCCATCTGATTTCAGATGGAATTGATGGTCTTAAACATAATAAAGTACTAAAGAACTTTACTTTACACCACTTTTTACATAGTAACATAGTAAGTAAGGTTGAAAAAAGACACACGTCCATCAAGTTCAACCTTTTAGTTTTTTTTTTTAATCTGCCTAACTGCCAGTTGATCCAGAGGAAGGCAAAAAAAAAACCCATCTGAAGCCTCTCCAATTTGCCTCAGAAGGGGAAAAATTCCTTCCTGACTCCAAAATGGCAATCGGACTAGTCCATGGATCAACTTGTACTATGAGCTATCTCCCATAACCCTGTATTCCCTCACTTGCTAAAAAGCAATCCAACCCCTTCTTAAAGCTATCTTATTTATCAGCCTGTACGACTCATTCAGGGAGAAAATTCCACATCTTCACAGCTCTCACTTTAAAAAACCCCTTCCGAATATTTAGGCAGAACCTCTTTTCTTCTAATCGGAATGGGTGACCTCGTGTCAGCTGGAAAGATCTACTGGTAAATAAAGCATTAGAGAGATTATTATATGATCCCCTTATCTATTTATACATAGTTATCATATAACCCCTTAAGCGCCTCTTCTCCAGCGTGAACATCCCCAATTTGGCCAGTCTTTCCTCATAGCTAAGATTTTCCATACCTTTTACCAGCATAGTTGCCCTTTTCTGTATCCTCTCTAATACAATAATGCCCTGTTTGAATGATGGAGACCAAAACTGTACGGCATATTCTAGATGGGGCCTTACAAGTGCTCTATACAGTGGAAGAATGACCCCCTTCTCCCGTGACTCTATGCCCCTTTTAAAACAGCTCAAGACCTTATTTGCCCTTGATGCTGCTGACTGGCATTTCTTACTACAGCCAAATTTACCGTATATACTCGCGTATAAGCCGAGTTTTTCAGCACTGAAAATGTGCTGAAAAAGTCTACCTCGGCTTATACGCGAGTCTCTCCCCTGCTGCGTGCTCGTTCACTATTTCCTGTGCCTGTCCGCACAGCAAAGATGTACAGTATAGCATTCTGAGTAATGCTGCTGAAGTGCTGGGACAGGCTGAATAGCATGACAGGCGTGCGCGCCTAACTCACACTGATCCGTGCGCGATAGAGCAGGCTGCGTGCAGTTTCAGGCAGAAAACTGGCGGCCATGATGTCATGACATTGTGCATGTTACGTTCCGGCGCCCATGCGCTAAGAGAGGCACGGTGCCCTTCTTCAATGGCGCCTTCTCGATGCGAAAACAGCCGTTGCTCTCCCTGTCAGTGATCGCTTTCTCCCTCAGGCATAGTACGGTAAGCCTGGGGAGCACTACGCTACACTACTGTAGGAGAGAGAGAGGGGAAGGAAGCTGTTCTGCTGCAGAGCAGTGCTTTTGACACTAGGAAGAAAGAGCTGAGGCTGAGCTCAGCACTGAGAAGACAGTGTGGCTACTTTTTTTGCAGGGGGAGGGGGGAGCAGCTTTTAGTAAAATGTAGCTGTGCAGGCAAAAGTGTAGTATAGGCTTATACACGAGTCAATACAGGTTCCCAGTTTTCCTAGGTAAAATTAGGTACCTCGGCTTATACGCGGGTCGGCTTATACACGAGTATATACGGTATCATCTACAAGGACTCCAAGGTCCTTTTCCACAATGGATTTGCCTAGTGCAGTCCCATTAAGGGTATAAGTGGCTTGGATATTTTTAAATCCCAGGTGCATGACTTTACATTTACCAACATTGAATCTCATTTGCCACTTAGCTGCCCAGATTGCCAGTTTGTCAAGATCGTGTTGCAAGGATGCCACATCTTGGATGGAACTAATTGGGCTGGATAGTTTTGTGTCGTCTGCAAACACTGATACATTACTTACAATACCCTCCCCGATCCCTACCCTACCCGATTCTGTAGCCAGTTTCCTATCCATGTGCAAACGACTTCATTAAGCCCAACAGACCTTAGTTTAGAAAGTAGTCGTTTGTTGGGCACAGTATCAAATGCTTTGACAAAATCCAAATAGATCACATCTACTGCCCCCCACTGTCCAGCATCTTACTTACCTCATCATAAAAAGCAATCAAATTTGTTTGACGTGACCTATCCTTCATAAAGCCATGCTGATTGCTGCTCATAATGCCATTCACTAGGACAACATTTTGAATGTGATCCCTTAACAAGCCTTCAAATAATTTGCCCACCACAGATGTCAAATTTACTGGCCTATAATTGCCAGGCTGAGATCGTAATCCCTTTTTAAATATTGGAATAACATCAGCTTTTCTCCAATCCATAGGCACCATACCAGATGAAAATGAATCTGAGAAAACCAGAAATAGGGTGTAATAACTTACCCTGGTGGTCCAGTGGGAGGGGGTCTGCAGGGACGCCTGCAGTGTCATCCGATTAGCCGAGGGCTCCTCCCGAGTTGAAAGGTGGCTGTTAAAGGCGGAAGCAAGAGCCGAGAACAGGGTGCTTAGCATCGGTTCTGAATTTAGGGTGCCAACCGTGACATTATAACAGGCCCCCTCTGATCCTGCCCGTTTTTCCCTCAAACCGATACCGCGATTCGTAAATTACGTCAGGGAAAATGGGATGCAGAGGTGTATTGCACTGAGTTCCGCTGATGGGCTGTAGAAACTAGTTGGAATGGCTCTTCGTAGCCAATTCCGGATAGGGCTCTCTGATACAGTCAAGGACAGTTTAGTACTAGTAACTACCCTCTAGCTACTAATTTGGATGCTCTAATGCAGTGATCCCCAACCAGTAGCTCGCGAGCAACATGTTGCTCTCCAACCCCTTGGATGTTGCTCCCAGTGTCCTCAAAGGAGGTGCTTATTTTTTGAATTCCAGGCTTGGAGGAAAGTTTTGGTTGTATAAAAACCAGGTTTACTGCCAAACAGAGCCTCAATGTAGGTTGATAATCCACATAGGGGCTACTAAATGGCCAATCACAGCACTTATTTGGCACCCCAAGAACATTTTTTATGCTAGCGTTGCTCCCCAACTCCTTTTACTTCTGAATGTTGCTCACGGGTTCAAAAGGTTGGGGATCCCTGCCTAATGTCTCTAGCCATCCAAGTAGACAGAAGACAGAGGGAGAGAAGGTGAGAAGGGTACTTCTTTTTTTACTGGGTTTACTAATACTAAACCATCTAACCCCTCTGTGCCTCTACCTCAGGAAGAACCCATGCAGTTGGGTATAACTCATCTAACTCCTGAGGAAAAGGCCCGCAGGCGGTCTCAGGGTCTGTGTATCTACTGTGGGGAAAAGGGTAATTTTCTTAACCAGTGTCCTAAGAGGTCGGGAAACTTTAAAGCCTAAATAGAGAAGGGGAGCTCCATTTGGGTCTCAAAGTTTCCTCTCCCCAATTTTCCTCTAGGATCATGGTACCTGTTAATTTAACCTGGTCTATGGGCTCAGTTAAAGGGATACTGTCATGGGAAAAAGTTTTTTTTTCAAAATGAATCAGTTAAAAGTGCTGCTCCAGCAAAATTTTTCACTGAAATCCATTTCTCAAAAGAGCAAACAGATTTTTTGATATTCAATTTTGAAATCTGACATGGGGCTAGACATATTGTCAATTTCCCAGCTGCGCCAAGTCATGTGGCTTGTGCTCTGATAAACTTAAATCACTCTTTACTGCTGTACTGCAAGTTGGAGTGATATCACCCCTCCCTTTCCACCCCCTAGCAGCCAAACAAAAGAACAATGGGAAGGTAACCAGATAACAGCTCCTTAACACAAGATAACAGCTGCCTGGTAGATCTAAGAACAACATTCAAGAGTAAAAACCCATGTCCCACCAAGACTCCTTCAGTTACATTGAGAAGGAAAAACAGCAGCCTGCCAGAAAGCATTTCTTTCCTAAAATGCAGGCACAAGTCACATGACCAGGGGCAGCTGAGAAATTGACAAAATGTCTAGCCCCATGTCAGATTTCAAAATTGAATATAAAAAAATCTGTTTGCTCTTTTGAGCAATGGAAGCAAGAGCCGAGAACAGGGTGCTTAGCAATGGTTCTGAATTTAGGGTGCCAACCGTGACATAGGGGCTTGTCTAAAACTGAACTAAGCTCTCTTAGAACCCGGGGGTGTATGCCATCAGGCCCTGGAGCCTTGTTTATATTAATTTTTATTAAAGCTTTATGAATCAAATCCTGAGTCAACCATTGACTAGATTGAGCTGAGCCATTAGTGCAGCTATGAAGTGAACCTGGGAACTCAGACTCCTCTATTACATAAACTGAAGAAAAATTATGGTTTAAATTCCAAGTGGAAACCAAAACACATAAATAACACATCTTGATATCTTTACACCCCTTTTAACTAGTTTTCACCTCCACTGCAATTAACTCTTCATTTCCTTTGTTTACCTTCCAGATTGCTGATTTACAACATTTATTACAGTGTTTATATTCATGAAATGCAGTTTCTGTCTCAACAGATTTGTAGTTTTTAAATGCCTTTCTCTTCTTTCCTATTAACTTCTTTACTTCTGTATTAAGCCACATAGGATAATTATTAGAGCTTCTACATTTCCTCCTTAAGGTTATAAATTGAGAACACTAATGATTTAATATCATTTTAAATGACAGCCATTTCTGTTCTGTGTTTTTAGCTGAAAGGTTAATGCCCCAATCAATACTCTGTAGGGCAGCCCTCAAAGCACTAAAATTAGCTTTTCCAAAATTCATGGTTTTTCTTGCCCCAGTATATATTTGTTTTTTGCACCAGACATTAAATGATATAACATTATGGTCGCTATTACCCCCCTGGGTTCAGTGACTTGCACATTTGCTATAAGTTCTGGGTCATTTGAGATCACAAGATCCAGAATAGCATTTTTTCTGGCTCCTCAACAACCTGTGCCATAAAATTGTCATGCAACAAGTTTATAAACTTGTTCCCATTAACTGATCTTGCAGTACTGTTGCTCCAGTCAATATCTGGGTAATTAAAATCTCCCATTATCATTACTTTACCCAAACTAGCAGCCTTTTCTATTTGCATCAGGAGCTTAGCCTCCTCCTCCTCACTTACGTTAGGGGTTCTATAGCATACGCCTACAATTAATTTGCTGGACTCTTTACCAGCGGCGATCCTTGCTTCTTCGCCGCCTGAGGCGGCCTTCCTTTGCCACCCCCACCCCTTCTCACAGCGCTCACCTTTTCAGCGCTGTAGGGGGTCGGGGGCGGTGCACGTCGCTAGTGCAGAGAGTGCAATTGCGCTCTCTGCACTAGAAGAGCCGAATTTCTGGGTTAAAAACCAGAAATTCGGCTCTTAGTTACCAGGAACGACATTTTTGCCGCCCCTGGCAATCGGGGGGGCGGGCGCTGCCGCCTGAGGCGAGTGGCTCAACTGCGCTGTAGCATTCCTGCTCTTTACAATTGGTGAAGAACTCCACCCATAACACTTCTAACCCCTCATTTCCTAGCATAACCTCCTCCTTTATAAAAGCTTTTAAACCCTGCCTAACAAATAGACATACCCCTCCTCCTTTTCTATTGCCTCTGTCCCTCCGGAAAAAAAGTACAGCCGCTGATATTAACAAGTAATGCAAGTTTTAATTTGTCAAAATAACAAAACAGGTGCTCAATGAAAATATAAAGAAATATACTAGCCAATGACTAGTGATCAGGCCAAGGTCAGGTCCGGCGGCAGGAAAACAGAGTCCAGTGATCAAGCCAAGGGTCGGGTCAGGCAGCAGGCAAACAGAGTCCAAGAACAAGCCAGAGGTCAAAATGAGCAAATCCAATAAGAAAGGCTAGGAGGGGACAGGAGCACAGGAACAGGCTGGGAATCAAGGAACAGGGAAGGGTCTCAGGAACAGGAATCCAGGAACAGGAATCTCGGAGCAAGACCTAGCATTGGAAGATTAGGGTTAATAAGCAAAATGACCAAGCAAGGAGCAAAGGTAAGGGGCAGGTTTATAAGGGCCCCAGATTAACGAACACATGGGACTAATGAAGTGGGTGGAGACAAGGGAGCAGACTGGAGCAGACTGATCAGGAGTATCCATGAGAGCCTCCAGTGACTCAACTGGAGAGTGCACAGTCTCAGGAATATACAACCCCAGAGTTCGAATCCCACCTGACAGAAGAAGTATGAATTCATTTTACTACACAATCTCTTCTCCATGTGGGCAACGCAAGTTGGTAGAAGTTTTACAGACATCTCTACCTGGTCAAGAAAACTTTACCTTTGTCTGTCCTTGTGAAATGTTGTAATTGTGACAAAAATCATCTAGTGCTCAAATATATCTCTAGAGTGTATATATATATATATATATATATATATATATATATATATATATATATATATATATATATGTATTTAAAGGTAAACTATACCCCCCGAACAATGTAAGTGTCTTTAAAAAATATTGCATAAAACTGCTCATATTAAAACCCTGCTTCATGTAAATAAACCATTTTTATAATAATATACTTTTTTTAGTAGTATGTGCCATTGGGTAATAATAAATAGAAAATTGCCATTTTAAAAAAATAATGGCCACCTCCTGGGATCCTAGGATTCATGGTGCACATAAAAAACCATACATGTTAGGCCAATTAATGGACAGAGTTCTATCTTTTGCTTTCACACTTCTTCCTTTTACAGTTAGAGTCATAGTATTTCTGATCAGGTGATCTCTGATGCAGCACAGAGACCATCACAAAAATGGTGGTTCAAGGCAAGAGACGTAATAGAGCAATATTTACTAATATATATTCCAGTTTGGTAAGATTATTTATTATGCCACTTAATTTGATATACACTCAATGTTGGAGTGGTTTACCCCTGTATTCCTCCAGACAGCATATTACCCAACCTGACACATTTCGGACCTCGCAAAGCCTTGATAAAGCTTGATAAAGGACCTTGGAGGTCCAAAACGTTGTCTTGTCTACTTGTATGAGCCAATAAAGAACACAACTAAAGATTTGATTCACCTTTAACAGTGTGCAGCAGCTTTTTGGACTATATGTGACTTAATTTGATATAAACTATCTGTTGCTTAAGTATTAATTCTGGGGGTATAGTTTTCCTTTAAGGACATGGGTTTGGTGAACATGACATAGATCACTGAGAAAATTTGGGACCATAATTATCATTTTAACCTTCTTTACTCTCTATTCTATGAGAAATGTGAATATTTATTCCATAGAAGAGATTCAAATTTTTCTTTTAGCAAATCAACATTCCCACTACATGTCATTTTGGGGTACATTCTTTTAATCCACTTTTTTTGTTTACTGCAGACAATTTATTTCTGAGAGACTTTCCAAAACACCATACATCATATTCATGAATGCTATAATATTTTTTTCTGAATTAAGTGAATATCTGTGCAGAATTTTGATTCCCTAAATCTGATTCACATGTAAAAGTTTATGCATTGTATCTATCTGAGCAAAGTTAGAACTAGTATGTTGCCTTAGCAAAGGTGTCCATCCTGAACTGTTAAAAATTAGCATATTTATTTTTTCAAATGCATCATGCATGTCTTTTTCCAATTGTTTGAAGTCCAAAGTGTGATGTTCCTCAGTACTGAATCTCAGAATTTTGATCTGTTTTTCACTTACAGTACTATGACTCTAATCCAAAGGATAAAAGGATTGGTCTAAATCTAAATCTAAAAAACTTTATTTTGGTCTGAAATGGCTTGGTCAGCCAGAAAAATTTCTTGATCCACCACCTGATTTCATCTTCCTTGGATAACTCTCCAGCATCCAAGAAATTGGATTTCAAATGTATAAAATAATTTATTGTTGGTGGTGTAATCGTTAATGTAGAATTATTGTCATGGATACAACACTTATATGATCAGTCCAGGCTTTGGAGTTTCTAGAGGACAGTTTCTGAAACATTTTGATGGACAGGACTTGAAGTGGAAAACACAGGCATACTCCATGCCCCCCTTGCTTTCACTCATGTAGTTGAGCCCCTGGCTGAGTATGGGGCCTGTGGATACACACAGTCTGGGGTTGACAACATGCATCATAACATAAGACTATTTGCTAAAGATGTGACCATGATCATTTTCAGGACCCTGATTTCTCTACACTTCTGTATCAATGCGGTGGACAAATCGCCTTCAGTCTGCAGGTAAAACACTCAAAAACAAAAGCACTGGGTTTCAATCTCAACAACAAAAAGAGACTGTTGCAAATAAATTTAATTCTAAAGGGAAAAAAATTGTGTCCTTGCTGGGATAAATTATGCTGCATCTTATGATATGAACTGTGATATGATGGATGAAGGATTGTGCAAAGACAATGGTTGTCAATTGTTGTACATGGCATTAAATCTGTTAATTGATGACTTGGGTGGAGCATTGAAAGCATTGTAACTCTTCTGCATAATTATGTGTCATATTAAAATACAATCTCTACATGACTTTAATTTATTAATTAATGGCTCTGGTGGAGCATTGAAAGCTTTGGGGCAGATTTACTAAAGGGTGAAGTGGCCTTCGCTAGTGAAGTTTCGTTTCCTTTCGCCAGGTTAATTTTTGCTCAGGTGAATGATCATTACTCTGCAAATTCACGAAAGTAGGAATTTTACATAACTTTACCTCTTTCGCCAGCGTTTCCTTTTCCAGCTTAGACCTGGCAAACTGATAAGATGAAGCTACATCCTGCTCAATCTTATGTCAGTGACATCATATCCGGTCCTGCCAAAGAGTCATAAAAAATGAAAAAAAAAAACACTGGCATTTGTTCATATTTTAAAGTGGGATTGTATTTAAATTTTGTTTTAACATTTTTTTAACCATTTAAGGGGCATGCCACATTTGTTTTAGGATGGGCTCATGTCTAGGACATTAGAGGATCTCTTTTGTCTTTATTTTGCTTTTGTGGACATTTTTAATAATAAGTGGCCACTTCAAGCAATTGCACCAATTTCACCAACATCTCTAATAAAGACATATACAGTATATGACCTATATGTACCTGCCCTTTTCAAATTGACCTAAGTGTAAGTGTACTGACGAAGTTTCGATAGGTGAAACGAATGTTAGCAAGAGTTTGCTATGAAATGCTCTCACTGACGAATTTATGCTAGCGAAACTTTGCCAGCGTTCGGCTGCAACTTTGCATTTTAGTGAATTGCTATTACAGGTATGGGATCCTTTATCCGGAAACCCGTTATCCAGAACGCTCCGAATTACGGCTGACTCCCATAGACTCCATTTTATCCAAATAATCTAAATTTTTAAAAATGATTTCCTTTTTCTCTATAATATTAAAAACAATAGCTTGTACTTGATCCTAACTAAGATATAATTAATCCTTATGTGCAGCAAAACAATCTTATTTGCTTTATTTAATGCTTACATGATTTTCTAACAGACTTAAGGTATGAAGATCCAAATTATGGAAAGATCCGTTATTTGGAAAGCCTCAGGTGCCGAGTATTCTGGATAACAGGTCCAATACCTGTATTAGGGCTTATCAGTATAGTGAAGACCAGGGGAATTTTTGAGTGAGAAGACCTCTCATCATTTGTGTGCAAAAAAGAAGGAATCGTTTGAAGGAAATCCAATGGATCAATGAAAAAAATAAGATAAAGCAGATAAAAATGATTATAAAAACCTGAATTTCTCCAGTTGTCTTTAAATCACTCTGCTTCTCAGATCCCAATCAAATCCCAAATAAAGACCAGTTTTGCCATTATTAGGGGTTATCAGTATAGCGAGGAGCCAGGAAAATGGATCCAACAGAAAGAAATTTTGAGTAAGGAGACCTCTCTTCATATGTGTGCAAAGCAGGAATCGTTTGAGGGAAATCCAAATCCGCTATAAAAAAACAAGATAAAATAGATAAAATTGACTATAACAACCTGTTCATTAATTTCTCCAGTTGTCTTTAAATCACTCTGCTTCATCCTTAACACCTTCCCTTTTTCTGTTACATCCAGGTAAGAGAGATATACTACTTTCTGTATATACTGCCCAAATAATGTGTCGGTTTATCTCTTAAAGGGATTGTTTACCTTTAAGTTAACTTTTAGAATAATGTAGAGAGTGATATTCTGAGTCGATTTGCAATTGTTTTTCATTTTTATATTATTTGTGATTTTGAGTTATCTGCCTTTTTATTCAGCAGCTCTCCAGTTTGCTATTACAACAATCTG
Organism: Xenopus laevis; assembly: GCF_017654675.1. Lineage (NCBI taxonomy): Eukaryota > Metazoa > Chordata > Amphibia > Anura > Pipidae > Xenopus > Xenopus laevis. Next base: position 47,080,099 of record NC_054380.1, read on the forward strand.
GTTGCTATGGTCTAAATTACCCTAGCAACCATGCATTGATTTGAAGAAGAGACTGGAATATGAATAGGAGAGGCCTGAAAAGAAAGAAGATAAATGAAGTTCTTTTCTATCTATTTTATCAATCTCTTTCCTTGAATCTTGTAACAATTGTATATTCAAGGAAAGAGATTGATAAAATAGATAGAAAATAACTTTTGGTAACAAGAAAAAAGGAGAAAGCACTACAATTTGTTCCTTTTGTTACTAAATTTAGTAAAGGTGGTTATACATTAAGTAATATAATGAGAAAACATTGGCATATCTTAAAAATGGATAATACATTACAGGGTATAATAGGAGACCATCCTTCGATTATCTTTACTCGTCCAAATACATTGAGACAATCACTGGCACCCAGCTATCTTAAAATGGAAAAGAATAAACCGACTTGGTTGGGAAACATTAAAGGTTTTTATAAATGTATGCAATGTGTTACATGTAAAACATTAGGAAATCCAGAAAGACAAATTCATAATTTTAAATCAAACCAAACAAAAAAACAATATAATATTAACCAATTAATAACCTGTGAAACCACAAATGTTGTATATCTGCTGGAATGTCCATGCAAAAAACAATATATAGGGAGAACAACTCGTAAACTAAAGTTAAGACTGGGGGAACACATTAGGAATATCAAAAAAGGTTTGAAAACCCAGTGTCTCTGATCATTTCCTCCAGTATCACAATAGTGACCCGAGTGGATTGAAGGCAATCGGAATCTCTAACAAAATAAAGAACTGGAGACACGCTGGATCATCACATTAAAAACATTACAGCCCTGTGGTTTGAATATAGATTTGGACATCAATTGTTTTAGCTTAACACCGGCGTTCCTGTAAGTATAAATCTAGCAGGGATCTGGTGTTTTAGCATATGGAAGCGCAAATTGGCCTCTCTATTCTTCTATTTTTCATTTGAGGTGGAGCACGAAGGACATACTGTGTGCCAAACAGGAGAATTAATCATCACGTACCTGTCTTCCATCTGCCTGTATTTAAAGATCTTTACGGAACTGTTTTTGTCAAAAGTCAAACTGTTGCGAGGAAAAGTACTTTGATGGTGGGAGATTATTTAATATAGGAAGCGCATACTGTTTTATTCTTAAATTTCCTTTTGGGGGCAGAATCCCCATTTTTTTTTGCGAATCCACTGGTTGCATCTGCACAAAGTTGAATCTAATTTCCATTGTTTATACTGTATATATATCCAGAATGCTCGGTACCTGGGGCTTTCCGGATAATGGATGTTTCCGTAATTTGGATCTTCATACCTGACATCTAGTTGAAAATCATGTAAAAATTTAAGAAACTCAATAAGCTAGTTTTGCTTCCAATAAGGATTTATTATATCTTAGTTTGGATAAAGTACAAGGTACTGTTTTATTATTACAGAGAAAAAGGAAATTGTTTTTTTTTTAAATTTGGATTATTTGTATAAAATGGAGTCTATGGGAGATGGCCTTTACGTAATTCGGAGCTTTCTGGATAACGGGTTTCTGGATAACTGATCCCTTACCTGTATATGTAACGTTTTTTACTTTATTTATTCAATACTGGAAGAAAGGTACCAGTTATTTTCACTTGCCCCCCACCATTTGCTCATCTTTTTGAAGTGATATATATATTTAAGTTATATATATAAATATCCCTGCTACCCAAGCCACAATGCACATAATCAATCACACCAGGCATTTAATATGTATTTTTGGAACACTAACAATGTTTTAACAGTTTGTACATGCCAATGGTTCGAACACTGTGTTGCTAAAGAGTTTGACTATGTTGAACAACAAGCTGCCATTTCTCCCATTTCCTTATATGAAGATAAATAGCTGTGCCCATTTGCTTTAACTTTCTCTGGACCAATCTGTAAGCAAAACTTGACATGTTTACTATAAGCAGTATATTTTCTTAGCGTGTTCTGTAACTATGTAATCAAAGCCATTTAAATCATTACTTGATGTGGGTCACTAACATGCTTTTATATTGTTCTCAGCTCACCTGTTAGGGGAATTCCCATTATATTGTTTACTTTGTTAAATTTGAATATAGAAATGTATCATGTCTCTTTAAAAATATGACCAATCATTCACCATCTGAAACCTGCTGAATTGCTGTTTTAAGCTATGGGGACCTCTTAGAACCTATTTAGAGTCAATTGGTGGACTTAGAAAAATTGAAGGTTTTTTTTGGAAAAACTTTGATTCGAAATTGGATCGATTGCGCTATTACTTCGATTCATATGATTCGAATTTGGCTGAATACGGACCTATTCAATCGAAAACTGACCTATTCGGCCAAAAAAAACAAACTTTGACTTAATTTAATTTGGTCTTTTTGAATTCGAATTTCGAATCTTAAAATAAATAGGCCCCAAAGTCTTTACTGTTGCATTTAAAGGCATTTTATCATCAAAATATAAATATCAATCAAAATATGAGTATACAGATATAAGTTGCTGAAAGACTACTCCTACTAGTTCCTTGTAGTCCAAACTGCCTAAGATAACTTTCTTAAAGGATAAATTTACCCCCATAATGCACACTGAAGCAACAGATTGAGCTCAGAAATGAGCAAACATTTTTAAAAAAATGTGTATTTTTAATTATTGGAACCATCTCTTAAAAACTGTGGCTTCTTGGTATGACTGTTAGTTTCATGTATACTAGTGTATTCTCAGGCCACCCCCAGTGGTATAACTGGCATACAACAGACCCCACCAGTTATGGGGGCTGGGTACAGGGTTTAACTGTATATTAGTTCCCCCTGCATGCACATTTTATATTTTTACACATTTTATAGAAATACTTAGCCAGGTAGGTGCTTTATGATTATAAAGCCTCATAATTTCAGAAACTCGAAATATCACAGGTTCCTGATTGTATCTTAGTTTGGGACTACTGTATTTTACATATCAGTGTACTTTGTATGTATACATACATACAATATATATATTGGTCGGCTTGTCTCCCACAATACACGCACTGAATATCATCAAAAATTTGTTTCATACGATATTGGTGCTTCTATGGCCCCCCTTAACTTCACTGCCAAATTTACACAGGTACCCTCTGGTGGCCTTCCTTTTTTACCTCAGTGTGCTATTTAGAGATTCTGACCACAGTTGTAAAATTCATTTTTGTTTTGTTTTGTTTATAACCTGTAAATGTTGTTTCTTGAATTAAAGAGACATTGGTGTCTTAAAATGTATTTAAACAAGCTATACAATGTATTTCAAACTAAAAACATATGAATGCACCTTTTGTCTTTAATAATTCTTAGTGAGTGCTTTTGCGGATTTTTCAAGTCTAAACATAAATATCTTGGAATATTTCTTTACTCAAAACAATCTTGAGCTCCATGTAACTATGTAATCAACCCCTTACAAAGCTCAGAACTCATACAGTTATGAACGTGTAAACCATTGTGTGTAAAGGCTTTATAGAAGAATGCAAAATGTAGGTCACTGATATGTTTGTTCTCAGTGAACCTATAGAAGAAGGAAATAGAAAATCAGAGTAAATTACCTTCACTGTGTGATTTACATCATGTAAAGAGTTTTAGTGGAGCACGTGACTATGTAAAAAATTCATAAATAAAACATAAAGATTTGTTTTCATCTCTCCCTCAAACACATTCAGGCCCAGATTACCTTGTTGTTATACAGTGCCTTGCTTAAATAGTCAGTTCTTCAAACTTTTTTACATTTACACTTTGAAGGAACAAAGTATTTTTTTATTGTAATACAACACTTAATTAAACAAATAATAAAAAGCAGATGCTTGTTGGCTGCATAGGTATTCACCCCCCAAGTCAATACTGAGAAGGACCCTTGGCTGTGGTCCCTTGGGTTTATCTGTGCCAGCTTTACACATCTAGATCCTGCAGTTTTTGTCTATTATTCTTAGCAAAATTGCTCAAACTAGATCTTAGGGGGGCTTATAACCTCATTCGTATCAGGGAAGGGGATGAGTGGAAAACAGCGTTCAACACCAGGGATGGCCACTATGAATATTTGGTGATGCCATTCGGTCTTTGTAACGCCCCTGCAGTGTTCCAAGAATTTGTCAATGACATCTTTCGGGACCTGCTGGGGATATTCGTAGTGGTCTATCTTGATGACATTCTTATTTTCTCTTCTAATCTGGGTGAACACAGGAATCATGTCTGTGAGGTCTTGCGTAGATTTAGAGAAAATAATCTGTATGCAAAACTTGAGAAGTGTACTTTTGAGGTTACCTCTGTTCAATTTTTGGGGTTTAACATGTCTAACAGGGGTCTTGAGATGGATCCAGGGAAGGTGAGAGCTGTCCTGGAATGGACCCAACCCCTTTCTTTACAAGCAACCTAAAGATTCCTCGGTTTTGCAAATTATTAACGCATCATTATTAAATTCATCAAGAATTTTTCCCTGGTAGTTGTCCCAATCACCAACTTGACCAAAAAGGGTTCTAACCCTAGTATTTGGCCCCCAGAAGCAGTTCAAGCTTTCGAACGCCTCAAAAAAGAGTTCAGTTCTGCCCCTATTTTGCAGCATCCAGATACTGCCTTACCATTTATTGTGGAGGTAGATGCCTCTGAAGTGGGTGCTGGGGCAGTCCTTTCCCAAAGGCACCCGATAACCAACAAGTTACATCCCTGCGCCTATTTCTCTAGGAAGTTTTCGCCTGCAGAGGCAAACTATGATATTGGGAACAGGGAATTGTTGGCTATCAAGTGGGCCTTTGAGGAATGGCGGCATCTACTTGAAGGTGCTAAACATATGGTAACAGTATATACAGACCATAAAAACCTGTTTTACATAGAATCGGCCACACGGCTAAACCCTAGGCAAGCTAGATGGTCATTGTTCTTCACCAGGTTTAACTTTTCTTTAACATACAGGCCTGGATCTAAAAACACCAAAGCTGATGCACTCTCTAGGAGTTTTGAATCTACCTCCTCTGACTTTAGTGAGTGCATCCCCATCATTCCTAGGGAGTTGATTGTAGCCGCATTGGATTCTGACCTCTCCACCTTGTTGTCCCCTGTCCAATCTTCTGCTCCCGCAGACACTCCCGCTGGGAGAATGTTTGTGCCTGAGGAGCTGAGGGAACAAGTTCTCGAAGAGGTTCATAACTCCAAAATGGCTGGGCATCCTGGCATTGCCAAAACTATTTCTTCGTTAGCCCGTCATGTGTGGTGGCCTTCTTTTAAACAGGATGCTAAGGTTTTCGTAAATTCTTGTCCAATTTGTCAAAGGTCTAAATCTTCTCGTCAGTTGTCGTAAGGTCTGTTAAATCCGTTACCAATCAGAGGCCATGGTCCCATCTTTCGATGGATTTCATTGTAGATCTGCCTTCCTCTCAGGGTAAAACTGTAATTTGGGTGGTGGTGGATAGGTTTAGTAAAATGAGCCATTTTGTTCCCCTTCCACACCTCCCTTCTGCCAAAACCTTAGCCGATCTGTTTATCTCTCATATTTTCAGGTTTCCTGTTAACATTGTGTCTGACAGAGGTGTTCAGTTTGTCTCGAAGTTTTGGAGAGCTTTCTGCTCTTTAATTGGCATTGATTTATCCTTCTCAACTGCTTACCATCCCCAAACCAACGGACAAACTGAAAGAGTGAATCAATCCCTTGAGCAATATCTCAGGTGTTATGTATCTGATAACCAGTCCTCTTGGTCGGAATTGTTGCCCTGGGCAGAGTTTGCCTACAATAATGCCACTCACTCCTCTTCTGGGGAGTCTCCTTTCTTTATTGTAAATGGGCTACATCCAAAAGCATTTTCTTTTTCTGGTTTAGATTCCTCTGTACCCTCTGCTAATTCCTCAGTCAATCACTTTTCTAAAGTTTGGTCCCAAGTTCATCATTCTCTTTCTGCAGCTTCCTCTGCTCAAAAGAAAGCTGCAGATAGATCTCGTAGAGAGGCTCCTCAATACAAGGTGGGAGATTCTGTTTGGCTATCTACCAAAAATATTAAGTTGAAGGTCCCCTCTCTCAAACTGGGGCCCAGGTTCATTGGTCCATACCCAATAACTGAAATAATCAATTCCTCTTCTGTTCGTCTCCAATTACCTGCAGAGTTTAAAATATCTAATTCTTTTCATGTCTCTCTCCTAAAACCAGCCACTCAAGTCCGTCATATTCCTGTTCCTCCCCCAGTGTCAGGAGTTCCTTGATTCTCGTTTGGTACGGGGTAAGCTCCAGTATCTTATTAAGTAGAAGGGCTATGGCTCTGAGGAGAACTCCTGGGTCTCAGTCAATGACATCAAGGCTGATCAACTCAGAAAGAAATTCCATCAAAAATTTCCTGGGAAGCATGGGGGTCCAGTGGCCCCCCTTAGAGGGGGGGGTAATGTAACAAAAATACCTGGTGGTCTAGTGGTACTGCGGCATGGACGGCCGCCACGCAGCCGCGCTCCTGCCTCCGGCGCCATCTTGGTTCCTTAGGGCGCGCACGGCGCTGGTATTTAAGGCCCATTCATACTCCCAGCCAGTGCCTGTGATAGAACTTGTTTCTAGTGGTTTCCTGAGCCTTGTGCATCCGATCTGTTCCATATCTTGTCTGTTTGATTACCCGTGTTTGACCCAGCCTGTTCCTGACTATTCTGCATTCTGTATCCTGGCCTTTGCCTGCCGACGACAACTCTTCCTGCTTAACCCCTTGATTCACAACCCGGTTTGACCCTTGCCTGCCTGACGATTCTTGATATCTGCCTGCCTCGACCCAGCCTGTCTGACGATTCTCTTGCCTGCTCCATTTGTACCATGACCTTCGGCCCAAAAGACTCTGCTAACAGCCGTGCCCCTTTGCCAGCCAAACCATCTCGCCTTGCACCTCTCGTTAAGTCCAGGTGGCACCCAAGTAAGCTGAGGGCTCCTCCCGAAGCCCAACGGTGGTCACACTACTGGTGAAGCCGAGCCGAGACCAGAGTGCTTGGCACTTGTTCTGGTATTGGGTGCCGGTCGTGACATTAAGTTGATTTTGCTGGGGTGTATTGGTCAATGATTTTGCTGGGGTGCATTAGTCAATGGGTGTTTTTTCTTATGGTGACTTTTTTTCTCCAAATGCATTAAAGTCAATGGATGTTTTTTTCTTATGGTGACTTTTTTTGTCCGAAAGCATTAAAGTCAATGGTTTCATTAAGTTTCAGAGTGTTTTGTTGTGTCATATTGTTTCCATTTTTATATAATGGATTTAACAGTGCTTTGAGGGATGTTCTTTGGCCTTCATGTTGTTGTTTGTCCTGTAAAATGCTCTGTTGCACACAGATGAACACAAACCATTTAATGTGACTTCTGAAGAATATTAGTTCCACAGCAAAGTATCTGAATACATATGCTGCCAAGACTTTTTCGTTTGTAAATAAATGGGAAAGCTTTGAAGATTTATTTTTCACTTCAACATTATGAGCTGATTTATATAGATTAGTGACATATCTTAATTTAATCAATTCTGATTCCAGGTTTTAGCATGTCAAAATGTGAAACAATTTAAAGAGTTGAAATGTTACGCAGAGCACAATATTTTTGGAAATTAAAGAGTAAGTTGCAAGAATTACACTCTACTGATGATATTTAAAACCTTTTGGTGTCAAAACATCGCATTTCATATGCATTCAGAGACAGCTGTTTTTTTTTTGTTAAATTTCCTAGTGGGAACTTTATTATACCTAGGACAAGTTAAGCTTAAAGGGTCTGAATTCTAAAATCACAAATGTAAAATCGTTCATAAATATAAGGATATATATCAGAAAGATATTAAAAAATACCACAAATCACCTCAGATCTTGTATTTTACAGCATCTTATTTTCCACACATTATTAGGTCAAAGTTAACACATCACATATATGAATTCCATGGGTCTTCTGAACAGTGTAATGCCCTGTATGCATCAGATTACAAAAGCATCTCCAAGAAAACTATATATTTTGGAAAGTACACATTGTGGAATATGGCCAAATGAGTAAATATGCCTTTAAACTCCAAAGCACCAAATTGCAAAGCTATGCTAACGATTTTGTATTAGATTTCTGAAAATTTGATTTGTAGCATTTAATCTCTCACTATTTATTTGGTACCAAGTATAAATTATATAAATATGAAAGGAGTCTTCTGTAAAGTTTGAAGTCCAATATGAAAAACTGCAAAGAATGTTCCATGTAGAGACCCCAAGATGAGTATAGTGCATACAAATTTTTATGACTGACACTCTGGTTGCTGCCCTCCTGAATGGAATGTGCATCACCCAGGCCCGGACTGGCAATCTGTTCTGGCAAAATGCCAGAGGGGCTGCTATAAGGTGCCATAGAAAGTCAGTATTTAGTGGGCTGGTGGGGGCTGTTTAGGCCTCTGTGTGGGCTGATTGGGCCTCTGTGTACCTGAAATGCCAGGGCCTATTTTAATTCTCAGTCCGGACCTGGCATCACCATGAAGTGAAAATAATAACATTTGGACTAAACATTGATAAGCCTCCAGTGTGTAGTTCTGTGCATGCTCCATGCCAAATCTGAAATGGCTAGACACCTGTAAACCTGTGGCTGTAAAATGGAAACCTACAGGGTACATTAACCTGGTCTTAAGCTTGCTTTGTCCTTTATATGGCTGTAATTATAAAGATCCAGTTGCATATTTAATACAAATTCAATACAATAATTATTTTAGGGGCAGATTTATCAAAAATAGAATTCGATTTTTTCCACAATTTGAATTTTAAGTGTACCCAAACTCACATATTCGGGTTCTATTTTCAAAAACTCAAATTTCTGGTATTTATTAAGCAAAAATAACTAGAAAATTATAATGTAAAAATTTGCCATCTAAAAGCTGGCAAGGTCATATAGAAGTCTATGAATGAAAATGAAAATCGCAAAGTTTCACAAAAAAATTGTGAAAATTAAAAATTGTAAATTGTAAATTGACGAAAAAGTCGATTGCATCAATTTTGACAATGGGCTTCCAGATAGTGTTGACGTGCGGTGATTTTGACACAAGCAACTTTTCGGACACGTGTCCTTTTGCTGGAGAATTTTAGCGGGAGATCTTTGAATACGCCACAAATTTGTGCCAGGCCTAGAGTATGCTAGCAAGATGCATCACTGAGCATTTATGGGAATCATGGTTGCTGCAAAATGATACTTTGGGCGAATTTACTAACATTTGAATTTCTATTTTCTTTCAACAATCAAACCATTTCTTTAAAAAATTGTGGAGGTTTTTTATTTCTCTAAAACACAAAAAAAATTAGATTTATGAAGTATAAAAAAACTAAAAATTCTAATTCAAAACTTTGGCAAGTAAAAGCAGTTCAGCCCTATAGAAGTCAACTCTGCTTCAGAGTTTTTCAGGTTTTCAGATTTTTTCTGCTAGTAATTGTTGAATTTTTTTAGGTTTTTAATATTTTTGAGTGCATCATTTTTTCATTTCTGCTTTTTATTTTCTGATCTTTTAATAAAGCACAAGACATTCATGATTGTGGAGAAATTGAGTTTAATCTGAGTTTTCAAAAACTCTAAAACTATTAAATTGAAAATGTTGATAAGGAAAATATGTCACACTGACATCATTAATGTTTTTTCACTCCACAAGGGGTTTAATTTTGTTTTTCAGGTATAGGACCTCTTATCCAGAAAGCTCAAGACCTGGGGTTTTCCATATAATGGATCTTCTTACCTTAAGTTTACTAGAAATTATGGTAAAATGTAATAAACACAATAGGCTGGTTTTGCTTCCAATAAGGATCAATTATATCCTAGTTGGGATCAAGTACAAAGTACTTAAGAGAAAAATGAATTAGTTGTTATAAATTCGGATTATTTGATTATAATGGAGTTTGTGGGAGAGATGGCCTTTTCATAATTTGGAGCTTTCTGGATAACATATTTCCCGATAATCTAACCCATACCTGTATTTCTATTTTTGTTTTGTTTTTTTGCACCTTGAAAAGGGTAATGTAACAGCCCAAATATTGGCTTTATATTAAATTAATTTTTTTGACCAAGTCAAGACCTGTGATTGTAGATTTCCTTCAATACATGGGCATTTAATAAAGTTTACAAATATTGTTTGGTCAAATGTTTCTGAAGAAAGGGGCTATAGTTTAATGTTTTAATATTTCTGAAAACTTTTAAAAGTATTTCATAATGTAATTGGTCTTTAATGAGGTTTATATAACTCATTTTGAATCTGTGTTATGGTTTTAAATTTACATTCAGTTCAGCTCCAAAAACTGTCTGGGCCTGGCAATGTTTGTTACTTAAATCCATTATTTTCCTCCTCTTTTTAGGGGCCATTTAATAAATTACTTTGATATAAATTTTACCAGTACTGCTTTTTTGTATTTATTCTTCTAACAAGGTGACATTTTATGAAATGTGAAAGTAGACTTTCCCAAAAGCACTTTTCAATACCTTGTACTAATGTTAATTTTGTTGATTTACCATGAAATCTAATAGATAAAATATGTGTTGTAACGGTTTCCAAAGGTTGATTTGAATTTTCCTTTCCTTGTTCTCCATTTATAGAAATTTTTATGTTGACATAATTTTTTTAGTTGCCTGATCTAATTTCAAAAATACATTTTAGATTCCTTATATTTCTTTCTCAAGGTATTTGTGTTGTACTCTACATATTGTTCATTTGCCAGCAGACAATATGAGTTAGTTTTAGTTTTTAATGCAGTTCATGGCAATACTTTACATCCATGGTCATCCAGCCATAGTCATTCATGGTATGTCTTAATGGGAATATACAAGATTATTTTTACATTGTATGCAGTAAGAGGGGATATTTACAGTACCATTTCCACTTGTTTTGGCATTTTCACTGTTCCAGCAAGCATGGGGTGCCTAACAATGTCACACAAGAGCTGATAGACGGTGAAGTATTCACAAAAGTTTAATATATTCACACAGTGAATATATAGCAATTACATAAAAAAATCACAGAATAATTTCCTTCTTAAACTTATATATGTTGACGAGTTGTTTTATGCAGTGATTTCTTTTTTCTATATGTGACTGTTGTTCTTTTCCCTGTGATTCAGTATTTGTGAGAAAATGTGTTCTTGCTTCTGTAGAAGAGGTATATATCAAATTATTTCTTTCATGAGTCAAAATTTGCAATAACAGTACATTTGTTTATTTAAAGAGCATTTGCTTTTTAGAAGGGGGTCAGTGACGCCCGTTTGAAAGCTGCAAAGAGTCAGAAGTAAAAGGCAAATAATTAAAAAAAATAAAAATAAATAATGAAAACCAACTGAATAGTTTTCCTTTAATAAACAGACCACTTAATATTAGATAAAACAAAGTCAGTTTCAGAAATATCTTGCTTTGTGATATTTTAGTTAATGTCCCTGTGAATGCTTTGATATGACACATTAACCACATTGGAAAACACCCAATTATGAAACATATTTCTTTCGTCAGAGTAAATGCATCTGTCTGAAGTTATCAATTGTTTTGAATCACTATGCTCCTCCTTTCATCAGAATTAAATTAATTCCATATGCTTCACTAGAACAATACATTGTTCTAATGAAGCACATGGTCTTAAAGGAAAACTATACCCCCCCAAACAATGTAAGTCTCTATAAAAAGATATTGCATAAAACAGCTGATATGTAAAACCCTGCTTCATGTAAATAAACCATTTTCATAATAATATACTTTTCTAGTAGTGTGTGCCATTGGGTAATCATAAATAGAACATTTTAAAAAATAAGGGCCGTCCCCTGGGATCATACGATTCACTGTGCACACAAACATACCAATCAAACTATACTTGTTAGGTCACATGAGCCAATTAACAGACAGAGTTCTGTCTTTTGCTTACACACTTCTTCCTGTTACAGTTAGAGTTGTAGTACTTCTGGTCAGGTGATCTCTGAGGCAGCACATAAACCATCACGAAATGGTGGCTCAATGCAAGAGATGTAAAAGTGCAAGATTTACTTAACTATATATACCAGTTTGGTAAGATTCTTTAATATGCCACTTAATACGATGTAAACTATCTGTTGCTTAAGTGTTCATTTTGGGGGTATAGTTTTCCTTTAAAGTGAGAGAACCAAGGCAAGAATTCTGGGCAGACAAGGGAAAGAGTAAGTGTAGTCGTGGGATAGGCCAGGATCAATACCAGTGAGTAACGCAGTACATTGTCAGGATCCAGAAGAGTGGTCAGTAACAGGCAAAGGTTGGTACAGGCAGCGAATCAGTAGATGTCAGGCAAGTGTCAAGAGCAGGAATCCAGGCAATAAGTGTACCCAGGAACTATCTAACAATAGACCCACTTTGGGCAACGGGAATTTGGTTATGACGCCTGTCATTAAATATTTGAATTTCACTCTAGCACATTGACGTGCTGTATAAAAGTATAAAAGAATTTTACCTAGGAAAACTGGGAAAACTTATTGACTCTAGTAAAAGCCTAGACACAACTACAGCCCTGTCTCCCAGCAGCGCACATTCCGCCAAAAGAAGTTGATGGTGACAGAAAATTGCCAAACGGATTACTGTGTGCATTGTCCCACTGTCCCACTACCATGTGCAGAGAGTGCTGTGTGATATTGCCATCACTGTTAATCTTTCGTATAACCAACAGAGGGTACTGTGTGATATTGCCATCACTGTTAATCCTTCATATAACCAACAGAGGGTGCTGTGTGATATTGCCATCACTGTTAATCCTTCATATAACCAACAGAGGGTGCTGTGTGATATTGCCATCACTGTTAATCCTTTATATAACCAACAGAGGGCGCTGTGTGATATTGCCATCACTGTTAATTCTTCATATAACCAACAGAGGGCGCTGTGTGATATTGCAGTCACTGTTATTTTTCATATAACCAACAGAGGGCGCTGTGTGATATTGCAGTCACTGTTATTCTTTCATATAACCAACGGATGGCGCTGTATGATATTGCAGTCACTGTTATTCTTTCAAATAACCAACAGAGGGCGCACTGTAATTCTTTCATATAACCAACAGAGGGTGCTGTGTGATATTGCAGTCACTGTTATTCTTTCATATAACCAACAGATGGCGCTGTGTGATATTGCAGTCACTGTTATTCTTTTATATAACCAACAGAGGGCGCACTGTTATTCTTTCATATAACCAACAGAGGGTGCTGTGTGATATTGCAGTCACTGTTATTCTTTCATATAACCAACAGATAGCGCTGTGTGATATTGCAGTCACTGTTATTCTTTAATATAACCAACAGAGGGCGCACTGTTATTCTTTGATATAACCAACAGAGGGCGCTGTGTGATATTGCAGTCTCTCCCCAAGTGAACTGTTGGTATAGGAATGATTAAAAGTGACTGCAATCTCAGCTACTGCCCGCTAACCCGAATATAAGCCGAGACTTTTTCAGCACATTTTGGATGCTGAAAAACTCGGCTTATACTCAAGTATATACGGTAACTTGCATTTTGTGTAACATACCTTTTATTGACATTGATGTAGTGTCATTTGATAATCTCATTTGATAAATGTTTTTTTCCCCTTGAACAATTGATAGATGGTGTCTAGGGCAGTATTTATATTAATGTAAGCATAGAGCATAATTAAGATACCAACAGAAAAGGCATTCTGTAAGGGATTTTGAAGAGTGTCAAGTCCTTTAGGTGAGGACTGGCTAATGTGACCAATTGGAAAATAGACAGAAACTGTAAAAATTGAGGCTGAGGGTCAGGAACAAGACAGACAGGACTGGAATGGAGTGGGCAAAAAAGCAGGAGCGGGACAGAGCGGGTGAAGAGTCAATGACAGAAAAGAGTTGGAGAAGGGTCATGGAGGGCAGGAGCAGGCAAAGAGTCAGAGACAGGCAGGAATAGAACTGAGCAGGAACAGAAGGGATGAGAGCTAGGGATTTAGCCTCAATGCTCAAGCAGAATTAACACAAAGGCAAAGGAAATGAGGAAGGTTAACTAGGGAAAAGTCAGCCCTGATTGGCTGAGCCTGTCTGACCAATAAGACTGCAGAAGTGAGACTGGAAAGGCCTTATGAAAGGTAATGACAGGATGAGAATGAATGAGAAAAAAATAGGAACTTCAAAGCTACTCTGCAGAAACCTAAAGGTTCCTGGCTTGACTCCCAGCAGAGCCTTACATGCTGCTGGCAAAGGAGAAGGCAACTGATTTGTAAGGCAACAAGAAGAAGAGCTGTATCTCAAATATATTTATAAGACTTTTAAATATTTTAACCTTTTTTTAAATGCACCTTTATATATAGATCTCTGGCTAGAAAGTTACAGTAGTCTAGACATGATATCACATTTTTGATATGTTCCTTAAGTGAAAGTGACATGATTTAACAAGTGACTGGATATGAGGAGTGAAGGACATGGAGTGGCGGAACTACCGGGGGAGCAGGGGGTGCAATTGGGCCAGGGCCCACACACTCTCAGGGCCCCCCGGCAACTCACGCCCCGCCGATTTCCGGGAAGATAATTGCATATGGAGGGGCTGCACATAGTTACATAGTTACATAGTTTAATTGGGTTGAAAAAAAGACAAAGTCCATCAAGTTCAACCCCTCCAAATTAAAACCCAGCATGCATACAAACACCCCTCCCTACTTTTAATTAAATTCTATATACCCATACCTATACTAACTATAGAGCTTAGTATCACAATAGCCTTTGATATTATGTCTGTCCAAAAAATCATCCAAGCCATTCTTAAAGGCATTAACTGAATCAGCCATCACAACATCACCCGGCAGTGCATTCCACAACCTCACGTCCTGACTGTGAAGAACCCCCTACGTTGCTTCAAATGAAAGTTCTTTTATTCTAGTCTAAAGGGGTGGCCTCTGGTACGGTGATCCACTTCATGCACGTTTTGCACCAGGGTCTGCCCCCCTCTAGTTACGTTACTGAGGACAGGGCAGAATCTAGGATAACTCTGAGGCACCGGCCTGGGGAGAAGGGGAGGGTGATAGTGGGATTCTTAGCTATGATAGATACTTCCAGGATGTTTTGGGTGTTAGTTGGAAGAAAAATAACCATTTCCATTTTAGAGAGGTTTACTTTAAGTAAGAGTTGCAACATCCAAGTAGAGATAGCAGACAGGCAGGAAACCTGAGTTAGGAGTTCTGGGTTGAGATCAGGAGAGGAGACATAAATCTGAGTATTGTCAGCATAAAGCAAAGTGAAATAGGAGAAAAGAGCTAATTGCAATAAGCAATGAAGAGAATGACAGAGAGGGAACAGGTGGAAGAACTTTAAAAGTACAGCAGGGAGAGAGAAATTATCCAACTCCACCCCCATATCTGTATCCAGGTCTGGGAGTATGAGTAAGGCGTAGGCCCCCATAGGACAGGGCTGCAGGAGAAGCAGTGTCAGTAGGAGAAAGTCAGGTTTCAGTAAGTGCAAGTAGGTTGAAGGAACTGGTGATGAAGTGGCCATGTATAGCAGTGAGTTTGTTGCAAACAGATCTGGTGTTCCAGAGAGAACAGGAATTGTTAACTGGATTCTTGGGTATGCGGAAAAGAGTTCTGCAACTTTGGAATTTACACCAAAGGGTAGGTGACCATGGCTGTGCTATAATTGGGATGGAGTAAGGGCCAGGGTTGAGGGAAATGTCCCCAGCTGCCAGCAATAGAAAGTAAAGATAGACTAAGAGCATGATTTGTAAGTTAGAGGTTTGTATGAAGAAAGGGAGTTATCTGGAACTGCAAAACAGAGTACTTTATATACTTTATGTGTGGTGAGGGAAGGAGAGGAAAGTTAAGAGGCTGGCATTTCTATACCTTTGTAACTAGTTGGAAGAGGTTGCAAAATTTGTTTTAGAAAGCATGAGAATGCAAAAAAGAGAGAGACAGAATAAAACATTTTTAAATTGTGAAGTAACAAACAAATCTGTTTCTTGTGATCCCAGCTGGTTCAATATTGACTGAAGAGAATCCAGTTCCCTGAGCCCTGTCCAACTGTCTTGTTTAAATGCCATTTCTACATACAGTACATGTGAAATATTAGTACTTAGGAAATCTTAGCACTTGTTCCATGCCCCTGACACTAGTGCCATCCCCTATACTGGGCCTGAATTGAATCCCCTTTTTTTGCATAGTATTCTTAGTTGTATGTAACATTAGTTCCCCTTTATATCTTTTAAGGGCCCCCCTAGGATATCCTCTATTCACCAATTTATTCTCCATTTCATCCAGTCTATTCATTAAATTTACACCCTTAGATACTATGCTTTAGAGAATTGTGATTTGGGTGATTTGGTGTGATTTGGGTACTGATCTTTTTATATGGGCTGGATGAAATGAAGAATATAATAGCAGGGTATTTTTGTCTGTGGGTTTCAAATATAAATCAGTTGCCAATCTTCCTTCCTTCTTGTATACCATAACATCAAGAACATTAATTTTAGACAAATCAGAATGTAATGTAAATTTGAGAGCGTGTAGATATCAATTCAATTCACTAATGAACGTATTAAAGGTTGAATGTGGTCCCTCCCACAGCAAAAAAAATCGTCAATATAACAAAACCATGACCTACAATATTGCCCAAATTTCAGATTCTGATACACAAAACTTTCCATAAAACTATTTCCATACCGTTGTTCATAAAACCCGTCCTGGAATAAGAAATAATTTTTCTCCAGTATGATACGCAACAACATAGTAATTAAACATCTCTGTGCCCCATCCCAGCAGGGATCATTATTGAGGCATTGATCTACAGCCTTAATAACGCCCATGTGGGGTATATAGGCTTTCAATATCAAGTATGATAAGATAAGTATTATGATTTACCCAGTCAATTTCCTACACCTTGGTAAGAAAATGTGTTGAATCCAAAATAAAGGACTTCTGTGTCTCTACATATAGATATAATACCTTATCCAAAAAGACAGCAATCGGGTTAAAGACTGATTGTACCCCTGCCACAATAAGGTGGCCAGGAGGACACTCAATATTCTTATGAATTTTTGGCAGGGTGTACAATACTGGAGTAACTGGATTGGACTGTTCCAGATACATTGCCAATTTCATATCTACGACCTTATTCTCGATAGCTTCCCGATTTGCTTTATTTCATTTTGAATATTATGGAGGGGATCAGCGGGCAATGGAGTATATCTATTGATATTTGCTAACATTTCTTTAATACCATCAATATAAAAGATCTTATCCATTACCACCACTATCCCTCCCTTGTTTGGCAACTTAATTACTATATCCTTTTGATCTTGTAAATTTTCAAGAGCTAACCATTCTGATTTGGATAGATGTGGTGCACCACAGTCTTTTTTTTCCATGATTATATAGCACTTCTAATTTTTGCATATCATCTTTAACCATACTAATATATGTATCACACCTTTCTGTACCTTATCTGGGGTAAAATGACTTTTTAAATGCAAATCAAACATGTGAACATGTTCTCATACTGATCACTACCCATTAGGTTCTGAACATTTTCAGCCGTCCCAAAATATGCTTTAAATTTTAAGACATTTTTAATAAGTGGAGAGTCTGGACAGAAGGAAAGCCTCTTCTGAAGGATGTTTTGCTAATCATCAGTCAATATACAGCTTGAAATATTAAGCAGGCCTTTTCCTCACTGTTTGAGGTTGGTTTGTTTTCCTTCTGGTGTAATAAGCACATGTATCTACATTTAGGGGTCTATTTATTATGCTGTGTAAAAAGTGTAGTGAACCATTGCCATTTATGTTGCCCATAGCAACCAATCAGCAACTAGATTTCACACACAGAAAAGCAAAGATTTGGAGCAACTTTACTCTAAAATGCTTCACTGCACTTTTTACACAGCATGATAATAAGACCCCATTTACACGTGATATGGAATGTTAGATTAGAAAACAGGAATTAAAATTAAACAAAAGAAAAATGAACATATAGATTAAAAAAAATAAAAACAAAATGTACAAAAATAGAAAAGAAGTGGTTTCTCTCTTTAACAGAAGTCCTACAGGATAGCAAGGTAGAAGGAAATGTATCACCATATTTATAGGTAATCCAGGGTTGGAAGGTTTTTATGAACTTGGCATGTTTCTCTGGGGTGACGCTAATCAGTTTCTCGTTTACAAGGTACTGTTTTATTAAAAAAGGAAATTATTTTTAAACATGAAGGCCTTCCTGTAATTCTGAGCTTTCTGAATAAAAGGTTTCTGGATTAGGATTATTATATTTTTTATAACAATAGAATGACCTATGTAGAAAAAAAACTAAATGCAATAGTAGGTAGAACTTTGCTTTTTTTTGAAAATATAACCCCCCCCCTTTCTGACATGAGTTCATTCATATAAGCTTATATAAAAAAAAATTCAAACAATTAATATGAATAAATATATATATATATATATATATATATATATATATATATATATATATATATATATATATATACACAAACATACCTGATAGAAATTGAAAGAAATAAAAAGATCGCAGACTCTTTTCAACAACTCTTAGACTCAAAGTATAATGTAACCTCTCCTTACCTTGTTCCATTTTTTTTAAATCCCTGATTTCAATAGTGGATGGTGCACAGATTCTCTGGAAACAGTGAGACTGGGTATTTTATATAAATTTTTTAATATAATAAAAATTATTAATTATTTATTTTTGGAATTCCTTTCTTTATGCACTTTTTTTTACTCAAGCACCTGAATGAGATCATTTCAACAAGATTTTTTTGAGAGACTCTCTCACAAATATTGATGGACTATTGTTTTACATGCAATACAAACGAATAAGCATACCCTTCTCAACATGCTTCACTCCCAATCACTTAGCGTGCAAACCCAGCATTACTCTCCAGTGTAAATAATACTTAAAACATAACTTTTATTATACCACAATAAAAACACCCAAAGTGACTTCCAGGGGGCCAGCCCAAGAGATGGCCGATTTTTAGCTCTACATCGCCAAAGTCAAATATTTACTGGAAAAGCAGTATAGACAACAAACCAACAGCAACGCAGTATAAACCGAGGGGAGACGTAATACCACCACAATCCGGCTCCCCCTCAACGCTGCAACCCCAGAAGTCCCCGCAGCTGTTCCCATCCCGTAGACTTGGAGCGGAAACTATACTGCGCAACAGAGTCAGAGAAACAGCTTACCGACACCAGAATCTGTAAACGCCCGATCACATAAGCGTGAGTTCGGTCATGGGTGGGTGCGTTTTTAGAATAAGCTGCGGCTCCTGAACACGGCACACATAGTTAAGGGGCCGAACTATGCAGTTGGAAAGGAGTACTGGTAGTGACGCCATTAACCCAGCTCCTTTTCTAGGCCACACTCTTTCAAGGCAAAAACAACGGCCCACATATTTTATCAAATAATATATCCTGGTGGCGTTATATGCATAATCCAAGCCACACAAACAGGACAAGGCCATAATAGACATTAATAACGATGAGCCGACAAAGGAAACTAGGGTTGGCTCACAATCCTATACAACACCTATAAAACCAACTGTGACAGGCTTAACTGCGCACTTATCAGCATTGTGGATACCAAGAAGGCCACTATCAGTAATCTTGAGGTTGTGCCTATTGTTCAGGAAACAATATATTGACGGGACAAAAATACGTTAACTATTAACAAAAGACTGTAAAACTGTTCTATTACATAGCAGGGACAGTGTCGGACTGGCCCACCGGGATAACAGGAAAATTCCCAGTGGGCCCTCATGCTGCTAAACATTTGGCCTATTTCATGGCCATTCCCTATTTCTATGAGAACAAAGTGGCTAAATAGGTGGAATCATAGATTATAGCATGTAAAGAAAAGAGACTATAATAATAGAGGTTGAGAGATGAGAGGAAGAAAATAGTACTGAGGGTGGGTCTAAGGTTTTTTGGTGGGCCCCTGGTGTCCCAGTCCGACACTGCATTTAATACTGGTATCAGCATGACAATTTTCTTACTATAACATGTGGTCCTCCCTATCCTTAACAGTACCCCCAACCAAATATCCTCCCCCATTTTTCCTTACTATGCCCACTACATAATCTAACCTGTCTTCCACAGAATCCCTTATTGCACCCTCCCCCCCACACCTAGTTTAAAATCTACTCCAACCCCCTAGCCATTTTCTCCCACAAACAAGCTGCATCATCATCATTGAGGCGTAGCCCATTCCTGGCAAAGAGCCTGTAGACGACCAACCTCTCAGCCACGCATTAATCTACCTAAGCTCCCACTGTCTTCTTAACGTTGCTCGTAGCAGAGGTAATATCTCTGAGAAAATTACCTTGGAAGTCCTCGCCCTCAACTTTTCACCTAGTATTTTAAAATCATTCTTGGGGACTTCACCCCCTCCTCTAACCTTGCCGTTGGTACTCATGTGTACAGCTCAAAGCGGTACAGTTACTTGCTAGGTCTTTCCAGCATTATTTAGTTATATCACTCATTTAAAAAATCAATAAAAACATCAAGTTCAGATTTAACAGTGAAACGTAATTTACTGTGTTACATATAAAAATATATTTGTTATACCTCTGTCA
The DNA here is from genome assembly GCF_017654675.1 of Xenopus laevis. Taxonomy (NCBI): domain Eukaryota; kingdom Metazoa; phylum Chordata; class Amphibia; order Anura; family Pipidae; genus Xenopus; species Xenopus laevis. The sequence goes on from NC_054380.1 coordinate 47,100,624, forward strand.
TTCACATTATACTATAGACTCTATTTTTAGAGCACCATCACCAGTTATAAATTGTTTTAGTCCAATACGTTTAGTTAGAGACAGGAACCTGTTAAAGAAAAGCCAGTAAAAGAGTTGTTGATCCTTAAAAGAGCAATTTTATGAGGGTGTGTGTGGAATAACACTTGTTTAAACTTCTGCTTGTATATCTTATCAAACTGTATAGATATGTATAGAGAAAAACATATCCTGATAAATTCTCACACAATAACATAACTAACCACATCTTATTGTATGTCTAAAAGCAAAGCAATTTACCCTGATATCCATTGTATGTTTGAAGCTTCTGTTTCCACTGCCTTTAGGGAAGGTTTATAGGTTGTCCAGCATCAATTTGTACAAGTTGATTCAATGATATACCTTGGCACAGGGAACTACACAGGGAAATAATTTGTTGTCCTGTGACTGACAGCATACCATTTGGCTCGATTTGTAACATGTATTTATGTTAGCACGTGTTCTTCTGACTTTTGGTTTTGTAATAAACCTGGATTAATATATGTTTGCTCTTGAGTTTAATGGGATCTGAGTTTTTATGTTCTTTAGTCGCTGGCTAAAATGGTCAGTTTAAACCACAGATCTATTATTTACTGTTAGTGCTTTTGTTTGATATTTTTACAGATTGATGTTCATCATGCATTACTTGTATAGAAGTTTGTATTCCTAATGAGAGAAGGGTTTATACAGAATGTCTGAAACATTGAATTCACTCCCATCATTAGTCAGTGGCTTTTTGGTGTACCCCTGGCATCTAGGGCCAGTGGCTATTGACCCTAGAAACTAGATGATACTAAGTCAGAGAATGCTACAGTGAATTTAAAAAATATATAATACAGGTAGTGGACATGGTATCAGAATGCTCGGGACCTGGGGTTTTCCAGATAGTAGATATTTCCATAATTTGGATTTTCTTTCCTTATGTCTATTAGAAAATCATGTAAACATTAAATAAACCCAGTAGTCTGGTTTTGCTTCCAATAAGGATTAATTATATCTTAGTTTGGATCAAGTACAAGTTACTGTTTTATTACTACAGAAAAGAGGAAATACTTTTTAAAAATGTGGATTATTTGAATAAAATGGATTTTTTAAAAGACCGCCTTTCCATAATTCAGAGCTTTTTGGATAATGGGTTTCCGGATAACGGATCTCATACCTGTATTTGAAAAAATATATATTATACACTTAATTAGGGCTTATGTTCGATTCCTGGCATTGAGAAGAAATACAAAGGTGTGAAATTCCCCTTTTAACAATAACAATACTGTATATGCAGTGTCGGACTGGGACACCAGGGGCCCACCTCAAAACCATAGACCAGGGGCCCACCAAAGAACCATAGACAAGGGGCCCACTCTCGGTACCAATATTCTTCTCCTCACTCAACCTTTATTCTCCTAGCCTCTATTCTTTAAATACTATAATCTATTATTCCATCTATTTAGCCTCTTTGTTCTCAAAGAAATAGAAAATGGCCATGAAATAGGCCAAATCTTTAGCAGCACATGGGTGCCCTGACACCTGGGCCCACCGGGAGTTTTCCTGGTATCCCGGTGGGCCAGTCTGACACTGTGTATATGTACTACAATTTATATCTTCTTATTATTTTATTAATATTTTGTGCCACAGTGACAATGACAATGCATGCACTTGTATGCCATTTTCATGTGCAAGTGAGCAAGTGATTAATTTGTCTCGCTACATTCTTTTGGTGAACCGTGTGTTGGTCGCTAATCACCATTTTCCAAAAGGTAGAATCTTGAATTTGGGGTATTTTTATGATTTTAGATACCCTTGAGAGCATGATAGCAATCAAAAGAAACTCATCACATGCCATAATATGTGGTTAGTTGTGTTTATAAAAATTAAAGCTACTTTTTCCCTGTGGTTATATAAGTGAGTCTCAGCCGATATTGATCACTATAGCAACTACACTTTTAGTAACTAAAAAAAGCTCCCCTGTGCCATCAGTCTATAACTTGTGTATTTAGTGATGGGAAAGATTATTTAATAACTGAGATTCTTTTCTTTTCCGGTTACTTGGGATTCTTTGTATCATAATGATATAACAATTAACAATATAAGTATAACAATATAAGTATAACAATTTTACAGGTGCTTCCTCAATTTTTCTTCTTTAATTATGTATGATACGTATGTCATATACTCATAGTTACAGGAACATACATTTGACCTGCAATCTCTACAGCTTTTACGGTGTAGATTTAACAATGCCAAAAAAAAATGTACAGTAATGTTATAAGCTAACTGATATTTTACATACAGTATAAATTGGAAAATATATATCACTTTGCACCATGGTATGTGCATAATATGGCACTTAACTCTACTCCCTTCCTCATAGTATACACTTGGAGCCCACTAGAAGTAGTGGTGGTTTTGCAGCCAGGGCCGCCATTAGAAATCACGGGCCCTGAACAAAATTTTCTGGGCCCCCTGGGCCCTGCCCACCCCGGCCTCCAAGCCCCACCCCAGATCTCGCCCACTCTACATCACAGTTAAAGGTAATGCCACACACACACAAGTTATAAAAAGCTATTGGTGACCCTATAAGTTAAAAAAAAACATTGGCGCCAGGGCCCCCCTTACAAGTTAAAAAAAATTGGGGCCCCAAAGAATATGTTTCTAAAAAACATTGGCTGCAGGGCCCCCCCTACAAGTAAAAAAGTACACACATTGATGTTCAGAGGAATTGAACTCGTGGCTTCAGCACTTCAACTTTGCCTCCTTTCGTGACTTTGGGTCTTTTCGCCTCTTCAGGACTTCAATTTCGGCTATTTTTGTGGCTTCGGGTCTTTTCATCACTTCAGGACTTCGGCTGTTCGGCACTTCCGCATTTGAGACTTCGGCTTTTCAGCACTTCCGCATTCAGGACTTCGGAAGGAGGCGGCATGGCTTTGGGCTTCGGCGTTGTCAGGGGAGGCCCGGCTCTTTCAAATGTTCAGCACTGCCGGGCCCCCCTTCAGGCCCGTGCCCGGTATAGCTGTAAAATTGGTGTGTATGCAGCTATCTCAGTGTATTGTGGCTGATTCTGAGCCAGCACTTCAGGATGGAATTGCTTTGAGACAGCTGTTGTTTCTCTTCCCTTGTCATTGTACCTCAATATGACCCAAGTGGAGACATGAGAATAGCACCCAAGCAGAAAAAAGCAGGGTGTACCACTGCCACTAGTTGGGTCTAGGCGGGTGTCGGGGCTGCTTATCTGGTTAGCTGCTCATTGTTCTGTTGATAAGCTGCTGGGGGGATGGGAGGGAGGTGAAGTTTATAAGAGCACAAGTCACATAGTTGGGGGCACATGGCAAATAGACATCATGTCTAGCCCTGTGCCAAATTTCCAAATTAAATATGAAAAAAAACTGTTTGCTCTTTTAAAAAACAGATTTCAGTGCTGAATTTTGCTGGAGTAGCATTAGTAACTGATGCATTAAAAATATGTTTTTTTCACAAGAGTATCCCTTTATTTATACAGATGATGGGGAAGCTTCAATATCAAAAATATATCCTTGATGTTGTATAATGGCTTAGCAACTTTGTGAAGATAAATTTGAAACTAAAACACTTTTTGAATTATTGTATTTGCATGAATAAATATGAATGCAAGTATGAAACATGTGAAGTCACAGAATGAAATATGATTGGCTGTTGTTGGCTTCACCCAGTTTTTCTACCCTTGGACCACAGTCATATAATAAAAAATACTTTAAAAATGTTGAGGACCCTGGTTTTAACAGTGTCAGAATGACAGCAATTTGAATTTTCCCACTGAATGTCAATGAGTGACATCTGATAGATGGCAGCTCTGCCCACTTTTAATAACCTTAAACTGCTGTCCACCAGTGACTTACTCATGCAAATTGTGGGGAATTAATGCTGTGAAAAAGGAAGCAGTTTGAATGTAAACCAATTCAATTTGATGGGTGGCTGTGCCCACTTTTTTTCAGAATTGCAGCAGATTAAATTTCCCCATTAAAATCAATAGGATAAATCTGATTAGCTGTTGGTGGCTCCACTCACTTTTTCAAACCTTTAATTTTTGTCTCCCAGTGACTAACTCTGCAAAGTTCGGGGACCCTGGTGTAAATAGTATGAATATGGCAGCGTTTTAACTATAAACCAATAAAATTCAATGGGTGAAATCTGATTGGCTGTTGGTGGTTTCACCCTCTTTTTCTAAACTTAAACCTGAGTCCCCCAGTGACCAAATGTACAAAGTTGCATTAAATGTATGAGAATGGCAGCTGTTATATTTCCCCATTAAAATCAATGAGATAAATATGATTGGCTGTTGGCAGCTCCTCCGACTTTTTACAAACCTTGAATTATTGTCACCAAGTGACTAACTAAAGTTTGGGGACCCTGGAGTAAATAGTATCAGAATGGCAGCATTTTGAATTTAATTTTAAAAAAACAATATGTGAAATCTGATTGGCTGTTGGTGGCTCCGTCCACTTTTCTAAACTTGAAATGTAGTCACCCAATGACTTTGCAATGTTTGGGAACCCTGGCATAACTATTGTGAGAAGTTTTTAAATGTAAAATAATGAAATTCAATGGATGGATTGGCTGTTGAAGGCTCTTCCCACTTTTATTAACTTTGACCTGAAGTTTGCCAGTGACCATCTGTGAAGAGTTTGGGGACCCTGGTAATAATCCTGTGAGAATGGCAGCAGGTTCAATTCCCCCATTGAAAGTTAATGGTTGGAATCTGACTGGCTGGTTGTAGCTCCGCTCATTTTTAGGTATCCAACAAATATCATACATACATTTGAGTTGACCCCCACATTACCATGTGATTCAAGTTTGGGGAGTGTGGCTCCAAAGCTCTAATATTTGCAGCAGTTTAAATTTCCCCATTAAAGTCAATGTGTAAAACTTGAATGGATCATATTGGCTCCTCCCACTTTGGGTCATCAAATAAATGTTTTGGGTGACCCCATGATTATGTTAAGTTTGGTGAGTGTAGCTTTAAAGCTTTTTCAAAGCAGTTTGAAAATCTACCCTGTCAAAGTCAATGGAAAAATTGGGGTGTTTGGAGTGCCGCCCCAAAAAGACGGAGGACAGGAAGTTTAGAAAAGCACAGGCAAACTACTCCACTATAGGAGGAAGAAGTGTGGATAGATTGGGTGTTGTGCCCTACAACTGTAGGAGGAGAAGCATTTAGAAAATTGGGGTGGCGCTAAGAATAAAAATAATAAGGAGCGGCGGAAGAATAAGCTGAAGTTGAAGAACAGTATGGTTTTTTTTTTTCACACTGACATAATTACTAATAAAACATGGGAACAGGGAATGTGAGTTCATCAATGTCATTTTCATTTGCTTCTCATCCAAGGCTGTTATCCTTACCAAAGGCCCCCAACCCCCCCTTTCGATGCAGTTTCACATAGGTGTCAGTGTCCATACGGCTGCAAGGGGGTGGGGCCCAGGTGTGATCACACCGCCTCTGCTTTTTTTTGCTTTTAAGAGGCATTTTAGTAAAATGGGGGCTGTTTCCATTCAACCAGAGTTGGGTAGTACCTCTGAACTGAAGTATTGTAAGAGTGGCAAAGCTAAAGTTTCCCACACATCATATGGCAGTTTTGATCATTTCGACCTTACTGATCAACTGTCCAGACATATAGGTCATTTGAGGGGTGGCTTGGTTTATTAAAAATATTACTGCACCAGAGGAAGGACCCTAGAGGTCCGAAACATGTTGTGCCTTGCAACTTAAATGAATCACTTCAAACTACAGCTCTCCAGTGAACCTTTTTTTTTATTAAAAATAAACCATTATTATTATTATTATTATTAGCATGTATTTATATAGCGCCAACATGTTGCGTAGCACTGTAAAGTAATGTGATTATACAACTAATACAGGTACAAAAAGGTGAGGAAGGCCCTATGCATAGGCATACACTCTAAAGGGAAGGGAGTAATACACAAGGTGTGGGATTGGGCAAGATCGAATTAAGTGGGTGAGAAATGTGGTACTGTATGTGGTGTTGCGTTTGGTAGTTAAGCAGAGTTAGGGTAGGCTTCTCGAAAGAAGTGCGTTTTAAAAGATTTCTTGAAAGCAGAAAGGTTGGGAGAAAGTCGGACAGACTGTGGGATAGAGTTTCAGAGGAGGGATGCAGCCCTTGCAAAGTCTTGAATGCGAGCATGTGAGGAGGTAATGAGAGCAGAGTTGAGTAGTAGGTCAGTAGAGGAGCGTAGTAAGCGGTTGGGTGAGTATATAGAGATGAGTTCAGAGATGTAGGGTGGGGCAGAGTTATGAAGTGCTTTGAAAGTCAGTGTCATTAATTTGAATTTGATTCTGAAAGGTAACGGAAGCCAGTGCAGGGATTGACAGAATGGCGAGGCAGAGGAGGAGTGGTTGCTGAGGTATATGAGCCTCGCAGCAGTTTTCATTATGGACTGGAGAGGTGACAGTCTCTGGAGGGGAAGGCCAGTTAAAAGAGAGTCACAGTAGTCTAGACGACGCTCAAGTGCACGTGAGTGTCTTTGGAGCACTTTTGTATGAGCAGTATGCCAAGGTTGAAGTGGTTTGGGTTTAGAACATTTCGTTTTTATAGGAGCAAGCTCATTTAGTGCAGTGGTGAGAGTACTATAGTAGACAGAGGTAGCCACATTAGGACATAAGATGGCGGAGATGTTAGAGTGAAGAGAGTCAAAGGAAGAAGAGAGATGTGACACGTCTACAGCTTGCAAGTCACAGTAAGTATGTGTTTCGGGAATAGCAGGGGGTGAGGAGGGAGTTAGTGAGAGTTGAAATGTAAGCATATTGTGATCAGAGAGGGGAAATGGTGAGTTAGTAAAATTGGTGGTTGAACAGAGTCTGGTAAATATGAGATCCAGAGCATTACCATTGGAGTGAGAGGGGGAGTCTGAGCACAAAGATAAGCCTAGGGAGGAGGTTAGTGAAAGAAGTTTAGAGACAGAAGAGTTGTTAACGTTGTTAACGGGTATATTAAAGTCACCTAATATGATGGATAAGATGTTAGATGAAAGAAAGTAAGGAAGCCAGGCAGCAAAGTTGTCTAGAAGTTGTGCAGTTGGTCCTGGTGGTCGATATATAACATCAATGGAGCGTGAAACAGGAGAAAATAGCCTAATGCAGTGAGCCTCAAATGAGGAGAATGATAGATAGGGAACAGGTGGAAGAACTTTAAAAGTACAGCGGGGAGAGAGAAACAATCCTACCCCACCTCCTGGTCTGTTACCAGGTCTGGGAGTATGAGTAAGGTGTAGGCCCCCATAGAACAGGGCAGCAGGTGAGGCAGTGTCAGTAGGAGAAAGCCAGGTTTCAGTAAGTGCGAGTAGGTTAAGGGAATTTGCAATGAAATGGTCGTGTATAGTGGTGAGCTTGTTGCAGACAGATCTGGCATTCCAGATAGCACAGGAAAGATTAACTGGGTTTTAGGGTATAGGAGTAAGAGTTCTGTATTGTTTGAATTTGCACCGGAGAGAAGGAGCTCGTGGCCGTGATATAACTGGGATGGGGTAAGGGCCAGGGTTTGGGGAAATGTCCCCAGCTGCCAGCAATATAAAGGAAAGATAGACTAAGTGAGAGCGGGATTTGTAAGTTCTTAGTTTGTATGAAAAAGAGGAGTTATGTGGAATAGCTAAACAGAGTACTTTATAAACTTCATGTGTGGAGAGGGAAGGAGAGGAGAGTAGAGAGGCTGAGATTTGTATAGAACTGGGATTTGATGGAGGAGGTAGTGAAAAATGTTTTATGAAGCATGAGAGTGAAAGGAGGAGAAATGTAGGATAAAGCATGTTTGGAGTAAGAAGTTACAATCTGGCAGGTACAAACAAATCTGTGTTCTTCTTATCCCAGCTGGTTCAAAGTTGATAGAAGATAGTCCTGTTCCTTTTGCCTTGTCAATGCCTTGTCCAACTGCCTTGTTTAACTGTCATTTCTAAGCACTTGTGAAATATTAGCACTTAGCAAATGTTAGCATTTGTGCCATGCCCCAGACACGAGTGCCATCTCCAATACTGGGTCTGAATTTATATGTAGCTGATTGGGAAAACCAGAGCCCAATTAATCAATTAAACAGCTAGCAAAGGGCAGAGTTTTACAGACACCAGAACCAGGTTTGGGGCTATAAAAATATCTCTTGTTCACAGAGGAGTGGACACAGATGTGTGCTTGAGATATTTATCAAAGAACTAAAGTAGAATAGGCCAGAATAAGCAGTTGCAATAGATATGTAGAAGTATATGGATATAGCAGTATATGGATAAGCAGAATTACCTGTAGGAATGAGAAGAGATAGGAGTTAGTTCCATGGAACTGCCTTGTTTAACTGTCATTTCTAAGCACTTGTGAAATATTAGCACTTGTGAAATATTAGCACTTGTGAAATATTAGCACTCATGCCATGCCCCAGATAAGAGTGCCATCCCCAATACTGGGTCTGAATTTATATGTAGCCGATTGGGAAAACCAGAGCCTAATTAATCAATTAAACAACTAGCAAAGGGCAGAGTTTTACAGACACCAGAAACAGGTTTGGGCTATAAAAATATCTCTTGTTCACGAAGGAGTGGACACAGATTTGTGCTTGAGATATTTATCAAAGAACTAAAGTAGAATAGGCCAGAATAAGCAGGTGCCATAGATATGTAGAAGTATATGGATATAGCAGTATATGGATAAGCAGAATTACCTGTAGGAATGAGAAGAGATAGGAGTTAGTTCCATGGAACTGCCTTGTTTAACTGTCATTTCTAAGCACTTGTGAAATGTTAGCACTTGTGCCATGCCCCAGACACGAGTAACATCCCCAATACTGGGTCTGAATTTATATGTAGCTGATTGGGAAAACCAGAGCCTACAGTAATTAATCAATTAAACAGCTAGCAAAGGGCAGCGTTTTACAGACACCAGAACCAGGTTTGGGGCTATAAAAATATCTCTTTTTCACGGAGGAGTGGACACAGATGTGTGCTTGAGATATTTATCAAAGAACTAAAGTAGAATAGGCCAGAATAAGCAGTTGCAATAGATATGTAGAAGTATATGGATATAGCAGTATATGGATAAGCAGGATTACCTGTAGGAATGAGAAGAGATAGGAGTTAGTTCCATGGAACTGCCTTGTTTAACTGTCATTTCTAAGCACTTGTGAAATATTAGCACTTAGGAAATGTTAGCACTCGAGCCATGCCCCAGACACGAGATCATGTAACTATCATGTAAGCCTGTACAAACAGATAATGTTTAAGATGATGATACACTTTTTTGGCAGATGAAAAGGTTATTTGGCCATGTCCATGGATTAAGTTGTGTCATGGTTCATGATTATTTTGAATTGTGTACAGGGGCGTAACTATAGAGGAAGCAGACCCTGCGGCTGCAGGGGGGCCCAGGAGGTATAGGGGCCCTACGAGGCCCTAATTCATATACAATTTCAATAAATATTGGAGAAACAAGTCAACATCTAAACATTTTGGGGGCCTGAAAAATAATTTGCTGTGGGGCCCAGTAATATCTAGTTACGCCACTGATTGTGTATTGGGGTTAGAATGCTTCCTTAGACAATTTTTTTTGCACAATTACTCCAGTCTGAAAACTGCAATTCCTGGGATCTGCAAGATAGAATTTTTATTGCATTTTGTCACCAGTGGGGAGAGTTATTTCCCTTGGGCAACAAAATACTACATGGGACATTGCCGGAACACTCTAAGCGCGAATGGTAATTCCTTGATCTACGTTGCAGGCTTAATGACATTTATAAGTAGGGATGCACCGAATACACTATTTTGGATTCGGCCGAACCCCCAAATCCTTTGCGAAAGATTTGGCCAAATACCGAACCGAATCATAATTTCCATGTAAATTAGGGGTGGGAAGGGGAAAACATTTTTTACTTCCTTGTTTTGTCACGCGATTTCACTCCCCGTCTCTAATTTTCATATGCAAATTAGGATTCGGTTCGGCCGGCTGAAAAAGGCTGAATCCTGACGAATCCCAAACCAAATCCTGGATTCGGTGTATCCCTATTTTTAAGGTTTAGATAAATGTTCCATTGAAGTCAAGGTGCAGTTAGTCAGAACTGACTCGTACAGTTAATCTCGTACTGGAACTGTTCAGGCACCTCCAGGCACCTAGACAGTAATGAGTAAACCTACTTATATTGTAAAATACAGTACAAGCCTTGGAGCACTTGTATGTAATAAAGTTACTCACAGATGTTATATGGGATATAAACATTTAGGCAGTTGCAAATAAATAATTATACAAAACCAAATGGATTTCTAAGAGGAAATATGTGTTCATAATGCCAAGTGGAATATTGGACTTAAATTTAGCCCTGTCTTGGCAATGGCTACCTTTTTTTCTCCAACTATTGTCATAACATCTCATTGTGTGTGTATGTGTGTGTGTGGTATGGATATTAGATTGGAAGTTTCACTGTACTACTGAATGATAAGCAATCTTCTGCATGTATGTACTTAGCATGCAGGTGACTGTGGATACTATGGGCCAGATTAATCAGTGATTGAACCCTCTAGTTGTTGTTTGTCTATTTTTTGTTTTTCAAATTAGCTTAACGATTCAAACTAATTGATATGCCGTTTCAATCAAAACTGTTTATTATGATCAGCAGTCTTCCAATCTTGTTTGTTATAGATCAATTGCTTTGGTAATATGTAGTAAAGATGGCTATCGTTAGATTGATACATCAATTAGTCCCTGAATTCTTAACGAAAATATATTGGCGAAGCTGCCGATGTGGCTTTCTCCTTTATTTATTGGGTTCTCTATAACTAATAATATGCTCAGCTTGCAGGAACATGCTGCTTCCATCCAATGCTACTGACTACTATGTCTAATAAAGAGCAATTAGCACATGTAGTTGACACTGCCTGTGATATATATTTTTTTTATGACATTTCCTTGAAGTTAACTTATAAAGTGCATAATGTGTTGTATTTACTGGTACTGTTGATGTTTAGGGACTTATTTGATCTTTTATTTCCCTATGTCTATATTTTCTTATTTTCTTCCTGCTTCTCAAACAGTTTCACTGAGCTGTCTAACCGTATTTAGACAGCAAGATCATAAAGAAAGGGGTGGAGCTGGTTTTTCATTGTTACTATAAGTAAGAGGCACTTTACACAGATAAAACAAGCAGAGGAAAAATTATTTCTTATATGGACTGCAGATTCTGCACATGCAACAATGAGTGGAGTTTCTGAAACACCCCAGAATACAAGAGATAGGTATGGTATCATTTTAAAAGATTTAACGTAAATGCCATTTTAATATTCCAGTCAATATAGAGAGAAATGTATTGGAGTACATTCTTATTATGTTTGTGCAACCCTTTTGTTTTTTTCTATACATGTGTTTTTGTGCAATAGAAAGGGGGATTAATAAACTGACATTGGACACACTCCAAGGTTTTTTGTGAAAATAGTGTTATTCTTTATTCACAAATGCATTTATGAATAAAGAATAACACTATTTTCACGAAAAACCTTGGAGTGCGTGTCCATTTTATCATGATATATCATTAAGCTTTTGACCAACGCACCCACCTCTGCTAAATTCCAGTAAGAGTGCGTTCACCTATATGGACATTATATATATATATATATATATATATATATATATATATATATATATATATATATATATATATATATCAGATTCTTCTTGTCACTCTTGGAAGATGGGATACATCAAGCATTTCTATTGACACACTTGTGTGTAATTACTGTCCTTAGATTCATTTATATTAAATGTATTTATGTTTTGGTTTATAAAAACAATAGTGGCGTTATATTAATACAATACAATACAATATAATAAATTTCAATAGAAAAGGTGTAAAATGCAAACAATAGGTGGCATGTTTTCCCTTTTATGGGTCAGTAACATCGGCAGATGGAATATTTAAGGAATTGCTCACCAGAAGATGAAAAATGTCATGTATTGCACATTTGAAAGGACCAAAGTAGAAAAAGATGTTAAACTGCACAAGACTTCAAATATGTAAAAAAGTTTTTAATCACATTCTGAACAGGTTCTCTATGTGTTCATCAAATTTTGGGGGGTTATATATTAAAGTCTGATTTTTCTTTTCTGGTAAGAGTTTTAAAGGGGAGAACACAATTTTTTGTAGAAAAAAACCTTGATTCTGCTGAAAGTCCAAATAAAAAAGTACTCCGTCTCAAACCTGCCGAGCTCATATAGAAATCAATGGCAAAAGTCTTGTTTACAATTTGAAGATATTATGATCTGATATGCACTGGGTTTCGTACAATAATCAGATTAATTTGCGGTTTTCGGTCAATAATCCAAAAAATACACCAGATTTTTCAGGTGCGAAATCCGAAAATATCATACGATTCTGATTTTTCAGGATTTTATCGAGTCTTTTCCCGCATCAAATTTTTTCAAGTTAATTTATTGATAAATATGGTAAAAATCTGGCCAGTAGTTTGGTTGAAGTGGTTTTACGAAAATAGTGAGAAATTTTAGGATTTTAGTCGATTTTAGCGGTACTTTTCAAAGAAATGTTGTCAGTTGGCTAAAATTGATATTAGCACAAAATATAAAGCAGTATTTATAAAGCAACCAGGGGTTTACACTACACTAATGACAAGACTACAGTGACCAAATCAAGATTTGACCAATAATGACCGGTAGTGGTGGACACTGATGTGATTATGGTATGATCAGACCTTTCTTGGAGTTTAATGAAAACTCTAGAAGCACACTTTGTCAAGGGACTATGGGATCATAAAAACTCAAGGCAGCAAATATTTTCCCACCCAGTCCAGCCCTTCAAAAGTCAGGCTCAACTGGCCCTTACAAGATTTATAATTATAAATTGGACTAGTAGTAATTATTGTCAAAGTATTTATACATTTTTATTCAATAAATTAGGCTCCAAATCACAATTGTTATTGCTCCATGCACTGAAATGCTAGGGCCTACTTGCGCAGAAGTTGGAACAGAAGAATCCTATGCTATTGTGCCAATTGGCTGTATATTGGTGAATCCGGTGCAAGGGATCCTTTTACTAAAAGCGCAAGTCAACCACAAAATTACAAATTGATGAAAACATAATTCTAAGCAGATTTTAAATAAACATTTATTAAATAATTTTTAGTGCTTGAAAACAGCATTTACTTTACTCCTGGTTGTTACTTTTTAAACAATGCTGCAAAAGTCTTAGTTCCCCAGCAAAAACAGGTCTGTTAATTAGCTAGTTTGTCTTACATAATATCAACAGTCTGAGCCATCAGGGCAGAGAATAGAAAAATAATAAATTAATATTGCAAAGCTGCAAAGAATTATGTTTTCCTTTATCAGTCAAAACATTATTTTTTGGGTTGCCATTCCCTTATGCAGATATAACCCTAATTTGGTTACTGTCATTTTAAATAGCAATTTACCCTTCTCAATCCAGGGCCCTGAGTCCCTTTTTGCGTACGAAAAGTACTGGGAACTGGGATTTACAGTGCAGTGCCTCCACCTACGGAACACTGAGCAGCACACCTCAAGGGATTTCCACTAGGAAAAATAAAACACACACAGTTTGCACTAAAACAAATATACATTTCTTTGAACAGTAATTTATAACTATAAATGCAAATCACACAATATAGCTTTTACTCTGGGAAACCTGTATGGACTATCAACCCCTGGCACAGTCTCTCAATGCCACAGTCCGACACCGGGTGGATAAATGCCAGTTCAATGTCCTTTTCCCAAGAGCTCTTATGTCCCTGCCCCAAGGTACCTTTCCTATTGAAAGTAGTAGCCGCTCCCACGTGGCAGGTACAGGAGAAATACCTGTCCTCACCCTGGGGAAACACACAGTGGCCAAAGTATTCACAGGCTTGAGATAGAAACAGGCTCTTCCTGATGCTCACACACTTTATCTAACAGAGCAAAATACTTTTACTTCTTCCTGAAACTCCTTTTTAAGCAGCACTGTCACACACTACACCCATCTGGATCTCTCTGGCTGCTGCAGCATAGAATCCCTGTTAAACTTTGTTGGAGACCCTGTACATTTGGCTCCAAAGTCAGGCACACCCTCTCTCCCAAGGATGCACTTGGGTGCCCAGCCAATCATATGGTTTTCCAGCCAGTAACTGGGCTGAATGATGTCACAAACAGAAAAACAGGGGAAGGATTTGTCTGATCCCCTACACAGACATTAATTGAAGAGCACCCAAATGGGAGGTTATTTAAGAAAAAACTCGAACGTCTTATACTCAAATATTCCCGACCCAAAAACTCGTATAGAATTCGACTAAACTCTAATCGAGTTTTTTCCCAGAAAAAAACACTGTCAGGAAGGATATTAACATCTTCAAATGGGTCACTGGATCTCTGCCATTGACTTCTACATGAGCTCACCAGGTTTTAGGTTGCAAATAGTCAAATTTGAGTTATTCCCATGGTCCAGGTTTGATGAATCTTGAATTAGAATTTGAGTTTGTAGTTTTGACCAAAAATCCAACTCAAAAATTCAAATTCATATTTACAATTCGACCCTTAATAAATCTGCCCCTTAGTGTACGCCTGGTGAACAGTATGCATGGGAGGGACATGCAGGTGGATGCCCATGCTCTACCCTTATGCCTTTCCTTACATGTTTGGGTGCATCTTGATGCCTATTCTTCACTATAGAAATAGAGTTTTATAAAAAATGTCCTAGAGCTTAAGGTTTTTGTGAGCTTCAAATGTTAACTTGATATTTTAACAGTAACAACTTTATAAATATGAAAAAACGCTAGCATTTTGTCTTTTTTATTTACTTTTTTGGAATACCAGATATGATGTCACTGACATAATAATGAATAGTAATTATGAAATGGACAAGCCCCAATTCTCCAACAGTCGGTTGAACTAATAAATGGTACATTACCCCTAATCATACTAAAGTACAATGCTCAGGACACACACAGGGAATCTGAGAAAATATGGGAACCATGGTGAGATGCCAACCCTCATTTACCCCTACCAGATGACTGAACTCTATGTATAACACTGTGCACACGCCATTTAACTTAAAGGGATACTGTCATGGGAAAAAATTTTTTTTTCAAAATGCATCAGTTAATAGTGCTACTCCAGCAGAATTCTGCACTGAAATCCATTTCTCAAAAGAGCAAATAGATTTTTTTATATTCAATTTTGAAATCTGACATGGGGCTAGACATAGTCAATTTCCCAGCTGCCCCATGTCATGTGACTTGTGCTCTGATAAACTTCAATCACTCTTTACTGCTGTACTGCAAGTTAGAGTGATATCACCCCCTCCCTTTACCCCCCCCCAGCAGCCAAACAACAGAACAATGGGAAGGTAACCAGATAACAGCTCCCTAACACAAGATAACAGCTGCCTGGTAGATCTAAGAACAACACTCAATAGTAAAAACCCATGTCCCACTGAGACACATTCAGTTACATTGAGAAGGAAAAACAGCAGCCTGCCAGAAAGCATTTCTCTCCTGAAGTGCAGGCACAAGTCACATGACATGGGGCAGCTGGGAAATTGACAAAATGTCTAGCCCCGTGTCAGATTTCAAAATTGAATATAAAAAAATCTGTTTGCTCTTTTGAGAAATGGATTTCAGTGCAGAATTCTGCTGGAGTAGCACTATTAACTGATGCATTTTGAAAATTTTTTTTTTTCCCATGACAGTATCCCTTTAATGCTACATGTTTTCCTTTTAATTGGAAATGTCACTGTAGACATGATGTAAACAATTGTACCCAACCTTGATGTAATTGGCACATATAACTGTTCCATTTGTTACCTTTTCTTTTGTATTCACAAAATGAAAAATAAAAACTTTTGAAGAAATAAAAATCATCAAAAATTTACCTCATTTTGCATATTTTCATTGTTAACTTTTAAAACATTCCCAAGCAGGTGCAATGCATATATATATGCAGATTTTGGCACAAAAATGGACACTGACACAGCAGTTTACGGTTAAATTGCAGCTTTGCTGGCGTTTATTTGCAATAGAACACAATTCTTCAGCCCAATGGCTTTACATGGGGAATCACATAACAGACAGTCCAGCTTTACACCCATTACTGGTGTTCTCTTTACTCACGTTTGAGTTTGGCCCTCACTGGCTTTCAGCGGACCAAAAGTCCCAGAATCCTCTCTGGGCACACTTGAGGCACTTGTCTCCTGGGAGTGGTTTCTCTGGTCCTCGCCCAGACCTTTGGAGCTCTCTCCAACTCAGGGGAATCACCCTCTGGTTCCCTGGTGCTCACCAGCACTCCTTATGTGCCCCCTTACCCTCCTCCACTCCAGGAGGTCTCTATGGAAAGAATCAGCAGCAGCCCCTGAGGTGTTGCTCCACACCTCCTTTTAACTATCCATAATTAACTAATTACTTAACTAGCTACCTATTTTAGCCAGCTGCAAAACCTTACATAGAGCAAGGGATGTAAGCCCACCCTGCTCTCTTCTATCCACTCCAGGGACCCATAATCCAGGTTTTACTGAGCCGGTTCACACTTTAGACTGCTTTACTAGCTGCAGCAATACATTTCCCTGGAGTTCTGATTTCACCAGCTTAATGCTGGTGAAATACGCATAATATAGTGCCCTTTAGACAGCCATATTTTATCATATATAGTGAATAAAGTACCCCCTCTTGTAAAATATAAGGATATTATAAGTTACCAAGGAGTTTCATGACCATATAAAAACACGAGGCCGAAGGCCGAGTGTTTTTATACAGGTCATGGAACTCCAAGGTAACTTCTAATATCCTCATATTTTATTTATTATAATACACATATTTCAGTGAGTCATGTGACAGAAATGACATCAGAACTCACCGTTTATAACTGATGACATCAGAACTCATTTATAAGGATATTCATGGCTTTGTGTATTATATATACATACGCAGTGGATAGTGTGCACCATGTTGAGATACATGGCTGCATGTCATACATCATATAAATAATCACACCCATTTCAAACAGGTTAAAGAAGAGTTGGGATCCTTTCCTGGTGACACCGGTGTGCGATGAAGAAGAGAAAACGGGACGATGTGTTCTTCTCTTCAGCATCGTAATCTGTGCCTTGGTTGGACTTCTTGTTGTTGCATCGGGATTTTTTAGCAAAGTAAGTTGTCTTGTAAACCATATTTATTTGAAGATATTTTTAGTGATTTAATTAGCCCATATGGCTCTTGGTGATCTTTTCATAAAAACATTATCCAGAAAGGTCCAAAATACGAGAATGCAAATATCCTAATAAAGCAAATGTGCTTTTTAATATTTTTGATGGTTTATTTTTCCTCTGTAACAATAAGACTATACATGATTGTAATGAAGCTGAATAATTCAGTGTAGGCAGCGAAACAATCCTATTGGGTTTATTTCATGTTTAAATGTTTTAATAGCCTTGAATAACCTGGTGTAGATCATATGCATGTCATAATATCATCCTTCCTTCTTTTTATTTAAAAAAATAAACATTACACTGAACTTCCAAGCAAATTACAGCTAAAATTATTTATATAAAGGGCATATATCGTGAAGTTAAAGTATAAGCTTCATCTCATGAAAATGAAACTATTTCTATATACATGCAATCAAAAATTTTACACTGCACTGAAAAAAACAAGTTGTTCTACCTCTCTCTATATGTGCAATTTTGTATCGGGTAATGTGAAAGACCGGTAGTTCTAATATATTGGATAGAAGCACACACCAGTGTATTTGAACTGTTAACTCTTTCCAACTTAAACTTTTAACAAACAAAGTTCAGTAGCATTCTAACTGCAAGCATTCAAGACTTTTCCCCACACCGCGGTTCTCACCATACAGGGTGGCTTCAACACTCCGGAATATTCTGGGCTTTTCAATAAGCCCTGCTGTCTCTCCTCTCCAGGGACACAAATTAACCAGCCTCTGGCCTGGCTCTCCTTCTGGCTTTCCTCAATCACTTTTGACTCTCAGTTACCTGGTCACATCTCCCTCTGCTCATTGCAGTGGCAGGCAGCACCCAGCCCTCTGGGAGTTCCTAATATACACATAGGGCAGCCATCAGAGGGAGACAGGGGGAGAGTTGTAGAGGGCCCCGAGGGTAAAGGGCGCCCGGCCACTCTGCACTTTCTTGATTAGCCGGGCCCCCTGCTTTCTGTGAGCTCCTGACTTCGGGAAGGCAGGGCGGGAGCACAAGGGGAGGTATCACCTGTCCATTACTTCCCCTTATTGGTCACTGAGTTTAAGTCCAGGTTGAGCTGCTCAGAGATTGGATATCTGAGGATTGAACTTCTCCTCCAGCTCATCCAATCACCATGCAGCTTTACCAGGACTTGAAATTCTGTGAATAAGGGAAGAAAATGCTGTCACTAGAAGAAGATGCAGCCACCTGTGCTGCCCTCCTCCCTTCTGTAGTTGGCAGCTCACTGACAGCAAGTGGGCTATACTAATGAAGTAAGTGTAACATGGCAGGGCCCCCCTAAAGGTAACCCTTTGTGGTCCCTGTTGTGTGGTGGGGCCCTGGGCACCAATTTTTTTCTAAACTTCTGGGGGGGGCAGGTTTTGTTACATGGACGTTTAAGGGGGGCCGTGGCCACCAATTTTCTTATAACGTGGGGGAGGGCCCCTGGCCACCAATTTTTTTTCCCATGTGGGGTCATAGCCACCAATATTTTTTAATGGGGGGCCCTGACCACAAATGTTTTTTTTAATGGGGGGGGCCCTGACCACAAATGTTCTTTTCAATGGGGGGGCCCTGACCACCAATATTTTTTTATTAACATGTGGGAACCATAGCCACCAATGTTTTTTTTAGTGTGTGTGGTGGGGGGGTGGACCTGTAGGGTGTGGGGGGCGGACCTGTAGGTGGGGCTCGTGGTGGGCTCAGCCCAGGGGGCCCAGGAAATTTTCCGTATGGGGCCCTGCGATTTCTGATGGCAGCCCTGTTTACACCTTCCTGCTCTGTGCCCTGCTCAGAGAGACCTTCCTAACACTCTCACTCACTAGAATTAAATACCTTTCCACAGTACAGCCTTCCTGTGGAAAGTGTATTGCCTGTTCCTTCCAGAACACTATAGCTTCCAGGGCCAGACAGCAAACATGTCCCACTATGGAGAAAAGCACGTTTTTTTTTTTTTACACTTTTCTGTGGTCTCTCTACCACAATATATATACACAGTATTCCCTAGAGAAACTTTGGGTCTGTAAATTGATAAAATAAAAGCTGCTATTTTTAACTGGTTTGCCATTTTAGATTGCTAATACCAGGCCTCTAGAGATAGCTAGCAACCCTAACGTTAACTGAATACAGTTTAAAAGACTGTTCAGGTCACTGAAACTCTTCAAAGGGACTTGTTAAAGGAATTGTTCAGTATAAAAATAAAAACTAGGTAAATAGATAGGCTGTGCAAAATAAAAAAAATGTTTGTAATATAGTTAGTTAGCCCAAAATGTAATGTACTGCATAAAGGTTGGAGTGACTGGATCTCTAACATAATAGTCAGAATACAACTTCCTGCTTTGCAGCTCTCTGGGTTTCCACTGATTGGTTAACAGGCAGTGACTAACTCAGAGTTAGAGATTAGTATTGTTCTGTCCTGGTAGGTTAGACATCCAGTCACTCCAGCCTTTATAGATTACTTTTTTGGCTAAAAATATATTACAAACATTTTTTATTTTGAACAGCCTATCTATTTACCTGTTTTTTATGTTTACACTGAACTGTTCCTTTGAGCTAAGAGCCAGAATTTTAAAACTGCGAATAGCTCAGAAACCACTAAATATAGAAAATGAGTGAAAATGGCAAAAGTGCTCAGACCATTCTGTATAAGACTACATCAGTGTGGGTTTGATCCACTCTAAGCTCCAATATATTTTAGGTAAAGTTCATTAGTACAGAATGAGGTGTCTATTTTAACATTTTGATTCCATTGAGAAGAAGGCAGTACCTTTGCATATGTCATGATTAACACAGTTGTTACTCTCACATAAAAGTTTTAAATTTGGAACCAGTTTATGGGTTTATGGCAGGTATAGAGCAGAAATTACTATAATACTATATACTATAATATACTATAGTATATACAGTCAGTCTGAGAGCTGATTTCTTTGCTTTTAGAGGATAAGATATTGAATATACTGTACACATTACTGTAAGAGAGGCTTGGAATGTTTTTGTCTACTTCTGTATTGTATTGTATTGTGAAAATTATAAAAAAAAACAGCAACTGAGTGAAACAATTAACTAGCAGCTTGGTAGGTTGCACTTAGGCAAAAGGATTGAACTTGATCGACATGCCTTTTTTCAAAATAAATTATTGTTAGTCATGTACTGTTTATATTAATTTCTTCCTTTTTAATATTTATAGCAATGCCGTGCATGAGCTCACATTAAAAACAACAATGACACAAAACTGACCTATGATTTATAAAAATGTCATTGCTTACACCCAGTTCATATCATAACTGTGGTTATAGACTTTAGAACAGTAGACTGCATGGAGGGCAAAGATGACTGTCTATCTGGTATATAATAACCAAAACAGTTTTTTTATAGTTACAGTAAAATTGTTAAACTTAGCACCACTTTCAAGTTAGAGTCCATGGAGCAGCAGGACGTAACTCTGAATTTACTTGGCAATAACCAAAATAGTGTTTTTGAGGTCACATAAAATTTTAAAGATGGATTGGTTTATGGCAGGTATAAAACGGAATTTCCTTTTGTATAAAATGCAATAAACTGCACATCACGTACCAGCTTTCTTCTCATTTCTTCTATGTCGTTCTCTATTCTCCTTTCCTCTTTAACCTTTTATCTTACTTTCACCCTTTATACAGTACATGTGTTTTTCAAACAAAAAAAGATCAAAATTATACCCAAAACTGCACCACTACTGTATATTTTGAGTTAATCAGGTAATCCATTAATATATTCAAATTCAATCAGAAGGATGTTGGAAATGTAGAGTCAGAACAAACTAATTGGTGTATCTCCCACCTAACTAACAAGTATGACACAGTACAGCACCATGTACTGATCTAAGGGGATGTTCATAGACCCCTGAAATAAAATGCTGTGTCTAAATATTAGCTCCCAAAGAAATTCAGATATGGACCGAGAATTAAAAAAATCAGCCCAGTCGACCTGCTTTCTGCCAGCAATATTTTTAGTTCATCTGTTTTTTATTATTACATTTATTTTAAGCAAGTCCACTAGGCTAACTGCTGTTAATTAGGGTGGAGAGTGTGAATAATTATTTGATAAAATTATAGAACGGGGATTTTCTAACTGACCTGGTAAATACCTGTCCAAATTTCAATCTGATATTGGTGCAGCACTACATCAGAAAGGCTCCAATCATGGGCCTGTGTCAAATCGGTCTGAATGGGCTAAGTCAGCAATTTATATCAACCTGTGTATTGACAGCTTTAAAGGGAAACTAAAGTCTAAAATAGACGCTAGCTAATGCTAGAAATGCTGTATTTTGTATACTAAGCAAAAACATGAACTTACTGCACCAGAAGCCTAATTAAACAAATGATTTATGCTTTCAAAGTTGGCCACAGGGGGCTGTCATCTTGTAACTTTGTTATACATCTCTGCAAGACCCAGACTATGCACATGCTCAGTGTGGTCTGGGCTGCTGTTGGGAGATTTAGGGATCATCATAAATTATTAAAACAGCACAAGTCAAATAATACTGTATCTGCCAGAAGTGGATACAGCAAGACTGTTTAATAATCAGAATATGCAGACTGCACTGGGTCCTGTGTTGTCATGTAATCTAATGTGGAGTTTATAGTTTTTGTTTTGTTTAATACAAACTTTCTTCAACTCTGCAGAACCAGTGACTGCAGCAAAATAATCCTCCAAATAGAATCCCTGTTTATCTGTTTAAATCTGGCTCCATGATCTTTGTCCCTGTAGCTGGAGTTGGGAACAGAGAATGTAAAGGCAAAAATAAAATCCCATTTTTACTTTATTTACTGAAAAAGAAACCTATCCCTAATAATAAATCTGTACCTTTTTCATAAAACAACATGACTGTATGCAGTGAAATTCCCCCTTCATTTACTAGCTCTACTAGTCACTGAATAACTCAGAGTTAGAGAGCTGAAAAGAAGGAAGTTGGGTTCTGGCTATTATGTTACACACCAGTCACTCCAGCCTTTATACTGTAAATTACATTTTTGGCTAACTAACTATATAAGAAACATTTTTTATTTTGTACAGCCTATCTACCCACTTTTAATTTTTACACTGAACAATTTCTTTAAAAAATACACAGGCCCATAAGTACCGGAACACATGCCAGTCACTACCACAGTAATTCAAACTGCAAATTTAATTGAAGCAGTAAAGGCTAGCCCTTATACCAGTTGAGAAAGGGGTAGGCTCCACACAATGTGTTATTCATACCTCTGTAATGCTTTCCAGCTGTACTACAGAATTCTTTTTATCTTTTTAAATTCATTTTCATCTAGGTAACCCTCTTGTTACTGGTGGCCATGACAAATGAAGCCTCGAATCTTTCAAGCAAGCCTTTTGGCACCCTTATTATTGGCATTGTGTTGGTAATACCAAGCATTCTAACGTTTATAAAGAGCATGTGGAAGCTGATTTTTACACATTCCCCCAGTCCCCGTAAAGGTGATGTGCTTATGGTAAGCATATAAAAACTCTGTGTATAATTTAGACTTTCAACAATTTGTAAGAAACATTTTACTACTTATTTTAACTGATATTTGCTCAAATTTTCACATTGCAACATAAGAAGCAAACAGCCAAATGCCAGCAATGGTTGTCACAATCAAAAGTTTACATTTGATTGAAAAATGTTTTACTCCATTTCTGGAAGAAAATGGACAGTAACACCAAGAAATAAAAGTGTTTTAAAGTAATGAAAATATCATGTAGATTTGCCCTGCACTGGTAAAATTGATCTGTTTGCTTCAGAAACACTACTATAGTTCATATAAACAAGCTGCTGAGTTGTAATGGTGGAAATTGAAAAAGGCTATATGGCACAGGTTAAATAGTGGATAACAGATACACCATTATGTTCTACAGAGCTTATCTGTTATCTGCTGTGTAACTTGAGCCTTTTTTCCTTTGAATGGCTGCCCCCTTGGCCACACAGCAGCTTATTTATATAAAAAATAGTAGTGTTTCTGTAGCAAACACACCAGTTTTACTAGTGCAGGGCAACACTGCATTATATTTTTATTACTTTAAAACAATTAATTGTTTTGATGTTACTGGTCCTTTAAAGACTTATTCTTATTGCTAAAGACTTATCCCAGAATCGAGGTCCCTGCTTACCTTCTCATAAAAATAAATTAAGTTAGTCTGGCAAGATCTATTACGCATAAAACCATGCTGGCACAAACTCATAGTATTATGATTTGCTATAAAGTCCAGTATCTTATCCTTGATTAACCCTTCGAAAAGCTTTCCTACACTAGTCACACTAACTGGCCTATAGTTTTGAGGCGCAGAACGGGATCCCTTTTTGAATAACGGCACCACATTAGCAATTTGCCAGTCTCTTGGCACTATGCCAGACTTCAAAGAATAAAATTAAGTAAAGAGGTTTGGCACAGAGCTAAGCTTGCTAAGTACCCTGAGATGAATCTCAATGCATCCACCTCAATCACATTCCTAGGACAGGCAATCAATGACATCAGTTAGGCAGAACACTGACCATGCATATTGATTATAAAAATAGATCTATTAAGTGCTGCACAACACTATTTATTAAACAATTTGCTTGGACAGTGCTCCCCCCTAACTGATGTGATTGAATAAGCCAATGTGGTTCTTGACCAACAGGATTTACAAACCGGGACTATAGATATTAACTATTTTAAGATGGCGCTGCCTTGTGCTTTGTTTGTAAACTGGTGCAGGGAGCAGAGCACAGTTGTAGTACTGTGTAGTAGTTAGGCTGCACTTATGCATAGCTCTTTGTAAGTAACTCTTTGAGTTAAATTAGTTACTGTACATTTTAAGTAAGTTAAACAAATATTTTAACTCAACATCTAGGGGTTTATTTATTAAAAATCTATTTTTTCTAGTCGAATGTTTTAGTGAAAAAACAAATTTTTAGAGGAAAAAACCTTGAATTTTTCAAAAGTCATGAATTCTGGGAGTATCTGGGAGTATTAAGGTGTTTGATATTGTTTGATATTGGTTTTCGCTCAAAAACTTGATAAATTCGAGTGTTTCAAGTGGAACTTCAATAAATTATTATGATTCAAATTAAAACTTACATTTTTTGAGTTTTTTTAAAACTAGAAAAATTTAAATTTTATTTCAATCCAACTTTTTTAACTGAAATATTAGTAAATAAGACAAATATTATTTCTGGTAAAATATGAGTTTTAGTAAATAACCCCCTGTTATGTAAAAATGAAATGCTATTGAAATAAACAAGTGATATGTAACTGAGAACCCACTGCACAATGAAGACATGAAGAGGATTATTTACTAAAACTCAACTTTTTCTCACTTTAAAAAATTTTCGAACACACTCATTTTCCAATAATTATTCTGAAAAAATTGGTGCGACAATTCAATTCATGCTACTTTTTTGATTTGATGCACGAATCTCGCAACTTTTTCGAGTCACCTCGACAACTTGAATTTATCAGATTATTGAATGAAAACCAGCACAAACATCCCAAAACTATTGAGAATTCTGAAGGTAAAAAACATGTTACAATTGTTCAAGGGACCATTTGCTATTGACTTCTACACGATTGTGACAGGTTTTAGCTGGAGAATTTTTGGATTCGGATTTTAAGCAGCTTCAGAGAATAATAAATCTCAACATTTTTTATTTATTTTCTCTAAAAATTTGCAGTTTTCCCCTTTAAAAACTTGACCAAAAAATCTGAGGTTTAATAGGCCCAGTAGAAATTATTTTTTCTTTAGCAAAAGCTTTCTTTTGTCACGCTTAGATAATAGGTAATTTCTGTTTTAACAGGGTGGAAAGCCAATTTATGTCACTGATTAATTTCCTTTTTTCACCATGTTTTTTGTTTGTGAAAATGTGGAAAAATCTTGTCCTGAAAATTTTCAGCATGATAAAGCATGCAAAGAAAACGCTACACAAAAAACACCAAGAAAAAACAACCATTGGCTTTGTTGCATTTTTTGAAAAAAAAAAAGACAGGAAAAGGCACCCACTGACCTCAATGCATTTTGCGAATTTTCCAAATTTTCCACTGTTTCACAATTTTTTTTTGCAATTTATACAGATTCAGATCAGGTTATAAAACAGTAATTTACCCATACAGAACAAAGTAATAATGCAAATAGTGATATAGTTTAATTTTAGCTTTATAATCGTAGCAACATTTCTAAATAACTAGAGATTTTTTCTCTTTAAACAGGTTTGCATTATCGAAGCCCTCGGTGCACTTGGATCCGCAATGCTCGTTGTGGTGGCCATGCCTCATTTCAACATTATCAGCAATCTCATGATACTGAGCAGCATTCACACATTGCCCTCAGCGGTGCAAATATTTCATCAGTCTAGATCTCCAAACTGGAAAATAACAATTCCAACAATTTCTCTTGTTTTACTCATAATCGGTCACATTTTGTTCGCTATTGGGTACCTTTTAGAGACAAAGTACGATTTAAAAATATACGTCAGCATTGCCATATTGGCAACCATTTTAGTGTCATTGACTTGGTATGAAAATTTACTCCTCCTCCTTCAAAAAACAACATTTCATCACGTGGAACCAGAACATGACACAAGAAATGTCCTTTATATCTGCAGTAGTGTCGTTAGAATTGCAGTTACAGCAGTTGTGGTAGGAAGCTACATTCCTCTGTCAGGTCATGACTGGATTCAGTTAGAGTCTATTGATCAAAAAGATCTGAATTCGCTGCTGGTCCTGCTGGTTATACAGGCTGTCACCTCTGCAACATGCCACTGGTTTGGAGTTATTGCATGCAAAATGCATTATGTTAAACGAGGTTTTGCTTTACCTCTGATTTGTACCACACCTGTAGTTTGCATTGCCTTGTTTATTGTTTTTGCAGTTCAGTCTAAAAACTTTCCCGACGTGACAACTTTTTGTCAAAATCTTAATTACAATGCCACAAACAGTATGGTTAACAATCTGCTTTTAGTGGTTGAACAGAGTATATGCGAAACAATAACGAAAATGAGCAACAGAAATATTGTTATGCTATTCATATCTGGGATATGCTGGTACCTGGGGTTTGTCTTGTGCACACTCTATGTTTGGACATTAAAGGTGCAAAGGATAGAGAGAACAACCCAGCTGTTTGTCCGTCGCCTTTACGAAGCTGCTTATATTGATCAATCAATGCTGCTAAACACAAGATATAAGTTACAGAAGCCTTCTAAGAGTGAACCAAATCAAAGGTAGGAACTCATAATAATGATAAAAATACAATGCATACTATTATATTAAGGATTTTACATACTATTACTAGAAAATAACTGCATAATAAAAAACTGTATGGAAAAAAAAGTATTGCTATAACACTTTTATAATCAATTTTTTCTGGGTTTCGAGAATACCTGCCTTTCCACTCTCCTCCATACCTGCCAGGAATGTGGTCCTTTTATGAATAAGTAACAAATAGGAAATACTAGGGCAGAATCAATTTAGTGAAAAAAACTTGGTTTGTCTCATGAAAACTCTATTGAAGTGTATGCAAAGATCTGCAGTCTTAATCTCAGTATATTTTTCTCATCAATTAAAACTGACCCATTAATTTTAGTTTTAAATATATGGGACCTGTGATCCAGAATGTTTAGGACCTGGGGTTTTACAAATAACAGATCTTTCCATAATTTGGATCTTCATACCTTAAGTCTACCAGAAAATCAAGTAAACATTATATTAAAGGATAAGTAAACCTTTAAAACAAGTGAATGTAAAATTGATGAGTGGGCTAATCTAAGAATTTTTGTAATGTTCATTCATTATTTACTTTGTTTTTATTCCAAGATACATGTACTGTTAATATGAATGCATTTGGTGACAACAGCACCACCTGCTGGCCAGTTTCTGACCATTCTGAACACCTAGGGCAGGGGTCAGCAACCTTTACTATCAAAAGAGCCATTTTGCCCCCTCTTCCACTAAAGAAAAATAGTCTGGAGCCGCAAAACATAACACAGATTATAAACTTTTAAAAGTTTTAAAACAAACAGAAGTGCAGTGTGCATGTGTAGGACTACTTTGAAATAAATAAAACACTGAATAGCCCTATTAAATGCCAGTGTTCTCATCTGTTTAATGTAAATTCTGTTTCTGAAGTTCAATGCTGATCTTCCCTGTATTGTCTTGAGTTTGTGACCGCGTTAAGGACCATGATGAATCATCTTGCTGCTGCTCAGTCTTGCCTGTCACTCCTGGGACGTCTATATAGCCCTCACAACTGCTGGCAGCTTCCTGAGTGTGCGACTGCAGTAATCTAACCATTAACTTACCCCGGTCACACACTCAAGCAGCCGCCAGCAGGTGCGACGGCAGTATAGAGGTATAGCCAAGACCGAGCCGCAGCAAGCAGGATAAAGAGCCACATGAGGCTCCGGAGCCTCAGGTTGCCTACCCCTGACCTAGGGGGTTATTTATCAAAGTCCAATTTTATCTCAACATTTTCTGCTACAAACTCCGAACAAATCCGCTCGGGTTTTTTACGCTTATTTATTATTGCAAAAAATCCAATTTTAAACTCAGATTGCTTTTTACCTGAAAACTCTGAAAACTTTGTGATATTGCACGAAACCCAGTGCACATCAAAAAATCAATGGGACCTCTCCCATTGACTTCTATGCAACCTCGACAGGTCTGAGATGCTGGATTTTCTGACTCAGACTTTTCCATCCTCGGGGTTTAATAAATTCCGAAAAATGTGTGATTTTTTTAAAAGTCAGATTTTATAAAAAAAAAAAAAAAAAATTAGAAACCTTTCTCAAATCTTTCCTAAGCATATAAGAAGAAGAACATTAGAGCAGCCTCTTTCTTTCTCCTGACAACTTCTTTGACTACTTGGTGCTGTTATCACGAAACTCATTCATACATGTGAATACATGTATTCGTTAATATCTTGGAATAAAAACAAAATAAATAATGAATGTACATTGTAAAAGTGCTTAGAATAGCCCTGTCATCAATTATACATTAACTTATTTTAAAGGTTTACTTATCCTTTAAACCAATAGGCTGGTTTTGCTTCCAGTAAGGGTTAAAGGGGTTGTTGACCTCCCAAAACTTTTTTCAGTTTAGTTGTTTATTTGTTTAGAAAAATACTTTTTTCAATTGCTTTGCATTTTTTTCTTAGTTTTTCCAAAATTGAAGCTTGAAGTTGTATATTTGTCTCTGGTGTTTCAGTCTGGCATGTCAGAAATCTAGGAGCAGATTCTGAACTGTTACAATTGCTGCATCAATAATTTTTATTAATTTTCATATATTTTCACTGCATACATTTTCATTCAAAAGCATGTACATTTCCTTCCTGGTATCACATAGTAGTAAGTCTATGTTATAGCTTCATATAACAGATTTGTGAAAGGTTATTGTACATTACTCAATTGTGTTATCATTGTCATAATCAAACCTTAATAATTGAAATAATAAATGGAATGAAATGTATAACTAGTTCGCATACGTATACAAGGTGTTGTGAAGAGGGGCACCCTGATAGCGATAATCCAACCATGGGAACTGTTACAATTGCATACCTTTAGTGGCTACATGAGCTGAAAAATTTCTCAGCAGTGTCTTTGGAATATTAGCAACTATTGTATCAATTCTAACAGCTGCCTTTAATGAAACTCTGCTCAGCAGGTATGTATAAATTTAGAACAGTTACAAAGTTGGCAACTCCCCCCCTCCTCCCAGAGCTGCTTCAGAAAGTCAAAAATGAAATTTTACACTCCAGTATTAGCTAAACGATCACAAATAGAAAATAGAAAGTAATTGCAAAAAGTAATTTTTTCTGGTGAACTATCTGAAACCAACTAAACTGGAGACATGTTTGAAGGTGAACAACCCCTTGAATTATATCTTCCTTTGTATCAAGTACAAGGTACTGTTTTATTATTACAGAGAAAAAAGGAAACATTTTTTAAAAATGTGGATTGTTTGGATAGAATGGAGTCTATGGAAGACAGTCTTTTTGTAAATCGCCTGGAGTTTTCTGCATTACAGGTTTCTGGATAACGGATCCCATATCTGTATAGGAAAACTAGGGAGGTGCAGGAATACATAGGGTTGCTGGAAATGTGTCTATGCCTATGTGTCTATATGTTAATATATCCAACTTTTTAAACAGAATTTGGAATTTCCAGCTATTTGTTGTGTACTTTGACTAGGGAATAGTCCAAATTCGATTCGAATTTGAAAGAAATTCGAAAATTCAAATATTGAAATTTATCATGTACTGTCTCTTTAAAAATTCGACTTCCACCAGTCGCCATCTACAACTTGCTGAATTGCTGTTTTAGCCTATGGGGGACCTCCTAGAACCTATTTGGAGTCAATTGGTGGACTCTGAAAAATCTATGTTTTTTTGGGGAAAACTTCGAATTGAATTCGATTGAATGTGCTTTTCCTTCAATTCGTACAATTCGTATTCGCCCGAAATACCGACCTATTCGATCGAAACTGGACCTATTCGACCAAAATAAACTTCGACTTAGTTTCGGTTGGACTTTTTGAATTTGAATTTCGAAATTTTTTCAATTCAAAATTCGACCCTTGATAAATATGCCCCTTAATGTGGGAACAAAATCCAATATTGCTCCTGAAAATGAAATGTTTCTATTCCCTTATATATGGCATGGGACCTGTTATCCAGAATGCTTTAGACCAGGGGGTTTTCCAGATAAGGGATCTTTACGTAATTTGGATCTCATACCGTAAGTCTACTAAAAAAAATATTTAAACATTAATTAACCTCAACGGGATTGTTTTACCTACAATAAGATTAATTATACCGTAGTTGTAATCACGTTCAAGGTATTGTTTTCTTATTACAGAGAAAAATATTTTTTTAGAATTTGAAGTATTTGATTAAAAGGGAGTCTATGGGTAATGGCCTTCCCATAATTTGGAGCTTCTGGATGATAGATCTTAAACCTGTACCACACTGTGAGCTAGGAAATAGTCTACACCTTATACCAGCACAATGGAGGCAATTAATAAAGCCAGATAAAGAAAATACATTCACAATTCAATATTAAAATATAATATCATCAGTGTAACCTGAAACAACACATCAGTATATTCAATATTTAATTAGATAAATGCAGGGGCCGCCATCCTTTTTTACCTGTGTGCCACACTCATGCCACATGAGCATAAAATATGCCAAATATATGTTTTAAGTCTAATTGGTAGCCCCATGTGGACTGATAGCTTACAGGAAGCTCTTTTTGTAGTAATCATGTGTCTTTATGCATTGAAAACTTGCTTTCAAACCAGAAATTTAAAAATTTTCCCTTACTTTGAGGCCACCATGAGCAACATCGATGGGGGTAGTGAGCAAAATGTTGCTCATGAGCCACTGGTTGACGACCACTGGATTAATGCATAACAGGAACTCAGTATCTCCAGGAGTGAATGCTCAACATATTAGTGCTCTGTAATTCAGAGAAGGACCAATGATAATTTCATTTTCCTTTATTTAGACATGTGAGAGAAAATGTAGCTAGGTATATGACAAGTAGAAAATAAATTCCCCTAGACATCCAGAAAAAGTGTCTTCATTAGATGTTCTTTACTAATTCAAAATAACTAAATAGTACATATTATTTTAGCGCACAAGTAAAGATATAACTAAAAAACACCAAAATAAAAATAGAATCCTTGTTATTACAGTTTTTCCTGTTTGGTCTTTTTGTAGGGCTATAGAACACATCACCAAAATCTTTAGAGGCAATGTAAACATTATCTGCTGCAGGTCAATCCCCCTTATTATTAATAAGAAGGGTGTCTGGCATGAAAAGGTTCAACATCACTAACCAATGCCATTACAAGGGAAGAATACAATAAATGCCTCACTGTCCTTTATTTTCTTACAGCTCAGCTGGAAAGGTCATGGTGTATTTATGTGCTACAATGTGGCATGAGAACTTCGATGAAATGCTAAAAATTCTTACTTCACTATTCAGGTAATGTAAGAATTAAACAAAGAATACATGTTGAAGTGTATCAACTAAATTTTACCACACTCAACAAATACAAATTATAGGTCGTAATCTAAATTAGGTTATGTTGCTTTTGTTATGTTTTGTATGTGTGGATTTTTTTAATAATTTGATATTGAAACTAGTTCAATATCAATGAAATTGTTAACTGCATTATTTGTATTATTTGTATTTCTTTATTCACGAATTCCAGGCCCATGTAAATTGGAACATACTGTATTTGCCAATTTGAAATACTTTTCACTAATTTATACTATTTTTAAATTTATATATTTAGATTTACTTGTTCTTTTTTAAAATAATAAATGATAATAATAAATGCTCCATATTAGATTGCCATTGTAGAAAAATTTCACAGCCAAATACTATCTAGCATTTTGCACCATGAAAGTCTTAACATGGGGTTTTTGGAGGCACATTTATCAAGGGTGGAATTTCAACTTCATGTGAGTTTTTTTAAACCCTTAAAGAGATTTTGACACCAGAAAGGAATCCTTTTTTTACATCTATCATAACATTGTCTTTGCATGCTTTTTATAATTTTGCCATAAAAGTATTTGCAGATGCTTTTACATTGCCCATCTGATCCCCCGTTCCTCTATGAGGGTGCTGCCATATTTGTGCAGCAGTAGTCCGTTAGAATTAGAAACTCTAAGGGGCTGATTCACTATGGGTCGAATATCGAGGGTTAATTAACCCTCGATATTCGACTAGGAATTGAAATCCTTCAACTTCGAATATCGAAGTCGAAGGATTTAGCGCAAATGCTACGATTATTCCTTCGATCAAATGATTAAATCCTTCGAATCGAACGATTCGAAGGATTTAAATCCGACGATCGAAGGAATATCCTTTGATCAAAAAAAGTTAGGCAAGCCTATGGGGACCTTCCCCATAGGCTAACATTGACTTCGGTAGCTTTTAGCTGCCAAAGTAGGGGGTCAAAGTTTTTTTTAAAGAGACAGTACTTCGACTATCGAATGGTCGAAAAGTCGAACGATTTTTAGTTCGAATCCTTCGATTCGTAGTCGTAGTCGAAGGTCGAAGTAGCCCATTCGATGGTCGAAGTAGCCCAAAAAATACTTCGAAATTCGAAGTTTTTTTACTTCGAATCCTTCACTCGAATTTAGTGAATCAGCCCCTAACTGAAAGGGTGAGACATCACAGTCAGGTTGCCAAAACAGTCAGGTTAAAGAACTTCAAGTAACAATTACTTACAAGTTTGAAAAAAAACTCTAAAACTACACAAATCTGAATTTTGATAAATAGTCTCCTGTTTGTCCAAAAATTGCCAAGCAGCTGGGACAGACAAACTGATTACAATTTTCATTCAAACCTCCTGAAAGTGTTTTTGGTTAAACCTAAAATAAAATAACTTTTCAAAGACTCAGGGGCACATTTACTAAGAGTCGAATATCGAGGGTTAATTAACCCTCGATATTCGATCATCTAAGTAAAATCCTTTGACTTCGAATATCGAAGTTGAAGGATTTACCACAAATAGTTTGATCGACCGATCGAAAGGAAAAATCGAAACGAACGATTCAAAGGATTTTAATCCATCGATCGAACGATTTTCCTTAGATCAAAAAAAGCATAGAAAGCTTATGGGGAAGGTCCCCATAGTCTAACATTGATGCTCGGTAGGTTTAAAGTGCCGAAGTAGGTAGTCGAAGATTTTTTTAAAGAGACAGTACTTCCACTATCGAATGGTCAAATAGTCGAACAATTTTTAGTTTCAATTGTTCGATTCGAAGTCGAAAGTCGAAGTAGCCTAATCGATGGTCGAAGTAACCAAAAAAAAATGTTTTTTTACTTCGAATCCTTCACTCGAGCTTAGTAAATGTGTCCCTCAGTCTTTCTAAAAAACAACTCCCTCTAGCTTATGTTATGTTTATGAAATGGAGGGCAAAGAATATACATAGATTTCTGTTTATACTTTTAAAACCCTTTGTTTTCTAAAGGATTGTTATCCTTCTCATGTGGTTTTCATCTTATTCTATTCCTAATTTTACCACACTTTTACCTTAGATTAGACAAATATAAATCAAATATGAAGAAGGATACTTTGGACTTTGAAGCCCACATTTATTTTGATGATGCGTTTGTGGAAGATACAAAAACCCAAACTGGCAAAAAGAAAAGATATGTCAATATGTATGTGGAATATTTAATTTCTGCATTTGAGGAAGTGCACAAGTAAGAGAAAAGTTTACATTTTGTTGAGTACTGTGCAAGATTTTTAGTATCAGTGATTTTAATTATTAAATCATTTCTAATTTCTGATCCAGTAATCTGAGATATTAAATTTGAAGTATATTCAGTGGCAATTTTAAACCGTCTTTCATTATAGTTAATAACAGGAGCTTGTACTCTTAATGCAAATGATCTTACAATAAAATTATTGAAGGTATGGGATCTGTTATCCGGAATGCTCGGGACCCGGGGTTTTTCAGATAATGGATCTATCCGTAATTTGGATCTTCATACCTTAAGTCTACTAGAAAATCATGTAAATATTACATGGTTTTGCTTCTTATAAGGATTAATTATATCTTAGTTTGGATCAAGTACCAGATACTGTTTTATTATAACAGAGAAAAAGGAAATCATTTTTTAAAATTTGGATTATTTGATTCTAATAGAATCTATGGAAGACAGCCTTTCCATAATTCGGAGCTTTCTGGATAACTGGTTACCTGTACTAAATGTTTCTTGTTTCTTTGGCTTCACAACTGATAGCTTAAATTCATTTTACTTCATTAAGCAATAAGAGAATTACATGTCTACGATTTCTGCTGTTACTGTTTCTGTCTAGGGTTTTTGCTAGCAACAAGACAGACATGTTTTCAAGAAATAACATATCAGGTTGCAGATACCAAAAGATTATGGGAACTCCTTATGGTGGAAGAATTTGCTACACCCTGCCACATGGGAATCTCCTTTATGTACATCTGAAAGATAAACAAAGAATTCGTCATAAGAAGAGATGGTCTCAGGTAGAGTAAGAGTAACCTTTGATAAAGGCCTTCATGATAATGAACCATTCTGCAATGACAACAACATCACAATGAATTATTTGCAAAGCAAAAGCAGATGGTGAATACATTATCAGCCACTGTGCCATTTTTAATAGTTAATAATATTTTTAATATAACCACAAAGTGGCATAATGGTTGATGAAGAAAAATATTTTCTTGATTTTTCTTTTGTTTTCTATTATCATGTTTATGTAGAATCAGAAGCTGCATCACTGTCCAAAATTAATTTCTTCTTTGGCTATACAGATTTTTTGAACAATTTTGTCAAAGTTCCAAGAAAAATATGTATATGTTTGTCTATGTACTTTCAGATTATGTACATGTTCTATCTGCTGGGATGGAAACTATTTCGTAAATATGATATTTTAGCTGAGAAAGCCACAAACCCCACTGAAAAAGAACATGTTGGAAACAATCTTGAGGTACCATTTTAAGAAAATTTTAACATTGCATTAAATCTACTTTACTGACAATTCCATACTTCCGTAGGCTCTTTATTATTGCAGCACGATAATGCCCTTGTGCACAAAGTGCATTTATTACATACACACTACAAGACTTTTTTGTAAATGCCTTTTTATTTCTAGAATGAGAAACATAATACTTATGTATTAGCCCTGGATGGAGACACTGATTTCCAACCATCATCATTAATGTTACTTGTGGATCGTCTTAGGAGGTATCCTGGTGTTGGAGCAGCTTGTGGAAGAATACATCCAACTGGAATGGGTACAGCCAGAATCTCTCTCTCTCTCTCTCTCTCTCTCTCTCTCTCTCTCTCTCTCTCTCTCTCTCTCTCTTTCTCTCTCTCTCTCTCTAACACCTTTTTTTTTTAATTCTTATATTCATGACCACCTATATTTGGCATGTCTCTTGCATGAGCAATTACTTTTGAGGCATAGTTATGAGGCATAGGTCTTCATAGTTATTCTGCAGTTTTATATATACACACAGCCCTCACACTGTACTTTGCATTGTAAGTTTTAATATTAAAGAGCCTTTTACATCTTGTATCACTAAGTATTTGTATGTAATCTGTGTGTTTGATGCACCCATCCTTCTATTGTAGAACACAGCATAAAAAGAAATAATAGCAATAAAAAGCACAGCAAATAATTCTAATTTGGGCAAATAATATGAATATATGTAAAGCAACATCAATACATTTAAATAGAAACTTATTAGCAGGTAACTAATCCATTATATGAGATATTCATATCGTTTTTGATAACTTATTTTTAGATATCAGTTTTATGATCCTTGTCTTTCTTTCTTAATAGGACCCATGGTCTGGTACCAGAAATTTGAGTATGCTGTTGGACACTGGCTGCAGAAGTCCTCAGAACATGTCTTTGGTTGTGTCCTTTGCAGCCCCGGATGCTTTAGTTTGTTCAGAGCATCTGCATTAATGGATGACAATGTACTAAAAATGTACAGTACAAAAGCCACAGAAGCTGCACATTATGTTCAATATGACCAAGGTATTTCTTCAAGTCTACACATTTAAGTTTTGTTGGCTGTTACCATAATCCCCTTGAAGGCCAGGTGTGTGTATAATGCCTTGGTCATCTCTGGTTCCTAAGCAGTAGGGTGTGAAAGTGACGATAAAGATCTGCAGACCCAACTAACCCCTGAGCTCATAGCTTTATGGTTTGACAGATAACATTTATTCTAGGAAATTAAATGTAATTTTATACAGTTACTGGTCCTATTGTCCATAAATGGATCAATAGCCATAGTCATCAAAAATATCTCCCAAATCACAGTGGTTTCTTAATGAAAATATACTGTACTCGTTTAGGTTTTGATATTTTATATATATAATTATAGTTTGGATAAAATGGTGGAGGGCGCTGTACCTCTCCTGTCATCTACCCCTATTGTCAGGCTTACCGTCTGATCCAACGAAGAAGGAGCAGGATTTAGCAGAATGCGAACCCACAAGCGCCTCGCACAACACTAACCCACCTGGAGTGGAACAGGGAGAAGTGAAGTGACGAGTAGCCAATGAGACTGACCAAGCGAAGTACAGAGGGTTCAGGCAGAAGCGAAGTCAAACAGGCCGAAGTCGAGGGCAGGCAGCGAAGTATCGTAATCGTAGTCAGGCAAGAAGATCAGGTCAGGCGGCAATAAGACAATCCGGAAACAGGCTGAGGTCAAACACAGAAGATCAGTAGTATAAAATGCTAGGGGTTCAGTCAAATAACCTAATAACCAGGCAAAGAGTCAGAGTACAGATTGAGATTAAATAGAGCTATTTGGCGCCAAACTAGCATCATCACGCTGGCGTCGCACAGCTGACGTCAGTGCGTCCGTCATTGGCGTCCGTCGCCGGCGCCCATGCGTCCGCGACCGTCGCCGGCGCCATCGCGCCGGCGACCGTCGCCGGCGTCCAACACCGCGCGCCGACGCGCATCGGTTCCCCGATGAGCGCGCCTGCGCCTGTGCTGGAAGGAACGCGAAGGCGAATCCTTACACCTATTCTGGGACCTTGCTCTCCCTTCTTCTGTAGAGCTCATGGGAAGTTTTTTTCATAGGCGATTGGAAATGCCTAGGGACTGGCTGGCTTGGCCTCTCCCTGGCTAAAAGGTATGAGTAATCTTAAATTGGTCTCTAAGACTCAGTGGGCTCTCTCCAGTGAATTGATTACCTGTTCCATACTTAGAGATGGGGGGTACCTGAGTGTGGGGAGGGATGCTTCTTTGAGTGTTTTTTCTTCTCCTAGAACCTCCTTTGACTGGTAAAAACCATTGTTTAGAAACCAATTTGAATTAAAGGAATCACATATCTAATTGTGGTTATTCAAGGCAAAAATATGTGTCTGCTCGGACTCAATGGCCATTTAATGATGACCAATGTGATTTATGCTCAGTAAAATAATTGGAAAAAAGATACTACTGAAAAATATTAAAAAGTACAATACTTTCGGGTACAGTAAACAGACTAATAAATGATACATTATCCATGCTGCAAACAATATATACATTTTGTTCTATTTTAACTTTGGTCCCTATATGGAATAAAATTAATTGAACTGACGTTTAAATCTCAAAAGAACCTTTTTGACCTTGGGTACTTTGGATGATTTAAATATCCACTAGGGAGATTATTTTAATGATAATAATTATTATTTTGAGTGATAACCTAATTTGGTAACAATTTGAATAAATGAATAGAAATTTAAATAAAAGAATAAAGCACAATTATGACTATGTCCGCACAGCATATTGAGTGAAATACTGCTTCCTTGCTACAAATAAAGTTCATAAAACTCTTCATGTATTTTAATTAAAGGAGAGGATCGATGGCTTTGTACATTGCTCTTACAGCAAGGCTGGCGCGTAGAATATAATGCTGCATCAGATGCTTACACAAATGCCCCGCAAGAGTTTGTGGAATTTTACAATCAACGAAGACGATGGGGACCTTCTACCATGGCAAATACGATGGACCTACTACATACTGGAGTACGAACAGCCAAGAAAAATCCATCTCTTTCACTTTTATATATTCTGTACCAGACATTAGCTACAGGGGCTTCAATTTTAAGTCCTGCAACAGTTTGTCTGATGATTGCAGGTAATTTTGATTTGTTTCTATGACATAGCAACCTGATAATGCATTTATGTTATGCAGTGCAACAACTGCATACAAATGCCTAGATATTTTAATGGCACCTATGTATCATTATAATTCTATGACAATCTATTTTATTGCTAATTAATTAACAAGTAAGGCCAAATATTACATTTGTTACTTACTTGATCCATTCTTAACGAGGCAGTATACTGTACATACCTTTTTAGCATCAGTGCAATGAATAGGACTTGTGTCAAACATGTATAATTTGCTATTGTTTTAATTAGAAAATATGCATGGTCTAAAATTGAAAGTAAAGTCACATTTATACAGGTCATTCATGACTCTGGCGCAAGAGCACTGGCCACAAGAGCATGCCTATTAATGCTCATTCCGCACTTGCACCCTGCCGACATGGTGTGCTCTCCGCTGAGCGGAATGAAAACAAATTAACTATTCATCGATAAGCCTCTGTATAATGAGCTGCTCCTTATCTCAGAGCCTAACAGGCTGCAGCTGGGGAAAGACAGGGGGTTGTTTATACACAGTGCTTCTTAGTGGACTGTGGATTTGTTTTGTTTTTGCTTGTACAAACTCAAAGTAGCATATAACTTTACTTTACTTTAAAGCGTGTTTAGCGCAAGAATTAACAAAAACCATAATATACTCTAATTAAAACAATGTTCAAAACTATGTTCAGCACAATACCTATTGAACTATTGTTGATTTCCCCATAAACAAACCATCAAGAAATAATGACAGTGGTCTGCTTTCTATCTAGCCATTCTACTCCACTCTTTTAACACAAATTGTTACTCATATGCATCCTAAGCACTTGAGACTTTTCCAGAAAAAAAATCACTGGGCATCAGGTTTATGCCACTTCAAGAAATAGTTCATGTGCATATGGTAGATGAGATGTTTATGTCTAGCACTAGAATTGTGAATTTGTAATACATAACTTTGCTTATTTGGCTAACAATAAACTGACCATGTACTGCCTAATAAATTATACTAATAATATATTGTTTATTTTTTATAGGGGCATTTTCTTTTGTTTTTGAACTTGATACAAAGTTAAGTCTATTTTTAGCAGTTTTGCCACCGGCAATATATATTATCATTTGTTTTGTGGCAAAGCCAAATACACAAATAGCAATTGCTGCACTTCTCAGCATTGGGTATGCATTCTTAATGACGGCTACTTTCCTGAGCATTATAGGTAACTATAATTGATACTGTTTGGATTTTGTTCTTTTTAAAATAATGAACTTTTTTCATTCAGCTATATATTTTGTCGTGTACATGTAGGATGATATAAACAAAAGCATATGCAGTGCAATTTTACAATTTCACACTAGCAATAGCTTAATGACTACTAATAAAAAATGTAAATAAATGCTTAGATTACTATAGATTACTGGATATAACATCTTTAAATATGCAGATTTCCAAAATAACATGGGATGATATTTAGCAGTTGTGATATTTGTGTCTATCTCTGTTTGTGTGAACTTTTACACTACAAGGCTCAAAACAAAAATACGTGTATATATATATATATATATATATATATATATATATATATATATATATATACACACACACTCCTAAGTGTAACTACTAACTACTATTTTCTAGCTTTTTTAATTAAGGTATTAATGTTATAAGTATGAAGGTACAAAGGTACAAAGTGTGAAAGACAGATACTCAGCAAGAAATGAATATTCACTGTTGCACACCACTTTGTATATAGGGTGCATTCAATTCCCAGACTGCCTCCAAGTCCAATAGTATCCAAGCTATGTAAGGGGAAGCAGCACACCAATTCACACGGGCTTAAGCCTTCATCTTGTTTATTTTAGACATTGTGGCAAAACCTTTCGGGGACCCTTCCTCAGGTTCCTTTGCACCTGAAGAAGGGGTTGGTCCCCAAAAGCTTGCAATAAGCAAGATAAAGGCTTAAGCCCCTGTGAATTGGTGTGCTTCTTCCCCTTACATATCTTGAAAGACAGAAACTCACCATGTGAAACTTAACTCAGTTTCCTGGTGTTCTTTATGACACATTTATCTTACACTGTATATTATTATTCATAAAATCTACCTTTTAAACACAGCATATAATAATAATATGTGTATAAATATATATATATATATATATATATATATATATATATATATATATATATATATATATATATTGCCCAAAACTCTTTATTCTGATATCCTATAGCAGCAGAATTCTGCATATAACTTTAACATATAAAATTCTACATAATGCTACATATAACTACAGAATCTTGTCAGTGTGTTATGTTACATGTATGGTATATCTTTGCTACTTTTATGTTCCTCTTGCATCAATAAATCCCACGTGTGGTTAATTTGCAGGTGGCATAGTGAAGGACAACACAATCTTGACACCCACAGGCATGTTTCTTATAGCTATGAGTCTGATATATATCATCACAGCTTTGCTGCATCCACGAGAATTCCCCTTGCTGATCTATGGGCTTCTCTATATTATATGTGTTCCTAGTGGCTACCTTCTGTTAACGATATATTCTCTCGTTAACATGCACGTAGTCTCATGGGGTACACGAGAGTCAGCAGCCCCAAAAGCTAAAAAGAAAGAAAACAACAAAAAGGTTAAATATCAAAAGACATGTAAATGCTTTTGTTGGGAAGTTGAAGTACAAGTCCATGAGAAGAAGAATGCAAATTCTGAAAAGGAAGAAAGTAAAGAAAATGATGACTCATCACTGATGGCTACACAAAGGTAACTAATGTTCAAATAGTACAAATTTGTACTCCAGCCCAAAGCTGTAGTAGAAAAAGCTCAGTTAAAAGTGCTGCTGCTCCGTATGCAGACCTGACAGCCCTACTAGGTCTTTCAGGAGTCTCCCATATTTTTGAACCCTGGGTGGGGCATAACATGGTTGGATATTCAGTGGATGTGGCCATAATCACCCATATCAGTTTTTGGGAGGTTGGTGCCTCTAAATTTGTCTAGTTGATTGAAATAAGTAACACCAAGTCTCAGAGACCTTATACAGGTCATGAAACTCCAAGGTGACTTCTAATATCCGGATATTATACAACAGGAGTGGTTCCTTTTTTATAACACACAGCTTTCAGTGATATCATATATTACAAAGTACACCATTAAGTATCGATTATAACTGATGACATCATTAATCACTGTTTGTATAGGGAATAATGTACCCCTGCTGTAAAATATAAAGATATTAGAGTCTAAGGTGATCAATGACCATATAGGCACAAGGCTAAAGGTTAGGTGCTTCTATATGGGTATCCTAGATATTTTACAGCTAGTATTACATTTGTTTATAAGCATATAATTTATAGGATATTCGTGGCTCTATTGTTATAACAGGTGCTTATTGATGTTATTTGTGCGAAATAAGTAACTGAAATTTTTGGATTATTATAATTAATGAACTGCCAATTGTAAAATATGAGGATATTAGAAGTCACCTTGGAATTCCATGGCCCAAAATATTTTACACAATGTTATAAATTTGCCCTAAATACCAGTGATTTAATTAAATACGATCTTTAGCTATGTCAGGTATATAAAAATTACTGAAATTAATCAGTCACCCAGGCCTATTGCTTTATGTATTGTTTATTTAAGCATAATCCCATATTTAACAATAATTGTGTCCTGTGTGTGGCTTGGGAATTCCTGTGTACTTCAACTGTTCCTTTCGTACCTAGAAAAAAAGGTGTTTAATTTTTGTCCTTGTTGAATAAGTGCATACTGTAACTATTTACTATTCATTTTTAAATTTGCAGTCAAGAAAATAAAAGTTTGGTGGCAAATCAAGAAGATTGTGGTTATGAAGAAAGTAAGTATTACAAGCTTTATATTTGTAGAAGGAGTCCCTTAGGCCAACATGTTTCTTGCCTATGTGTCTGTTGAAAATTATTCCAAATCATCTGTTTATGTTATTCTAAAGTATCTAAAACAGGATTTCTTTCCAATCAGATTGGATTACACAACTTCAGCAGAAGTCAAATTACAATGTGCTGCAAGAAGAAGACCTACCACAGGTAAGCACACTGTCACAGTTGCTGTGTAGTTAACACACAGAGCGCAATTAACTAGACAACTTCACAATTCATACGTATTATATAGTTTTCCTTCATTGCAAAAATCCATTTGGATAAAATGATGGAAATAGCCAAGTTTTTTCAGCCCAAAAGCCAGCATGAGTTACAAAACTCACATGGTTTGTTTAAAGATTGCTAGAGCCGAAAAGCTTGAGCAATCCTAATTCGGGCAATTCTTGACAAATATGCAGTATTATAATTGTTTTGGTATCAATTTAAATTTATGCTAGCTAGAGGTACAAGAAAAAGTAAAAAAAGAAAAAAGTTTTTTGGACCCTATTTAAAAGAGCAAATCAAGTGTAGTATCTTAGTTTAGCACTTGGGGTAGTGTGCCAGCCCCTTCTGGTTGAGCAGAGAAACACTATATCACTTGGCCAATAAGCAGGCAGTGCTTGGAACCTGATATGATCATGTCCCAGATCTTGCACACCTGGGGTTGCATTTCGTCGCTTTTACCGTCACTCATCGTCCAAATCTGCAGTTGGAAGGAAGAGGACTGAGGGCGGAAGGCAGAGGACTGAGGGTGGAGTATGGAGGACTGAGGGCGGAAGGCTGAGGGCGGAGTTCGTATGACTTACGGCTGAGAATGGAGGGTAGTGGACGGAGGTGTGATTGCAGATTTGGACAATGAATGACGGTACAAGCAAACGATGCGCCATTCCGAAGGCATAGGACATCGCATGAAGGACATGTATTTCACTGCAGGATGTCCTAAAATGCGTTCCGTATGGGGTGCCTGAACTTCACAGTTGGCCTTC
Organism: Xenopus laevis; assembly: GCF_017654675.1. Taxonomy (NCBI): domain Eukaryota; kingdom Metazoa; phylum Chordata; class Amphibia; order Anura; family Pipidae; genus Xenopus; species Xenopus laevis. Next base: position 47,143,387 of record NC_054380.1, read on the forward strand.
TGGCTGTGGCTATAAAAAAATCTGGTGGCTGGGGACACTTTTTTAATATCTTTTTACAAATGTTTTTTTAAATGTACCTTTTGTTTTTTCTCCTCAAATGTATTTTTGCTTTTTTCACTTGGTTTGAAAAGTGCTACAGACTCACATGGTTCATGGCCCTGACGAGGGGGATAATTTGTGGTAATTAGTCTCCTTCCCCTTACCCTGTGCATTTTTTGTGTTTTTCCTGCACTTTTTGACTAATTCAAAGCATACACTTCGCTTCAATAAAAACCTGTTTTTACCATACTTTAAGTTCTTACACAGTTGCAAGCTTTATGAACTGTTACATAGTTGCAAACTACTGTATATAAAGCAATGGCTTCACCAGCATAAGATACATTTTAATACTGTAATTAAGTTCTGAAATGTTGTAATGTTAACTTTTAGGAGGAAATGCCATTTTGGGAGGAAGTTATTAAAAGTTACTTGGAGCCACTCAAGGAAGACAAACAAAAACAGGATGAAATTGAGAGAGACCTAAAATCCCTGAGATGCAAAGTAAGATAAATACAATAATTACAATAATGTATTTTTTTAACATCATAACCTTTATTGTGCACATAACATGACATGCAATTGCATTCACAATCATTTTGAGTTTAATATCAGTTTCATATAAGTCATATACATCCCTTAAGTGGTTATAAATATGAACTCATATCGTTTGCAAGTCAAGTTACTACATATTATGAGCATTGTATTAAGCCAGTAAGAACAGAAAATAAAAAAACTAAAAATTATTCTAGCCAAATAAGTGTGGGCTTAGCAGCATTTGAGGAGTCCAATACTTTATGGGTTTGTTTCTCCTATGCTCACTTAGGGAGAGGGCAATCGCCTTTTCTGGAGATGCTCTCTTCGTATACAAGTATTGCATTCTATTGACGTGTATTTTCATTTGATACAGCCAGCATTGATGCGTTGGAGGGACTGTTTTTTTCCATTGCATAGTTACACATCGACGGGGTTGGAATAGACATTGTCTTAATAGTTTTTGGAACTAATAAGAACTTATTATATTTGGAGCTTTCGCCTATACTTAATAAGGCCAGTTCTAGAGAGGGTTGTAGGGTTACTCCAGCAGCTTCTGAGATCGTTCTGAACACTTTCCGCCAATAATGATAAAAGCTAGTACAATCCCACATCATGTGTATAAAGGATCCAATGACTACTTTGCATCTGGTACACATTGGTGAGTGTTGTGGGTTCATTCTATTCAGACGGATTGGTGTGAAATAAACTATATGTATAATATACCTTTGTATTATTTTGTGGTCAGCATTTGGGGAGACAAAATGTGGGGCATCCAGGGCATCCTGCCAATCATCTGCTGTGCCATATTGTATAAATATAGGCTTGAACTGAGTTTATCATGTTTGCAGAACCTCAATATCTCATACAGATTAGAGATTAGATGATGGTTGTCTTGTAGCTCTAGTACTCTAAAAAAAAAGGGGGTTTACTCATCTTGGTGGGTTCAGGCTGAAATGCATGCTTGACCTGTGCATACAGTAACCAGGAAGTATCTGGGATCCCAAACTCCTGTTTAAGTGTTTCAAATGGTTTAATTGTATTTTCTAAGAGTATGTCCCTTATTAATTTTATGCCCTTGTCAGTCCATAATTTTGTTGATCCAATGTTTTGGAATTCACAAAGTGACTGGTTGCCTCATATGGGATTGTCTGGATGTTTTGCCAGGGATAAGCATATATGTTGAGCAGGCTTCCACATTTCTGACCTAATGTCATTAAGGGGTGTTCCGATTTGGGGGTTCTGCCAGGTAAACAATAATGTATTTAACTTTGCATGTGCATGCAAACACGAGGCATCTGGTATACAGTATGTTAAGAGATCTTTGGTCCAAAAGTTGAAAAAAACTTATTATGCTCCCCACCACTAACACTGTCCTGGTGGGACCTTTGCAAATGTCCCATTTAGCAAGTATTAAAGGGCTGTTTTTTCTGTGTGTATGGTGTATCCAAGTGATACTGACACTAAAAAATATTTTCAAAATATTAATCTACATTAAAAGTTACCTATAATAATTTTTCGTTGATAGTTCTGCTTTTGTAAGGAATTGTTATTTTAAGTTCCTAAACCTGACTGTTTTGCCAACCTGACTATCCCATCTCAACCTGACAGAGTTTCTAATGCTTACTTCTGCACAAATGTAAGCAGCCCCATCATAGGGAAACATGGGGTAATGTAAAAGCATCAGGCAAATACTTTTGTGGCAAAATTATAAATACAGTAGCATTCAAAGATAATGTTATGATAGATATAAAATAAAGGGTTATTTTCTGGTGTCAGTGTCTCTTTAAGAAAGGTCTCTTGATATTCCGCACTTTGCCTTACTATGTTTTCCTGCAATGCTTCCTCTCTTTTATTATTGTTTATTTTTTTTTAACAGGTTACATTTGTTTTCTTCATGATTAATTTGCTGTGGATTGTTGCAACATTTTTCCTTCAGCTGATAGGATCTACTGTTTGCATAACGATCCCCAAAGTTTATTACAATGGGACTGTTTCATCCACTGAATTCTTCTTGGTGGAACCAGTTGGATTAATGTTTTTGCTTTCATTTGCTGTCTTGATTATACTACAGTTCCTGGGACTTATATACCACAGGTAAAGTATACATGTTTTTGCAGGGATTTTGTAATACAACTTACCAGCATTTTGCACAGCCCGCTGAAGTCCATGTATGTATAAAATAGCATCTGAGACCCATACAAGAATAGTAAACGTACATGGAACTGCCATATTTAATAACATTACAAAGGACAGACATTACTTTTACTAAATACACTGCCTTTTATGCAATTTGTGATTTCACACTGAAGTGTAAAATTTTTGCATAAATTGTGATGAAACGCTGGAATGTGCACTTATAAATTGCCCACCTAGAGTTTGTCCAAATAGAATTGATACCGAAGGGGAAGTTTAACTTTACTTTGTAAAATTCATGTATAATGAAAGTGGCTTAAAATTACATTTTCTATTGTTATGCAAATAAAAACTGTTTCGCCTGTACATTTCCTAAAAGGAGACGTATTGTTTACAAAACAAAAACCAAGATTGTGCCAGTGCATTATACTATTTTAAATATTGAAGAAAGAAAGAACTTACACTCGCACACCCTGGCCGTCCAGACAGACACGAATCCCAGGTGCTCGGCAATAGAGGAACTTGGCAGCCTCAAAAGTAACATAGAAACAGAACACACCGGCACAACAGGGGTACTGCTAGCAGGTATAACCTTGCTCGTTTATTGCGGATGCATCCGCAATAAACGAGCAAGGTTATACCTGCTAGCAGTACCCACGTTGTGCCGGTGTGTTCTGTTTCTACTATTTTAAATATATTATAAAAGGAATATGCTTAACAAAGATGAGTTATGGGCTAATTTATTGAAAAATTCTACAAAAATCCTACTAGTTATATCCATTCTGCCTCCTTTCCCAGGCTGTGCAGGTGAGCCAGTCACACTCAGAACACTGCACTGTAGGATATGAATGAATCAGCAGCTAGGCTGACCTGATAGAGAACTGAAGTCGGTCTTTGCTTGTAAAACTACTCTCCTGCTCCCTTGCTCACTGCAGGGGGTTACCTGAAAAATCAATATTCATAGAAAAACAGGGCACTTAATTATCCAAAGAGGTATTTACTGTATCATCACATAGGACACAAACATTTAACTCAATGCATTTTGGCCAACCTCAAAACTTTGTAGCCTTTGTTGGGGTTCAAATAAAGACCTGCATTGATTGAACAGGCAATTAACACAATATTTGTGTAGTCTTGCTTCTAAAAGCATACACTGCTAAATGCATGTAAACGTGAGCAATTGTGTATTTCATACTTGCCTTTGTGAACACAATTGAGCTCTATACATTTAAAGATTATGGCATGGCAACTATAAACACAATATATACCTGTTCTTGCAAACCGTTGAATTGCTTATTTTAATACGATTTTTAATACTGCAGGATCTATACCCTGATTCACTTCATTGCCTACACAGGAACAGAAGAGCAGGTAAAACACAAGGTGAGTCTATCTATCTCTGTCACCTATCTATCTTTAATATACACTATAAGATCTGCTCGTTTGGCAAGGTCGCCAAACGAGCGGATCTTAACCCGATATGCCCATTAACGGCTGGGTGATACCGGATGAATCCGAATGTTCGGCCCTGGGGCCGAATGATCAGATTACAACACTACGAATGGGCTCCGACAGGTCGCAGGAAAGGGCTGCAGTGCACCTCCTGATGCAGGTCTTTGCATTTTGATCTGGTGCTCCATACAAAGAAAAGCTAGCCTGAAAAAGCAAAGTGCTCAGAAATAGTGCTGAACACATCTGTAAAAAAAAAGTGGGCAGTTAATGGACGTCCAAATAATTTTGACACGTGACAATTTTAGTGACTATTTTGTCCAAATGAATCCAAATAAAAGTTGAGTGTAGAACTGGCCACACCAGGGATGACTTTGATGTAGTTGGCCACTTTATATATGTTGCAATATACATTTTTAGTAGCTTAATGTCCTATATCTATTGATGATGGGTGCAGAGGACTTCTTGTCTTTGTCTGTAAAAATACATCAATCTCCATTATTCCAAAATCTTCTATGGGGATTGCCGTGCACCTTCTAAAATCACACCATCTTCTTTTCTTACAAAACCTATATAATTATTAGTCCAGTTGAATAACTTTCTGTTTATGTGATGAATCTGGAAATAACGTTCACCATAACCAACTCATTTTCCTTTTCCATGTACAGGTACATGCTAGTCAAAGCAAAACTGAAAGCACAATAACAAACAACGTTTATGAAAACCCTGCTGCAATAAGTGAAGTTGAACCTGAAAATATTTATCACGTATGACAGTTGTAGATCTGAATAACCTGATTAAAGGAAAACATGAATGCTATATATTTGCATATCTCACATAACGTTATATGTTTGAAATCCATGTGCATTTTTTAAATGGGCAGAAAGGTGAAAAAGTAAAAATGCTTTATGATATTTTAGGATAATATTCTTCTGTTCTGTTTTAAGGTGGCCTTACAGCAGTGAGTTAAGATTCAGCTTTTGTAGGGAACCTTAAACGATCCCATAAATCGAAAAAAAATTAAATATTTCCAAACATCATGTCGTGAATCTATAAAATCATTTACATCCTATATAGCTAATGTTTTCCTTTAACATATTTAATATATTTAATATATGTATTTTGCATCAAAAATATGTATTTAAAATAAAAGAGGGGTTTACTGAAATGAAATGCCTTGCTCAGGTATACAATTAACAAGGGGGTTTACAATTAAACAGTGCAATAATACATTAAAGTATTTTGGTGGCTTTCCATTTTATTGATCTGTTCTTTTAATTAAGAAAAAAGGCAATAATGAAAAAAATTTAAAGTTGTTCAAAGTATACAATTATCTATATTTAAGCTTTTGAGAGAAATCATTACTTTATGAGAAATCAGTCAATTTAATGGTGTTCCACTGTTTTTGTTATCTGTTTTTTCATACACAGGCTTATTTATTTAGCATATATTTTAATAAAATTGTGACATTCAACTGTTAATATGTCTTTGCTCCATTATTATTACGGATTACTGGAAGAGAGCCTTCGACCTGTTGAGAGCTATAACAATATCATCTACAGCCTACTAAAAAAAAAGCAATACAAGTGTGAGTGACATTTTAGGTGGTGATCAAGGAACCCAGGCCTGGTCTGGTCTAAAGCCTATAATATCTGCCTTTTGCTTTGGGCTTGTCCCTTGGCTACTTGGCTAAAGGCAGAATATATGCCACAAATTTCCCAGAGTGCCCACACGGCAAGGCGAGGGTGTCATACAAAAATAGCTAGAAGAATATGAAATTTCAGACCAGAAAATACAATAATAGTGAGGTATAAAGAAGAGAATAGTTATAAACAAGCAAAGGTCAGGTGCAGGCATACAACACCACTAATCACCAGGCCAAGAACAGCGAAGAAAATGGACAAAAAGATAATGTAGTAGGTAAACTAGACAAGAAACTGGAGCCACAGAAGGTATCCAGGTACAAACAGCCCAGGAACTTAAAAAGCATTCAACTTATGAGGTACAAGGGAGGACTCGTGCTCAGTAGAGTATTACCATAAGGGGCCCAACAGTGGTGAGTGGACTAGAGTCAGCACTGGGGTAAATCAGGGTTACTGCTCATGCCCTTTAAAGAACTGAATCCACCCCTGCTGGTTAATGCACTGTTTCTGGAATACATACAGTATACATTTGGGAAAGTATTTGTGAAGTTAACTCAGGAGCCTGCAGGCTTCCCCTGTAGCCTAAAAGAAAGTTAATGGAGTTAATGGTGGTTTTCTGCATGCAACTTTTTTACCACAAAATATATTAGTGTCAATGGGCTTTTTTTTTCATGCAAAAGACATTGGTGTCAATAGGCGTCTTGATTTTTCAAGACAAAAAAAAAAAAAAAACGGTAATGGCGTAACACAGAATTTCACCACAAATCAATGCCTAATTGTGACATTTTTCTGCACTGGCATAAAATTATTCTATTTTGCAACTAAACCATTATATTTAAGAACGTGTGGACTCATCGGATTTAAATCCTGCAGTTTCATCTTTATTGAAGGTGTCACCATTCACAGTCTGTCTGGTCACGGCCTTCCTCCACCCCCCATAGTCTTCTGATGGGGTTCTAACCGTCATGCAGGTACAGAAATGGAAAATTCTAGTATAAGCAGCAACAACTGTTGCAGATATAAGAATAGCTCTAAACAGTAAAAACATCTGAATTTTCTGAAAACATCTGAAATTATTGGCCAATACACAACCATTATTTTATAAAGAAAAAAAATCAGAACTTCATGTGCCATGTTTTAAAAAAATTTTTCCAGCAATCTTGTGCGATTTAGAAGAAAAAAAAAAAAGAATAATGCAATATCATCTTCGCTGCTAGTATATTTAGTCACAAAGGACGAAGGCATCTCTGCCCAAAACATATTGTAACATGATGCCCAAATACAATTGTCTTTTCAGTTTCCAAAATGCTGTCAGAAAGATGCTTGTAGTATTTTATATTAGAATGCCATCACCTATAGCACCGTTTTTTTAAATTGGACTGCGGTTCTGCAAACACAGCACTACCAGCTTCAAGGACAGAGAGGAGCTGGGCATCAGTGTAAATCAGCCAGACAATGAGCTCAGCCAAAACAGCTTTGGGAAACAACCATCTATTTAAAAGCTGTGGTTAACCATTGGGTGCATGTTTTTTTTCTTTTCCACAATGGACTGCTATGGTTAAACTTGCATGATGACTTGCAGAAGTTGGCAAAGGGAGCCTAGTGCTTAGTCAAGAGCCCATAACTAATCACCCTGAAGGGTGTGAAACGTGTAGGGTGGATGGAGATGAAGCTATAATTTTAATTTTTCTACCAATAAATTTATCTTTTAACTGAATATCTCTGGTCTTGTGGATCCGTATGAGTGCCGGTCAGCCCTGCTTCTTTATCTTCTGCTGTACAGCTCCCCGAAGCTGGGGGTCTGGGGCTGGTGCACCCGGACCACTTTCACTGTTTGGTGAGTAACTTTACAACTAATTCTGGAGCACCTTGTCATCCTCTAACCATTTAAAGGGAGCCTAGTTAACATTAACTCTGGTACGCATGCACAGTATAGTGTGCTTTCACTCTACTGTGATTGAGCACCTGTCGTAAGGCCGCAACGAAGATCCAAGTGGATTTCGATATGGATAGTAATGGGCAAACTGGCTTGGGTGGGGGTAGGTCTTTTTTTGTGAAATGACAATTAGTAAAGGACCACAAAGCCACTAGTTGTTAGAAATGTTTTTACCTTTATTACACGGTTAAAAACCCATATCAGATATGAATGCCCCTGAATTAGTAATAACACTCTTACATTGTTATTTCTAGGTATACCTAAATTAAACGCCAAACTCTTATTTCTATCACAACATATCTAGTTGAATAAATCTTCACAGGCAGCAGGTTGCTAATCTCCATTTCCTAAACCACATTTAAATAAAAATGTAATAATTTCCATATGTCAAAGAGAAGGATTATTGATCTGAACTAGAAAAATAAAAGTGCAAACAATTGCTTGGCAAGATCCTATTGTTGTGAGGCATATATTCCAAAATGGGATGGCTAAAAGCTTATTTTGTTCATTTATCTTCAGCTTCTTTTTGAGATAATCTGTTGAAAGAAAATGAAAAAAAATTACATTTAATAAAGTATTTCCAAGCCAGGTGCAAATTCAGTGCACAAAAGAATGCACTTTTTTCAAGAAACCGATTATCCTGAATGCCGGAAAATACCATGACAAGAGCATACTACTTTTATTAAATAATTTACGGATTTTCCTTTTCTCTGCAATAACAATACAGTACTTTGCAGTTCAGATGGTTCACTTAGGGGCACATTTACTTAACTCGAGTGAAGGAATAGAATAAAAAAAAAACTTCAAATTTCGAATGTTTTTTTTGGCTACTTCGACCATTGAATTGGCTACTTCGACCTTCGACTTCGAATCGAACGATTCGAACTAAAAATCAACCAATCTTTAAAAAAAAAACTTTGAACCCCTACTTCGCCAAGTAAAACCTACAGAACCTCAATGTTAGCCTATGGGGAAGGTCCCCATAGGCTTTCTAAAAAATTTTTGGTCAAAGGAAAATCGTTCGATCGATGGATTAAAATCCTTCGAATCGTTAGATTCAAAGGATTTAATTGTTTGATCGAACGATTTTTCCTTCGATCGTTGGATTGAACGAATTGCGGTAAATCCTTCGATATTCAAAGGATTTAACTTCGACAATCGAATATCGAGGGTTAATTAACCCTCGATATTCGACCCTAAGAAAATGTGCCCCTTAATGAGTATTTTCAAACTGTGTAGAAGTCATGGAGTCGGAAGTAATTTTTGGCATACTGAGTCAGAGTGAACCAAACATGTACCAACTATGACTCCTAATAACTTTAAATATAAAATACTCAAATCAGATTTAAAAGCTTCTATGAAGGAGGATATGGCAGAGTCAATTGTAACATTACTTTAGTTAATTTTGGATTGTAATTAACAGCTATTCTACAGCTACTGTATATACCAGGTTCAATTAATATATAATTTGTTTTAGGTTTATGTAGTTTAACTTTAAAGGATGTGGTTTATATTTCTGAGCTTTGGCAGTGATAAAATGTCTTGTACATTCGTATATAAAAACGAATAATAACACCAAAAATGTAAAGCATTTTAAAATGATTAAAATATAATATACGGACGGTTAGCATACACTAGTATAACTGGCGTGTTTACTTCAGAAAGACTACTATAGTTTATATAAATAAGCTGCTGTGTGGCACATAACAAATAAATCCTGTTCAATACAATGGTGTTTAAGCTCGTCTGATGTGTAACCTGCGCCTGTCCTCCTTTTTTCCAGCTTGAATGGCTGCCCCCATGGCTATGGAGTTTGAGAATCCATAAACTGAGGAGTCAGAGTCGAAAGATTTATGTATCGACTCCACATCCCTGAGTATTTTATTTGTAAAGTGCTAGCATATTCCACAGCAATGTACATAAGGGTGCATAGCTAACAAACAAATCGATACATTAGGTAATGAGGGCCCTGCCGATAGGGGTGGGCTAAGTAAGACACAAGATTTTAGACTATGTTGCTGTGTGGGGAGTGTATGTTGAAGAAATATTGTCTGTTACAAATGCTAGCGCATTGGATGACTGCTGTATCTAATGTAACTTACTAAAAGCTCTGATTTCATTTATACTTCACATTGGCTCATAATGATTATACATCACAAAACTTATCTGGATAGGCAGTTATGGTTTACTCTCATCTCCAAAAATTGCAACTAAAGAGAGAGTTAAAACAGTGCTCAATAGTTTCATTTAGAAATTGAAGAACAGTTTTTGCTTGAAAATGGTTAAGATAATTGATAATTGATTCCATAGATGCTGGCTTCACTGCAATGACAGGATTCCAGCCTTGGGTGGAAGGTTAGCAGCATATGTTGCACTGCCATCACAAATTCTTTTGGAGAAATAAAAAACAAGTTGCAGAATGCAGAATCACAATAATCCAAGGAAACCCATGTAAGAAAGGGTCATAAAATAATAATAAAAAAAAAATTGGCTATAGCATTTTTAAAAATTTTATTTACAAGGCATACTTTGCCTCTATGATTTTTTTTCTCAGAAAAGCTGTGGCAACAGAAAAAGTGTGTGCCAATATCCTAGTGGCCAGGCAGTTATACTGTAAATAAAAACATTTAAAGGGCAAGTCAACCCCAAAATAAAAATCTGCATAATAAAAGAAAACATAATTCTAAGCAACTTTGCAAAATACATTCATTTTCAATTTCCGACGGGGTTTAAGTTAATTGTATATGTATTGCTATTTAAAGCAGTTGTCTGTCCCTTTCTATTCGCTGCACTGATGGCTCAGACTTTTGATACAATGTAAGACAAGGCAGCTGATTAAAAGACATTGCTGGGGAAATTTTGCAACATTGTTTAAAAAGTAGCAAGGAGTTAGGCAAATACTGCTTTCAATAGCAATTGTTTTTACTAATAACTTTAAAAGCAAAATTCTTTTATGTATATTGCAAAGTTGTTTAAAATTATGGTTTTTTATTAAGCAATTTTCTATTTTTGAGTTTATTTGCACTTTAAATCTTTTTTTTTTTTTTTTAAAGATTTGTAGGGCAACTCTAGCCCAACACAACAAAAACATCAGCCACAGAAACTTACTGTTAACCAACTTTTAGAACATTTTTTCCAGAGAAGACTGCAGCAACAGAAAGATTTTGTGCAATATTACGTAGTAAGTAATTAGCACTTACTTATGTTTTATCAGTCGTCCTCCCTGAATAAGCTGAGCACATTCATTAGTTAAATGGCAAGCAAAGAGTAGCCAGTTTCTAGGTTGCACCTTATATGCAAACCTCATAAACATCAAGGAGTAACAGGTAAGGGCTGAAAGAGTGAAAAAAAGATCAAATATATAACATAAGTATGGTTTTCTTATGACAAACTGATGAGATACAAAATAAGGCAGTTAATAAAAGAGACAAATGCAAGTTACTAAAGTACAATTACTTTTGTATTAGCAACAAATGCAATAAAAAAATAAAAAAAATAATTAATGGACAACCTTTAATGTTATATAAAACAGCACATCAGACAAATCAGAGCAACCAGAATGAATTACTGGAAAAAGATTTAATAACCACATACAATCGTGTGAAAGTACTTCAATACTAAGGGGCAGATTTATCAAGTGCTAAAACTTCGAAATTCGACCATCGAATTGAAAAATTTGATAGTCAAAGTTTTTTTTGTTTAAATTTAGCTGTTTGAGATCGAAATACAATCGTTCGATCGATCATAGAAATCGTTCAAATCGAGCGATTCAAGCGATCGATTTTCCAAATAAATAACATTTTAAATTAATATTTTAGTTGTAAAAACTTAGCCAAATGTTGGCTATAGGTTCTAGGAGGTCCCCATAGGCGAACATAGCAATTCGCCAGGTTTAAGGTGGCAAAGTGTCGAAGTCAAAGTTTTTTAAAGAGACAGTACTTCGATTTTCGAATGGTCGAATATTCGAAGTATTTTCAATTCGAATCGAAGTCTAATTTGGCCTATTCGATGGTCGAAGTACCCAAAAATTACTTCGAAATTCGAAGTTTTTTAATTCGAAAATTCACTTCGACCTTTGATAAATCTGCCCCTAACAGTAGTTAGTCTTTGAGAGGATGGGTGGAGAAGGCACCCCTACAAACACTTCCTCCATTGCATTTAAGCTTTCTAAACTATTTCCCAATAAAATCACCTTACCAAATGTCATGCGTCCACTTATGATCTCTGGTGACTTTTTCATGTCATTGATAGCAGCAATAGGAAGTCCCCAATTGGCCACTGGACCCCAAAAATGCTGATCACATAGAAAAATAGAATCAATACCAAGAATTACAACAGTGCAGCTAATAAATAATTTAAAAAAAAAACACACACACATTTTACAAAACATAGCTTCACCCTTTCTCTGCCAGCAGTGGCGGATTAAGGACATGTGAGGCCCCTAGGCTACACTTTCCACAGGGCCCCCTTCTAGGGCAGGGCTTTATATCATTGCGGTATGCGCCACTTTTGTTTAAAGAAAACTGCCACCCGCCATGTAAATTAACTCTCTGCACAAATTATTTCATTGTCTGCAGGCTACAAAAATTATTTTACTGTCTGCAGAAATTATTTCACTGTCTGCAGAAATTATTTCACTGTCTGCAGAAACTATTTCACTGTCTGCAGAAACTATTTCACTGTCTGCAGAAATTATTTCACTGTCTGCAGGCTACAAAAATAATTTTACTGTCTGCAGGCTACAAAAATTATTTTACTGTCTGCAGGCTACAAAATTTATTTTACTGTCTGCAGAAATTATTTCATTGTCTCCAGGCTACAAAAATTATTTTACTGTCTGCAGGCTACAAAAATTATTTTACTGTCTGCAGAAATTATTTCACGGTCTGCAGGCTACAAAAATTATTGTCTGCAGGCTGCAAATTTTCTCTGTCTGCAGTGCAGCTCTACAGCTGTTGCTGGGTCCGGCTGGGTCCCCCCTCCTGCTGGCCGACCACCGCCTCACGGTAGATTTTAATTTAAAAAAATTCTCTGCCCTGTGCTCACTGGCAGTGACTGCTGCAGCCTGCAGGACCAGGGTACTGCAACCACCACACTGGCTGGCCCCGTGGCCTGTTGGGAACCCCCCACCCATGCCTAGCTAGGCTAGCTGCATGCCTGGGCTGGGACGGAGACAAGTTGCAGCACAGTGCAGCCAGTAATAGGCAACTTGAACTTGGGCAGTAGCTTGGTAATGAAATTGGCAGAGGAGTGGTGATGGTGGTGGACGTGGAGTCACGAAGAAGACAAACAGACTGCTTGTCTGCTGCCTCTGCCTGTGTCTGACCGTGTGTGCGAGAGCACGCCGCGCTCAATGCCCTTGCCTGCGTTTGAGAACGTACAGCATACGTGCTTGGCAGGCAAAGGGTTAAAGAACTTGAGAATAGGGGTTTGATTTTATGATATCTTGCATTTGTTACTACATCATTCAAACACTATAATTGTTATGCTGGACAGCTGGCTTTCCTCATTCTATATTAATTCTTTATATTAATAGTTTATAGTACAGTTTGGGCTGGAGAAAATTCAGAAACAACAATCCTATACAAACAAATAGAAAGTACTTATACCCATTGCACAGTCCATCTGAAAAAAATGATTTGGTTTTAGCACAAGTGAATGTGAGTTGGCAGTGGGAAATTCAGGAGCTACTCTTTTGCCTGAAAAAAAGCTAGCCTAAAGGTAGATAGTTGAACATTAGAAGAGCACAGAGAGATTTGTCTGCTTGTATATATTTCAAGCAAATGAGTGCAATTCAATTTTCTTGTATTTTCTTACCGTGCTGTAGTGTTGTTGCAGATTTTCAATATACAATTTGAAACCAGGAGGCAAGGAGAGAAAAAAAAAATGTTATTACAGTTAAAACTACTGGAAAAGCAGGAAAAAATAACCCCCACCAATACAGAACTGACAATATTACTCAAAACATATTTCTGAGAGAACAATTTGAAGCACAAATTAAGCATGGAACTATTTTCACGTGTGTAAATATATGTGATGCAAAATAGGGATTTAAATGGGCAGCTAATAAATCCCTAATAACTGGCAGGAGAGTTGACTTCACTTCGTTATGACACTGCTGAAAATACACCCTTAAGGAACTCTGACATAGCAATACCCACTGCAGTTTTCAGGCAGCTCTGGACATCGAATTCAAAGAATGAATTAAGGTACCAAATTTGTGGGAGCATCCAATCACATTAAGCTTTCAAGCAACAGATGCAGGGCCTGCAAAAAAAAATTGCACAGCACCATGCCCCCCCATCTGCTGCAGAAAATGCTACTCTTATCTTGTATTGTCTTATCTTATATCTAGTATTGCCCCCCCCATGTTTTATATGTAATTTTATGGTACTGAGAGTGGTCACTTGTGTTAGTCTTGGTTTTGCAGGTTGGTCCTGCAAAACCACTCGTTTGGCCTTGAGGTGTGTAGGCAGCAACCTCAGGTCAACGGGTGCCTGGTCCTGTGCTTTCAGAAAGAGACAACACTTCACAATGAACTGCTTTCAGATAAGCTATTGTTTGTAGTACTTCATGTTACTGAAGGAGAAGCACTGGGACTTGGATATTTACTACTAAGAGCTATTCTCACATTGACAGCTAGCCGGGGCATGTGAGCATTTTAGCAATGAAGCTGTTACCTACCCATTGCTCTTCTGGGGAGGCTGCTGTGGGAAAGGGGATGGGGCAATATCACTCCAACTTGCAGTGCAGCAGTAAAGAGTGGCTGATGTTTAGCAGAGCACAAGTCGCATGGCTGAGGGCACTTATGTCCAGGTCTAGTCCCATGTCAGATTTTAAAATTCAATATACAAATTCTGTTTGCTCTTTTGCCTAATGGATTTTAGAGTCCAATTCTACTGGAGCAGCACTATTAACATTTTACAAAAACTGTTTTGCTGCGACAGAATCCTTTAAATTGTGCATGAGTGTCTATGGTACTGAAGGTGAGTGTGTGTGTTTGTCTTAGTTTTGCAAGTCTGGCCCTTAAACGAGGACACCTGACCAGTAGAGGGACTTCAGTTTCCCTTAAGACACCTGCCCCACTTCAAATATTTATTAAGTTGTCCATGTTAACATTTAACATTCTCTATATAACTTGGTATTCAATACAAAGCATACAGTATAAATCCTGTGACTCTTAGTTTGATTCCACTTTAACCTTTCATACAAAAAAAAAAAAAAAAATCACATTCATACCTTAGATTATGAGGGCTGTTTTCTAATATTAATGTTATCCTTGGAGGGAAGTGAAGGGCAAAACAGGCACAACAGGAACCCACGTGACATTCTTTCAATCTCACATTACAAGTGCATTCAGAAATCACTCCATTATTTAAAAGAAAACAGGCTCTACTATTTAGCCATCATTCGATCTAACTAGATGTGAATATACTTGTAAACTGTTCTATTGGTAAACAATATATAGACACCTTACCACATTAGTCTAGTCCACTCCAAAGAGACAAGAAGCTTCAACAAACTTGACATACAGGTTGTATATGTGTGCTGCCATCCACTTAGAACAGGTCAATCAACTAAATTACTAGCCTCCCAGTTTAGACACCAAGATGAAAGATTTTTTTGTCCTTAAGATAAGATATCAAAGCTTATAGATAAAGAGAAACCTGGTAAAGAGCTTTAATTGATGAATGCCAGTATTATGTGTATCTCTTATGTATGCACCCTAATATCTATATATACTTCTGTTGTTCTATCGTTCTGGGCTGTAATAACCGTAGAATAATGAAGAATAGTCTTTATTAATTAATAAGAATTATTTATGAAGAATAATGATTATCTAGGAAAGTTTAGTTTAGTCAACTGCTCCCTCCAACCTCCTCCTCCCACTGGTATTTAAATTATAAAAGAGTGAATATTGATAACAGTTATGTAATTCAGGTATGGGACCTCTTATTCGGAATGCTTGGGAGCTGGGGTTTTCCGGATAACATATCTTTTTGTAATTTGGATCTTCATACATTACCGGTAAGTCTACTAGAAAACCAATTAAACATAAAATAAACCCAATAGGCTGGTTTTGCCTCCAATAAGGATTAATTATTTATTAGTTGGGATCAAGTACAGGGTACTGTTTTATTATTACAGAGAAAAAGGAAATCATTTTTAAAAATCTGGATTATTTGGCTAAAATGGAGTCTATGGGAGATGGCCTTTCCGTAATTCGGAATTTTCTGGATAACGGGTTTAAGGATAATGGATCCCATACCTGTACAGGTTTCTGGCTGGGCTCAGTCAATTGTTGATGTTATAGAAGTATCAAGAATGTACCAAAGTTAAGGGAATAATTGATAAATAAGGATAAATCATGGATTCTAGTTTGGTTAAACTTTTTTTATTTTAAAAAAATAGGATTTTGATAAATAACCCCCTTAATTTAAGAACATCCCTTTGCAACATTTAAAATATATTTTTTTGTTTTGTGTATAGGTGTTTACCAGTTCCAAAATTTGCCCAAGGCTAAGACCAAATTGATGATCACTGACTTTCAAAAGCTTCACTGAAAATGTTTGGGAGGGTTTAGTAATACAATCAGCCTGCAGTCATATAAACAAATCTAACCAGAGAAACTTGCTAGTGAACCCTGTCCATTACTGGACATAGAACAGAGCTGGAAGTTGGTCAGAATGAGCAGCAGCCTTTATAATGTATATGTGTGTGTGGTGTCTTTGATTTCATTTGCAGTGCACTTTAAAAAATACTTCTGATATTGGGTTATTAATTTTTATTGCCAAATGTCATCAAAAGACAATCTAGAGATATTGCACACATTTGCAGCATTGCCAAGGACCACTGCATTAGATAATGTCTGTTTATGTTGAGTGACACCTGCTGATCCTCATTAAATAACTGCAATTTGTGTCTCTATATTTAATTTCCTTCAAATGTGTGATGTCTAGCTTCTGAAGCAATACTTGCATTGTTATCTGGGTACCTACTCCAATAATACTCCACCAATGGCATCACACCTTATTTATATTTTGAAAAGGGTGACCTGGACAAGCCTGATGGGACCTTAATATTACAGTCTAGCCCTTATCTACTTTCAACCACCCAAGCTTGCCAGACTATGAGCTACTCAATATGTCTAGAGGCAATCTAAAAAGTCAGAGTAAAGCAAAAAAAGGGAGTGTATATATAGGTCCCTTTCAAAAACTACCTGAGATTCATTCTAAGGTGGGACCTCAAGTATACATGCTACACAAAGCTATTTAGTTCCAAGTAAAACTGTAGGTAATGTACTGTACCAATCCTTCCTAATATATAGTGGATAATGTACCCCCTACTGTAATTTATAAAGATATTATGTCACAGAGGAGTTATGTGACCATATATAAAGGTCACATAACTCCGCGGTGACTTCTAATATCTTTATAAATTTCAGTACAGGGTACATTATGCATTATAATCTACATTTTGTGTGAAATGTTGGGAGGGGGGTCAGCGTCCAATTCTGGTTGCTGGTGTCCAAATCGGGTGTGCCGGCATCCAATTCAGGCGCCAGCGTTCAGTAAACTGAAAAGGTAAAATTAAAAATGGATACAGTTTTTCATACAATTTCTACAGTAAGGGGCAGATTTATCAAGGGTCGAATTTCGAAGTGATAAATACTTCGAAATTCGACCCTCGAATTGAAATACTTCAACTTTGAATATGGAAGTCGAAGTATTTTTCACCGAATTTGGCCAACGAACGATAAAAGTAAAATAGTTCGATCAAACGATCAAATCGAAGTAAATTCGAAGTCGTAGTATCCTATACGATGGTCGAAGTATCCAAAAAATTACTTCGAATTTCGAATTCTTTTACTTCGAAAATTCCCTCGAAATTCACTTCGACCTTTGATAAATCTGGCCCTTAGTGTAAGTAGAAATCAAAAATTGGTTTAGAATTGCATCCCTGCTTTTAATAACCATCTCCTGTAAGTAAACGTCATTTTATTAATGGGGATCAGAGGGAGTCTGGTGAAATCCAATACTGGATCCCAACCCATTAGGACACTGATGTATGTTAGTTGCATGTAACTGTGGCTCCATATTATCTTACAGTAATATTAGAGGTCATGGAGTCCCAAGACTCAGGTGGGTCAGTGCTATTCTGCAACCACAATCGTTCAGCTAAAGTCCAGCACCTTGTAACCTCCACAATTAACATTCACACACAGAAATTCAGCCCAGTTCAACATAAACAACCCCATTCTGAATAATTTCTAATTAACACTAATATAACTCTCAGCAACTCCTTTCTCTCTTACACTAGAGGAAGCTATTCTGTTCAGTTAGCGCTGCCATGGTATTACTTTTGTCCTGTCACTCCCTACCAACCTCCTCATACTCGGATCTCACAACCTGCCGCCCTTCTCACAACCTGCCGCCCTTCTATTGTCACCCTCAGGATTGGCTCTCAGAAAGAAACAGGTGAATGCTGGGAAATGTAGTTCTAGCAGTTGCAGAGCCACAAACAGGGAATCGCGATAACCTTGCCTTTCTTCACAAACATATACGCCATACAATAAATAATATGGTTAAATCACCTCATAAGATAGTCTCTAAAGTCTTTGCTCTTGACATAGTCGACAGCTTTTCGGGCCAGTACTCCTGCCATTTTACTGTTCCTCCCAGCTGGGTCACGCACCAGGGACTGACTGTTTTAGAGGACGGCCGACAGAGCTGTGCGCGCTCCCGAGAAACAACAAATCAGCCCATAAGTCTATAACTGGGACAGCCGCAAGGAACGGCTAAGGTCACAATGACGTCAGCCAAATTCACCCAATAAGATGAGGGAATGGAAAAAGAAACCCATGTATCGTGTCAGGTTTCCCCATTTTGCCTCCTGGCAAATATACACTGTAGTCATAGTGTGTAATTATGTATGCTACAGTTCTACTAAAAAATGTGGCGTGAATTACAGTTTTATTACGCTTTGTGCACAAGATTTATTGAAGACCTTGTACATTCGCAGGGTATCACACTGACAATGAGTCCACGAGGTGAAGTTCATTCTGCCAGAATCAAATATGGGCGACGAGGCCAAGGTGACCGCAGTGACTTCTCACATGCACGCGCTTTCTTTTTGCCGATTTTCAATAGGGGGGCAGTGGCCTTCATTGTAGTTTCTGATTGGTTCTTGCGATGTCTTCTCGTTGTGGGCGTGATGGGTCTGTGGGCATTGTAGCAGATTTGTATTTGTAATAATATGGACAGCAGCTTTGAAGTCTATACATTTTTCCCTTAATCATGTTTAATTTTTATTTATATCTCAATTCCTAAGCGTGCAGTAAATATTGGCCATGGGTCAATATAATGAATAAATACATTAAAGATAAAATGCTAAGTTTTAAAGAGAGATGGGTGGACACAGTTCCCTGCTCCATCAAGCCAACAGTCTAAAGCTATACTTGTATAACAGGTGGACACATGGATACAATACAGCAGTGATCCCCAACCAGTGACTCGCAAGTAACGTTTCTCACCAGCCCCTTGGATGTTGCTCCCAGTGGCCTCATAGCAGGTGCCTATTATTGAATTCCAGGCTTGGAGGCAAGTTTTGGTTGTATAAAACCAGGTGTACTGCCAAACAGAGCCTTCTGTAGACTGTCAGTCCACATAGGGGCTACCAAATAGCAAATTGCAGCCCTAATTTGGCATTCCGAGTACTTTTTGTTGCTCCCAAACTTTCTTTTACATTTGCCTGTGGTGCACAGGTAAAAATGTTGGGGACCCGTGCTCTACAGCAACCCAATGGACTACAAAAGACTTTTTAATTAGCATTGTATAAATAGAAATATACATACAAAAATATACATAAATTGCTTAATGGTGTTTGTCTTCTAACCTGCACTCATTTATGGTTGCCATCTGTACAGTAAAAATGATGCCTAATATCAGTGATATTAATTGGGAAGAAAGAGAAAGGAAGGCCTGTCATTTTTTTTTTTTTGTTGTTTTTTTCAGAAAATGTGGCAACGCTGCCCTCATTATAGAACTACAACTCAGAAGTTGAAGATTTTGGCTCCAGAAACAAGACTTCTCTTTTGAAGTGATTATATAACTGAAGATTAGGGGACACACAATCCAGAGTTCAAGAGAGTGGATTTTATATTACTGTGCTCTGAGAATGATGCACATATTACTTTGATATTTTAACTCAACCCAATATTTATATTTTATTTTAGCCCAATTAAAAGTTATGTTTTAAACCTATTATCTCCTCAGTACTAATCCAGGAATTCTTCAATATTCAAAGCAGTTAATTACACTGCTATTTTTCAACTAAGCATGAAATCTGAAGTAGTGTTTCAAGAAAAGTAGATTCATTTTGTGTGGGCAGCACGCCGTAGTTTCTGGCATAAGCAATCTCACCAATCAATACATGGTGCAGGGTTGTTTTCACTAATATTTTATTCTTTGACTTCTCTTTCTAGCTGTCATCTAACTGTTAGGTTCCTCCTTTTAGTGGTTTACCAGTTAGGCAGTAAATTTAGTGTCACTCATGGTTAGGGCTCACGGCTGCCTATGTTGTTCATATTTTCTTGTTTTGGCAAAGTATAATATTACTACTGGCTTAATTAGTCTAATGTTTGATTATAGCGCAGAAACATAGTAAAAGCTGTGAAGGGGGACTGGACCATGGAGTCTGTTGTAGTTCCCTCATCCCAGTCACTTCTGAAGTTTAAACTCTCCTTTCTACTGTAGGTGGGTGGTGGAGTGGCAGGGGCGTTTAAGGTTGCTGATTTTTTTTTGGTGTGGGGTTTGTCCAGTCTATTTACTAAGGTTCAAATATTTTTACCACTTTTGATTTTGTCACATCTGACAAAGTTTTTTTGTCATTCCAATTTTGTCATTGGCTTATTTATCATTCTCCACAAATTTCCACATTCGCGCTCAAGCAGATATGAGTAAAGGTGATATGAGTAGGTGGTGGAATCATATAGATGATGTTCTTAGAATTAAAAAATGTTTGTAATGTGTCCTACATTTAGATTGACAAATCTAAGCCCTTCTAGAATGTCAAACACATGCCAGTCAAAACTCGTTGTGTATTGCATGTTTTTATTATTGGTTTGACCCTGAATACAATCAAGATCACAAGGTGTTTGTTTTTTCCCTGGGCAGATCAATGATTTCTTATAAAATACAAACACCTGTAAACAAGAAATACCTGAAAGTTTGTCTTACTCTATTCTTTAAAATCAAGTAGTTTCACATGAACCTACAATGCAGCAGTTAAACTAAACACACCTAATTAAAGGAGAATTCAACCCTTAACTAAAAAGTACCCTACCCCCCTACCCTACGTAGATACCCTCCCTCCTCCCCCCCCCCCAGCCTAGCTGCTAACTCTGGAAAATGCCCCTAACTTTTTATTTATCCCTCGGTGCAAATTCACTGATTGCAGCAGCCATCTTCCGATCTTTGTGTCTTCTTCTGGTGCTTCAGCAATTTCCATCTATTATGGCAAACCCAGAAATTGCTCCAACTGCGCATGTGCCGATTCGCCTGTCTCAGTCTCAGATTAACGAAGACCCTGAAGATGGCTACCATGACCTGCGATCTTTCTCTCTTAAGGGTTGCTGGGGAGTCCAAGCAGATGACATCGGAAAAAGGAAATACAGGTATAGGATCCTTTATCCGGAAACCCATTATACAGAAATCGCCAAATTACAGAAAGAAATTTTTGCATAGACTCCATTTTATCCAAATAATCCAAAATGTTAAAACCCCAGTTGTAACAACCCCAGTTATAATAGTTATATCCATTATAACAGCAGAACACCTGATTTTAGGGCCATAGTGTATAATGTTTGTATCTAAATATAAGTGAAATTCCTGTTCATGTAACAATGTTTTTCACAGTAATCACATCACCAACTACGTTTTATTGTTCAAGCTCTCTGCAAGGACGCACAGGACAAAGTATTACTAAACCAAAGGTAATGACTGCCAAGATGTCAACAAATAAAATGAAATGTTTCAAAAATGCAGTTAAAGCAGTTATTGTCTCTAAAAGTGTTGCAAAGTTCAAGCTACCTACCAAATGATCTTTACTTATTTTTTCCCTGCATGAAAATTTCATTTGAAATTCTGTATCACTTCAAGAGAACATATCCCTGCATTATTTTTGCTTTAATTTTTTAGTCAAAGATGGCAAAAAATGTTATGCAACTTATAATAGTAGCGTGTAGTATGTATGCCGCTAATGTTGGCTTTGACAGTTTTAGTCAGGCGGCAGTGAGAAATATTTTTTTATGCATATATACAACCATTTCTGAGCACTCACTAAAGATAGATAACACACAGATAACACACAGATTACATGAACAGATCAGAAAAATATTTTATATGTACATGAAATAACTGATATATAATTTCCAAAGAATAATGTTCTTGTGCTAGATCATCAAACTACAGTAAAATATAGTAATTCCAACCAAATACATATGTAGAACCAGTCCCACTTTCACATAATTTTTTTTTTAAAAAATCAGATATCTACAAAATGGGAAGATGTTGGATTTCTGTAAATTTAAAGGGATTCTGTCATGATTTTATGGTGTAGCTTTGATTTCTTAATTTCACTTAATTTTCACAAATAATTCACACCTCAGGTCATTGTGCCTGATCCTGGACTTTTTTATCCAACACTTCACAATGGAACTGTTTTCTAATAAGCTATTATTTCTCCTACTCATTGTAACTCATTGTAACTGGAGGAGTCGCAGTGGGAACTGTTATCTTGTGTCAGGGAGCTGTTATCTGGTACCTTCCCATTGTTCTGTTGATAGACTGCTGGGGGGAAAGGAAGGGGGTGATGTCACTCCAATTTCCAGTGCAGCAGTAAAGAGTGACTGAATTCTACTGGAGCAGCACTATTAACTGATGCATTTTGAAAAAGCATGTTTTCCTGTGACAGTATCTATTTATGTAGTCAAGTATCAAATCTTGATATTTGAAAAGATTAAACTGTTTTTAATCGTTTTTACGTGCCAGCTCAATTTTTCATGTAGAGGATTCCATTGCTGTCTACTTTATATAAATGCAATAGTAATCTTAAAGAAAAACTATACCCCAAAATGAATACTTGAGCAACAGATGTTTTTTAAAGTTATTTGTATATGTATTGCAATTGAAAGCAGTGTTTGTTTCTTTTTATTTTTCAGCCTTGGTGGGTCAGACTGTTGAAACAATGTAAGACAAGCCAAATGATTAACAGACCTGTCTTTGCTGGGGAACAAAGTCCTTTGCAACATTGTTTAAAAGGTAACAAGCAGGAGTTAGACAAATGCAGCTTTCAATGAAAATTGTTTTTACAAATAACTTTAAAAGCACTGAAAATGTTTAATATATATTGGAAATATGGTTAGAATTATGTTTTCTTTTATTGGGCACATTTTTATTTTGGCTTGACTTACCCTTTAAAGTCAGTAGACACATTTGTGCATTATTCACAACAAGAGGCAGGATGAATGTAGTGGCAACTATACAGAGGTTCAAAGAGTGGCTTTGGTTACAACTACCTTTATTAAGTGGTGCCAGTATGTACAATAACTGTGTTTATTTTTACACCTGCCCTGCTGTATTTTTATTACAGAGTAAAAGAAAGACAGATAAAAATGAAGATTTTTTTGTTTAAATAAGCCATTACAAACTGCATTACTCCAGTTTGCCATTTTCTGGATAACAGGGCCCATGCCTCTCTCATATTAACAACATTTCCTGTCCAAATATAGCATCTTATCTCTACAACAGCTTATCTCTTTCAACAGCTCTTGATACCCTTGCTCCTTCTATCACCTGTCACAGTCGACCAACTAAACCCCAACCCTGGCACATTAGTTTAACTCAGTACCTCCGAACATGTAGCAGATCAGCTGAACAACAGTAGAGAAAGTCACAAACTCATCCTGATTTCATTCACTTCAGGTTAATGCTATCTTGCTACAATCGAGCTCTATCAATAGCTAAAGTACAGTACTTCTCTTCTTTAATCTCCTCTCTATCCTCTAAACCGCAATGACTGTTCACCACACTCACCACCCAATAATGTAACTGCCTAAGATCTTGCTAATTTATTTAAAGAAAAAATCAATCTTATTAGACTGAGCATAACATCTGATAACAATCTCAGATTATTTTGCAGTCCTCTCATCCACTTTGTACTCTTTCACCCCTGCAACACTAGGGGGCAGATTTATCAAGGGTCGAATTTCGAAGTTCAAAAAACTTCAAAATTCGACAATCGAATCGAAAAACTTTGAATTCGAATATCGAATTCAAAGTTTTTTCACCCAATTTGGCAATCCTATGATTAAAATTAAATCGTTCGATTTGAATGACTCGAACGATTTTAGCGTACGATCGAACTATTTTTATTCGATGTGTAAAGACTTAGAAAAAGTTTGTAGAAGGTCCCCATAGGCTAACATAGCAATTCCGCAGGTTTAATTTGGCGAAGTATTGAAGTCGAAGTTTTTTTAAAGAGACAGTACTTCGATTATCGAATAGTCGAATATTCGAACGATTTTTACTTCGAATCGAAGTCAAAGTAAATTCTAAGTCGTAGTATCCCATTCGATGGTTGAAGTATCCAAAAAATTTCTTCGAAATTCAAACTTTTTGTACTTCGAAAATTCACTCGAACCTTAGTATATCTGCCCCTAGGTGAAGTTAGAAAACTTCTAGGCTGATCAAACCCCACAACCTGCTCCCTTAATCCCATGCCCTCTCGCCTTCTTTATCCAATTTCTGATACACTCTCTCCTGTACTTACCCACCTATTTAACCTTTCACTTTCTACTGGTATTTGTCCATCTTTATGCAGGCACTAATTACTTATAGGGATGTAGCGAACTGCCGATTTGGTGTTCGCGAACGCCGTTCGCGAACACCGGCAAAAAATGCGAACGTTCGCGAACAGTTTGCGAACTTCGAACACCCGCTAAAATCGTTCGATTCGAACGTTCGAAGGATTTTTCATTCGAATCGAACGTTCGAAGGATTTTAATCGTTCGATCGAAGGATTTTCATTCGAATCGAACGTTCGAATGATTTTAATCGTTCGAACGAATGGAAATCGTTCGAACGAATGGAAATCGTTCGAACGAATGGAAATCGTTCGAACGAATGGAAATCGTTCGAACGAATGGAAATCATTCGATTTTAGCGGTCGAATGGTCGAACGATTTGTATTCGAATCGAACGCGAACTCAAAATGCGAACGTTCCCAAACGTTCGCGAACATTAGGCGGACGCGAACGGTCGAAGTTCGCGCGAACAAGTTCGCCGGCGAACAGTTCGCTACATCCCTAATTACTTATATCCTCAAAAAACATTCCCTTGATCCCAGCTCTCCCCCAACTATCTTCCAGTTTCCCTTCTTCCATTCACATCCAAATTGCTAGAAATACTTATTTACAAACTATATTCTATACTTAGCTATATCACTGCTTTTTCTTGGTTTACATCTTATCTTTCTGATCGTTCCTTTAAAGTTGCCTTCTCTAACTCAACTTCTACTACGTTTCCTCTCTCTGTTGGCGTTCCTCAAGGCTGTACTCCTGACCTCTCTCTCTCTCTCTTTTATCTCCCAACTTGATTGCTACAACCTACTACTAGTAGGTATTCCAAAAGGTATGTCACAACTCCAATCTTTTCTAAATGCTGCTGCTGCTGCTGCTAGACTCATTCATCTCTCACCACTCAACATCATGCATATGCATACCTCCTCTAGAACCAAATTCAAACTACTCGTACTTAGATTCAATGCCCTTAAAGGAAAGAAAAAAGGAAAGGAAGAAGTGTGGAAGCAATAGACACAACTCTGTCTGTTAATTGGCTCATGTGACCTAACATGTATGGTTTGTTGGTATGTTGTGAGTACAGTGAATCCTACGATCCCAGGGGGCGGCCCTTATTTTTTAAAATGGCAATTTTCTATTTATGATTACCCAATGGCACATACTAATAGAAAAGTATATTATTATGAAAATGGTTTATTTACATGAAGCAGGATTTTACATATGAGCTGTTTTATGCAAAATCTTTTTATAGAGACCTACATTGTTTGGGGGGTATAGTTTTCCTTTAACAATGAAGCCCCCCCCATATCACTCTGATCTCAAAATACACTCCTTTACGCAACCCTTGCTCTGCTTCAGACCTCTCTTCTTCTCTCATCACTTCAGCCCATTCTCGTCTACAAGATTTCTTTTGGGCTTCTGCTTTTTTCTGGAACTCTACCTTGAGCTGTCACACTTTCTCCTTCATTCCTAACTTTTAAATTCCCTGTTAAGGGAGCTTATACAATGTACCTTAAATAATCAATCATAGCTGTATCATAAATCACAAATTTGTTTCTGAAATCCTTATGTCTCAATTGTACCCTAACCTTTAAAGTTTGTAAACTCTTGCGAGTAGGCCCCTATATTCCTATTGTACTCTGTAAACCCATGTTTATTCACCATTTGTTAACTGTTCATTCTAAAATAATGTAAAGGACTGTGTAACTTGTTGGTGCTATATAAATAAATGATGAATGATGACAAGTGAAATTAAGGATAACAATATAGGAAAGGAAAGGTACCCTGCTTGAATAAAATTATCACAATAGGTCATTAAAATTGGCTGTTATTTTACCTTTACCAGCACCTATTCGGATTAAGAATTAATAAATAGCTGTGTAGCAGCACAATGGACACCACCAGTATCAGTGATTAACCAATCACATAATTATATATTTCAAAGTGCAGTGCAATAATTTAAGATTCAATTCATATAAATAAATTAATTCGAAAGAAATCTCACAGATACTAGCGGTGATTAAAAATTACCTGATACGGTTCTATACATATCATAATTATAATACATTTAGATTCCTCATAAAAATTCATAGAGGTTAATTAATTTAATGGCAATGCTGACAATTACTAGAAGTTAATACGAATAAGTGATTTAACAATGAAAATAAATTAGAATAAAGTGCAGTTAATAAATTTCTCATCCCAAATTGATTTCGATGGTATAATTAATTCATAGCGACCATTAAATATTAGGATAAATGTTAAATCAATCTGCTCCAATTCATGAAATAAATAGAGGGAAAGTGAAATAGAAGGAGGTGGAGTTGTCCCAAATTCTGCTGCCTGAACAATTCTATCCCTGGGACACCACAAAGGTGGAGAAGGCAGAGTAACCGGGACTGTAGTCTTGAATTTTAAATAAGGCGTAAGCTGTCAGGAAGCTATTGTAAGCTAAAAAAAAACACATATCCACTGTCTCTTGGAATTATAACAGAGAATAGTAATAGAGAGAGAGTAGTATGAGCCGAGCAGTAGGCTTATAAATCACCACCCCAGTACACCCATTTTCAGATTTGTTTAAAAATTTAGTTTGATAATCAGTAGCGTAACTACCGGGGGGAGCAGGGCCCCCCGGCAGCTCACACACCACTGACTTCGGGTGATTCCGGGCATACGAAGGGGTCGGGGGCCCGGCTGAACGTCCCACGCCAGGGCCCGCCCCACTCTAGTTACCTTGCTGTTGATAATGCAGTCTAAAATAGTATAAAGGCTAAAAGACAGTGAAATTATGGACTTATATCATTTGAGGGTACAGAAATGGGGAAAAGTATTGATACAAACATTCCATAGCACTACTCCTCTATCATCATGCACAATCCACCTCTAGAAGGCTTATTTACAAACCCCTGCAGTCATTCATTAAAGGACAATGCATCCAAAGCTGCTGCTTGAACTGCAAAGTTGTGCACAGTGATACTGTGTTTGCCCCACCTCCTGCTGGGAATTGTGCGCAAGTACACCTACTGCAGCTTCAAATGCAACTGTATCGGGTGCACCTTCCCCCATGGCACAATTATGATGGAGTTAGGGAAACAAATCATAGAAAGTTCTCTGCAGCTATGTTACAGTGTTTCTTTAGTTATTTTGCCAATAGTTGAATATTGATATTAAATAATATTTGTTAAATTACAAGACAATGTTTTGGAGAATACTATTTTTAGATGTAATTAACATGTCTTTTTCAGTTCTTTGATGAATATATTTACTTGCTGTTTTGTTTTTGATGCTGGCTCTGATTACTAAGAAAGGTGTTAAATTGCACCAGTGCCACTATAATATATTGTTTATTGACTAATCTATGTATATCTCACTTACATAGATACATACTTTTTTGCAATATCTCTTGTGAGAAAGTATCGTCATAACATCACCACTCACTGCCCACAAGATGGAGCTCTAGTAATGATAAATTTAAATATGAATTACTTCAATAACGTACCAATATGAGCAGAAAATGTTTTTGTTTTTTCTGTGTGCAGGCCAATAAAATAGTTTGCACTAGGTACCTCTATGAAGAACCCAAATTCTTCTAAACAAATAGTACAAAATTCAGCAGGCTAGGTAAAATATTCTACTTGGATCTACTTGGATTTTGGTACAGCGACATATATCCTCTGTTACCATAAACAGTGACAGTGAGTGATATATAACCAAACAAGATTCAATGTTGATAAAGTAATCTATGCACTTGGCTATTAAAATATGCAATCTACTTTTACCCTTAATGGCACTAAGCTAGGTACATCTTTCATGAAGAAGGACCTGGATCACTTGTGGATAGTAAACAGCTGTATTAAGCAATTACAGTCAGCAGCAGGAATGGTGAGCAAGGTGTTGTCCTGTATTAAAATAGGAGGAGAGGGTCATTATTTTTCTTTAAAAAGCACTAGTAAGCCCCATCTAGAATATGCAGTGCAATCTCTGCTATGGTATTTTACCAGTAGATCCATCCTGCAGATGCAAAAGAAGGAGGGAAGGAGAGGTTTCATCTTAAATAATAAGTAAACCTTTATTTGTTTTCTATCTCTCTAAAATCCCTCTAAACAGCCTCTAGAATAACATACATTTCTCCTTCCATCTAACTAAACTGTAGCTATTTTAGCTACTTTCTTGTCTAGTGTGAAGCTCTGCCCCTGAGCTATCCTTCTCTCTCCAACTGAAGACCTCAAAGAGTTGCCTACTGCATATGCCTGACTTGATTTCCATTGGAGCAAAGGCAGCCAGGACCTGGGGTTTTCCAGATAAGGGATCTTTCTGTAATTTAGATCACCATAGCTCAAACCTGCTAAATACCATGTAAATAATTATGTAAAACAGTGATTCCCCAACCAGTGGCTTCTGAGCAACATGTTGCTCACCAACCCCTTGGATGTTGCTCCCAGCGGCCTCAAAGCAGGTGCTTATTTTTCAATTCCTGGCTTGGAGGCAATTTTGGTTGCATAAAAACCAGGTTTACAACCAAACAGGGCCTACTGTAGGCTGTCAGTCCACGTAGGGGCTACAAAATAGCCAATCATAGTCCTTATTTGGTACCCCCCAGGAACCTTTTTTTATCATGTTTAGCTCTCCAACTCTTTTTACATTTGAATGTGGCTCATGGGTAAAAAGTGTTGAGGACTCCTGATGTAAATTATGATTATGGATTCATGCAGTTTTATTACCATCAAGTATAACATGCTATTTTATTACTGCAGATTTTTAAAAAAAATTAATTATTTGCTTAAAATAGACACTATTTTTAAAGGTTTCCTGGGCTTGTGTAGTGTAATGTAGTTGCTGCAGCATATACGTCCATTATATTTTAACTTCGTGCCTTATGCAAACTAGGCATCGCTAGTGTAACTTCGCTTTGCCTGACGAAGTAACGGTAGCGCTACCGTTCGTCCCCCTGAGTGCAACTTCGCATTTTAGTGAATTTGTGTAGCACTGGCGAAACTACCCCTGGCAAAGTGCAGCGAAACTGTAGCTGGCGCAACTTCAGATCTTAGTGAATTTGCCGCTATGATAGATGGCCTTCTTGTAAATTGGAGCTTTCTGGGTAACAAATTTCCTGATAAGGGATGACATGTTCTGCAATTAGACAATACAATGGGATGTGATAAAAAAAAAAAATAACAATGAATTATTAAATTCATAGCTATACATTCCCATAATTTAGAGAAAGAGAAAAATTGCCAGTGCACAGTTTGCCTTTAAAAATAATTATTACAAAAAAATAGGTGTTTGTGCCATACTTTGTCCAAAATATGAAAGCTCACGTACCACGTCAAGGCCCCTCATACGTGAGTCCTACACTATTTGTGAGCATTCTAAGTATGTAGTACATTTAGGGGCACATTTACTATGGGTCGAATATCGAGTGTCAATTAACCCTCGATATTCGACCATCGAAGTTAAATCCTTCGATTTCAAATATCGAAGTCGAAGGATTTTCCGCAATTCGTTCGATCAAATGATCGAAGCAAAAATCGAACGATTCGAAGGATTTTAATCCATTGATCGAATGATTTTCCTTCGATCAAAAATTGCTAGGAAAGCCTATGCAGACCTTCCCCATAGGCTAACATTGGTGCTCGGTAGGTTTTAGGTGGCGAAGTAGGTGGTCGAAGTTTTTTTTAAAGAGACAGTACTTCGACTATCGAATGGTCGAATAGTCAAACGATTTTTAGTTAGAATCGTTCGATTTGAAGTCGAAGTCGCCAATTCGATGGTCGAAGTAGCCAAAAAAATACTTTTTTTATTTTAATCCTTCACTCGAGCTTAGTAAATGTGCCACTTAAAGTCAAGTTCCCAGCAAACAGTGTGACTGGGTAGTAAGACCAACAGTGCACTTACCCTTAACTCAGGAGCTCTAGTGAGAAAGCAGGGAACTTTTAAGCCCCAGCCCATTAAAAAACACCTGTAAATTATTCCCTGTTTTAAAGGCAGAATGGCAGCTATAGGCAAAATTTGTCTACAACCTGTACATGAAACACAGAAATCGCCAGCGCTCTGTCTAATCCACACTGTGGCGTTGACAGCTTCTAGAAGCACACTTGTGCCAACGCTTGATCTAACCCACAATCTGGAGTTGACCAGCTGCTATAAATGATAAAAAGACAACACATTCTACTTTATTAATGAAGTAATGGTATACACCCATTTGGGGGTTTATGTAAATGAGGTGCATAAACGCGCATAGCCACCCCTTAGGCTAACAGGTGTCCTCTCCTCACTCGTATTTTCATCATGAAATGATGGATTCTGGAAATTCTTAAAGTGCTACTAGTGATGGGCGAATTTATTCGCCAGGCGCGAATTCGTGGCGAATTTGCGCGATTCGGCGTCCAATTTTTTTTTCCGAAAAAACGGACGCCGGCGTCAAAAACGGCACCGGTGGCGAAAAAACGGGTGCCGCCGTTTCACAAATTTTTCGCAGTTTCGCGAATTTCGCGCGAAATTCGCAAATTTTTCGGTGAAGCGAAACGGCGCAAATTCGCCCATCACTAAGTGCTACCTTTCAATCTGTGGAATCTGGTATATCTGTTTAAAAATGAATTACATTTCTATTCATTTTTTCAAAGTTCAGGTGTTTATGCACCTTTCTAAACCCAAATGAGTTTATGTCTAATGGGTGTTATATTTTCCCTATAAGCTCTGTTTTGCTGCTAGTGGAAAATGAATTGTATTAAAGAATAAGGAAAGCTACCTTATCTATCTAGCTAGCTAAACAAGTTTATTGCCAATAGATTAGCCACAACAGTGCAAGCTAGAACGCAATTTTTATTCTTTAGAATGCTTTTCCATACCTGAGTAATCAGCTCTAAATAACGACTCTCTTTGTTTAGGATAGCAGCTGCCATGTTAGCTTGCTGTGACGTTGCTTCCTGCCTGAGTCTGTCCCTGCTTGCTCATAGCTCTGAGCTCAAATTACAGCAGGGAGGGGAAGGGGAGAGGAGAAAACTGAGTATGCTCAAGCCCAAGCCCTGGTGGTTTAAGATGAAAACAGGAAATCTGATACAGAAACCCATGTGTACACAACAGAAGGACAGAAATGCAGTGTTTCTTTTGACAGAGTACTCTGAGCAGCATTACTTTGAGGGTTTACTAGTGTATTTATACAGTATATACCTTTCTGATAAGCTTACTTAGTTTTAACCTCTGTTTCTCCTTTAAGAGAGAAAAAACACTTTTCCATTTGCAATATCATTTCCTTCAAAATCATGGATGTAATCTGAATTATTTATTTTTACAGGTGTTCGAAAAATGAGTAGAAAACTCATTGTTGAAACAGGACGGTACTATACAGATTTTACAGAGAGAGCAATTTTGTATTCATAGGTTTCAGTCTAAATTTCCTAAAGGTTTTAATAAGACACTTGGGGGCACATTTACAAAGCTCGAGTGAAGGATTCGAATTAAAAAAACTTCGAATTTCGAAGTGTTTTTTGGGCTACTTCGACCATCGAATGGGCTACTTCGACCTTCGCCTACTACTTCGACTTCGAATCGAACGATTCGAACTAAAAATCGTTCGACTATTCGACCATTCGATAGTCGAAGTACTGTCTCTTTAAGAAAAACTTCGACCCCCTACTTCGGCAGCTAAAAGCTTGCCTGAGATTTTTTGATCGAAGGATATTCCTTCGATCGTTGTATTAAAATCCTTCGAATCGTTAGATTCGAAGGATTTAATCGTTCGATCGAACGAATAATCCTTCGATCGTTCGATCGCAGGATTTGTGCTAAATCGTTCGACTTCGATATTCGAAGTCGAACGATTTTAGTTCCTAGTCGAATATCGAGGGTTAATTAACCCTCGATATTCGACCCTTCATACATCTGCCCCTTGGAGCGCCTTCATTTGTTTTAATTTTTATATTATTTAAAAAATGAAAGGGAACCTGTCATCCTAAGAAATATTTCCAAATTCCTTGTTATTGTGTTTATTTCCTTCATTCTTTTGGAATCCACTATTAGAGCACATAGGAGAGGGCCATTTTGTGTACACTTTTATCATGGCAAGCTTTGCATCATCCCAAAACCATGTTTATGTGCCAGAATGGGGGACCTAATGCCCCAAGCCCACTGGCTACACAATTATAAATTGTGAGAAGGGAGAGGGATTATTAGGACTGGAGTTCAATGACATAAAGAAGTGCAGAATGGACAGTGAATCTAATTGCCTGCACCGCCTCTAGGTTTCAGGCAATATATGATTGGCAATTGAGATTTTTTGAATATCTTTATAACAGCTATGGATGCATTCATTAAATTATAATATACAGCATTATGTCTAGGTGACAGGTCCTCTTTAAGTTAGCCTTTAACAACAGGGTATAAGTTTCATGTTGTTTTTTATTAAATGAACCACTAATGTCCTTTGTATTCCTAGTATAAGTCAACAAAACACAGCAGGACCCATATCACATGACTGACAGATAAGGAAGCAGCCGAGACAGCACTGAGTAGAACAGCTCTTTCCAAGAGAACACACTGGCAACTCAGAGGAAACCTTTAGGTATGTACCTTAGAGCTGTAAAATATGTTAGAAGGAGAAGAGAGTCTGCCAAGAGTAGCCTATATTTTTTTTAGGCTATTAACATTTGTTTCCACTCTTGTTGGTAAAGATCCATAGGACAAAATTAAGTTAATTAAAACTGCTATACTGAACAGTGGAACTCATAAAAATGCATCACGGGGAAGAGGAATGTTGAGACTAGTGGGTACTGAGCCTTAATATAGGTAACTGCTATTCATAGTCATATTTGGCATTTATCAGGTTTCTTAATATCTATCTGTTTTATTCCTTCTAGACATAAATATCACTAAATCTAATCACTGCTAGACTTTATTGCTCACTGTATTCATGTAATTGTACAGTGGCCCTATAATGGGCTATGCTACGAATAATGTCTTGAACTTCTGATTCTGCTTACCCTATCCATTTTTGAATACATGTTCATCAGAGTTTTTGCTTAAATTTAGATTTTTATTTGTGAACAAGCTATACGATGTGCTCAAACATTCAAACTTGTGATTTTCATTGTCTCTATTGCTGTATCATTTAGGAAAATACATGAAAAACAAAGATACATGTATGGGACATGTTATCCAGAATGCTTGAGAACTGTGGGTTTTCGGATAACGGATCTTTCTGTAATTTGGATCTTTATACCTTAAGTCTACTAGAAATTTATGTAAATATTAAATAAATCCAATAAACTGGTTTGCTTCCAATAAGGATTGATTATAGATTAATTTGCACCAAGTACAAGGTACTGTTTTATTATTACAGAGAACAAGGAAATATTTTTTAAAAATCTGGATTATTTGTATAAAATGGAGTCTATGGAAGATGGATTTTCTGTAATTCAGAGCTTTCTGGATAACGTGTTTTCAGATAATGGGTAACTGCTACTCATAGTCATATTTGGCATTTATCAGGTTTCTTAATATCTATCTGTTTTATTCCTTCTAGACATAAATATCACTAAATCTAATCACTGCTAGACTTTATTGCTCACTGTATTCATGTAATTGTACAGTGGCCCTATAATGGGCTACGCTACGAATAATGTCTTGAACTTCTGATTCTGCTTACCCTATCCATCTTTGAATACATGTTCATAAGAGTTTTTGCTTAAATTTAGATTTTTATTTGTGAACAAGCTATACGATGTGCTCAAACATTCAAACTTGTGATTTTCATTGTCTCTATTGCTGTATCATTTAGGAAAATACATGAAAAACAAAGATACATGTATGGGACATGTTATCCAGAATGCTTGAGAACTGTGGGTTTTCGGATAACGGATCTTTCTGTAATTTGGATCTTTATACCTTAAGTCTACTAGAAATTTATGTAAATATTAAATAAACCCAATAAACTTGTTGGCTTCCAATAAGGATTGATTATAGATTAATTTGCACCAAGTACAAGGTACTGTTTTATTATTACAGAGAACAAGGAAATATTTTTTAAAAATCTGGATTATTTGTATAAAATGGAGTCTATGGAAGATGGATTTTCTGTAATTCAGAGCTTTCTGGATAACGTGTTTCCAGATAATGGATTCCATACCTCTACAAATATGTGCTAGAGATACAAATTCATACGTTTTGTTGAAGCCCAGATGCTTGAGGGTTGACGCACCTTTGGTGCAGTCAGGGCTTTACGAGCTATTATTTAGCTGCTATAATAGTAGCAGTACTGGTGTGCTTTGCAATGCATGCAGATGTTTTATCAGAGGTTTTTATTATCATAAATATTAACATTATTTCTGTCTGGTCAGAACCCATTTTGGGACAATTTGCTAATCTTGGTGACAATGTTTTTCCAGCATCAAAAAATCAGTTTTCATACGAAAAAGAACAAAAAACAAATGTTGTTGACTTTTGATATTATTAAGTGATATTTGAATATAATTATATTTATATTTACAACTTTCTATAGTGTTGCCATAAGCTAGAATGCATTATGCAACTACAGTGCAGATGACAAAGAAGTAAACAATGGAAAAATGCTTTAAAAATATGCAAAGAATTGTTTTCCACTCCAGCCAAATATATGATGTGTTTATCAGAAAATGTGTTAATCTGCATATAATGAAAACAAGTTTTTTGGAAAAGAATTCAGCCAAAAGCTCAAGTTTTGATAAGTTACTAAATAATTTTTTATTAAATCAACAAACAAAATGAATAAAAGTAGGTCAACACTGCATACTTGTTTGTTCAGATTTTAGCAACAAAAAAATCCAAGTTACCTAATATTGCATGTGACTAAAGCCCATGCAAATTAGTTCCATTGTTTATGGGAAAATATAAAAATTATTGTGGAAGGAGGTACAGGGGTTTTTAATAAAGAGTATTACAAATGGCAAATAAATGTAGGCCTCAGTTCTCTCTGTTGAATGTGCATTCAATAAAAGGAAATCCAGATAGAGCCCTAACAGCCTAAATTCCTTAATTTAATTACTACTAGAAATATTATTGTCTTAAACTGAATGTAAAAGATTCTCAATTATCTGAACAGATACTAAAACATTTGTAGATCAACGTATACATAACTGTATAAAATTTAAATTGGAAAGCAAGAAAAACAGAGAATTAACTGTCTAATAAACTACATGTATGGGCCAAGTGTGCTAAATTTTTGAAAAATGTCTTAGGGGTTAACTCCACAAGCAATTTTGTAGGATGTGCCGGATCAACAAAATCCATCTGACAAGTCAGATGGTGTCGCGTGGTTCAAAATATTATGGGACTGATAGAAAAATCGAATGCATAAACTACTTTTCCTAAATTATCCAGAAATTTTCCATCTGACACAACACGACTGTCAGATGTAAATGCTGCATGCTGTGCCTTCATCTGACAAGATAAAAACTAATGGTGTCGGAAAGACTTTTTTTCTCATTGAAATATATGAAAATATAGATGTAAACACATGAAGAAAAAACTCCATCTGGCTTTGTTCCAACTTTACATTCTAGCCTAAGGGGATCAGATTTTGTAGCATCCTACAAAATCTTGTGTTGTTGCGGGCGTTGCGCGGTTTTGCATGAAGGATCAGATAAAATCGGTCCCAGAAATCTGATGAAAAGTGCTCATGGAGTTTCGCTGCGTCTGCATCCAACAGTCGTGTGGCGTCTGATCAACACTGTGACACCATCCGACAATGCATTCACTTACCTTATTTCCGTTGCATGTGATTTGATGCATGCGTTTTTGCGCAGCGTGTCGGATCACACAGAAAACGCTTGTGTAGTCCTACCCTAAAAGGGGCAGTTAATTTTTAGTATTTGAAAATGGTTTTCGCGATATTAAAATATAATATCTAATATATATATATATTTATATATATATATATATATATATATATATATATATATATATATATATATATATATATAAAAATATAATATATAATAATATTTAAAAATATTTTAGTTTTTGTTCACCAAATCTCCAGTTTGGAATTTTCAATAGCTATCTGGTTGTTAGGGTCCAAATTACCCTAGCAACCAGGGACACATGTGAATGAAGAGACTGAAAAATGACTATGAGAGCCCCAAACAGAAAGATAGCTAACTGAAAAGTTGATAATATGGGACACTCTACACATACTAAAAGTTAACTGAAAGTTTAACAACCCCTTTAAATGTATCAGCTATTAGAAACAGGGCCAGATTTCAAGCTGTCCTCTCCCCTAGGCATACCAACACTTGTACCCGACCCCCCCCACTCCCATGTTTGCACCCTCCCTAATCTCCCCTCGCTGCTCCAACCTCCCCCTGCCATTCCAACCTTTCCCCTGCTGCCGTTTCAACCTCCCCCCCACTGCTCCACCCCTCTCTGCTACTCCGGCACTGCTACTATGAGCACTATTG
Source organism: Xenopus laevis (assembly GCF_017654675.1). NCBI lineage: Eukaryota > Metazoa > Chordata > Amphibia > Anura > Pipidae > Xenopus > Xenopus laevis. Next base: position 47,180,410 of record NC_054380.1, read on the forward strand.
ATGCGGGCGGCATGCTGCCCCCCAACTTTTGCCACCCTAGGCCCGGGTCTCTGTGGTATGCCCACAAATACAGGCCTAGTTTCATATGTAATAATTAAAATAAAATGCCAAGCACGTCTGATGGGAATAAAAGGTCAGTGCAACAAAAAATATGGAGAAAAATTCAAATTTTTATAATCAGAAATTTACACAAAATTTACAAATATCGATATAAATATCAATAATAAGGGGTGTTTTTAGAGTACCTTTAGAATACCTTTTGTAACTTGATAAAGGGGTTTGCCCTGAAACATGCTGTGTAACTTCAACCTGGAATAAATAATTTGCAGTTATTCTGCTGGAGTTCCTCTTCCATTTTTTTGGATTTTGATTCACTGGTAGAGCCGAGTTGCAAGCACAAAGCACCTACATGGAAGCCGAACATAACACTTAAATCGTAATGTACAGACCACCACAAAGCTTTCTGTAAGGATTGCACAAGACAAATTTACAATTAAATTTCACCATAGTAAACCTGATGTTTTGTGTTGTACTACAGGTCTGGGGAGAGGTGATGGCTAGTAATATTAGGCTGCCCATTTTGGAGAACCAGTTGACATGCCCCATTTGCCTAGAAGTGTTCAAGGAACCTTTGATGTTACAGTGTGGACATTCCTACTGCAAGGAGTGTTTGTGGGGTCTGATGACCGAATCCAGCATTCAGCTGTTATGCCCTGTGTGCCGACAGGTGGTGGACTGTAGTTCCTCTCCACCCAATGTGACTGTTAAACATCTCATTGAGACTCTGCAGAAGCTAAATGAGGAACAAACTACAGCAGAATCCTGCCCAAGTCACCATAATCCATTGAGTTTGTATTGTGAGCAAGACCAGAAGATCATATGTGGCCTCTGTGGTACTATTGGTGAACATCGCCAGCACCAAATCACACCGCTCACCAGTGTATACAGCAGAATGAAGGTATATGTATATATACAACTCACTATATAAGAACAATAGCATTCTATTACCATTGCAATCTATGAAAATATGACCTTCTATCCCAAACAGGACCCCACTATTTATGGATTTGTAAAAATAAAGTATCATTTTATTGAGGAATGTTCCCAAAGACAAACCTTATGCACCTCGAAACATGTAAAGCGTAAGACATCAGCCTTTAATACATGTTTTAATTATTTTTATGAATTTATTAATCAATAGTGGGATCCTGTTTGCGTTAGCCAAGAAGTTCCTTTTTCGCTCCTTATGCTGAAGGCTTAGGGGCAAATTCACTAAGCGCCGAAGCGCCTAACGCTAGCGTCAATTCGCTATCGTTGGTCATTTTCGTTACTTCGCAAATTCACTAGCGAACGCTGGCGTAAATTGGCTAGTGTTAGTTCGCACCCTTACGCCTGGCGAATTTGCGCAACGGACGTAACTACGCAAATTCACTAACGCGCGCATTGTACTGAACGCTACCTTTTACGCTAGGCTTCCTTCGCCACCTCAGACCAGGCGAAGCGCAATAGAGTAGATAGGGATTGCTTCAAAAAAAGTTCAAATTTTTTCTAAGTCCCAAAAAACGCTGGCGTTTTTTCTATATTATGGGTGATAGGCTGAAAAAGATCGAAAAATTTTTTGGGGCTCCCCTCCTTCCCCCCTACATTTCCTAACTCATGGCAACTTAACTATACAGTGGGCACATGTGTAGGGCTAAAAAAAAGTTTTATTTGATGTTTTGATGGTTTCCCAGGCATTTGTAGTGATTGTATGTATTCCTCCATGGAAAATTTAATTTGGCGCCGTATGCAAATTAACCATCGCTAGCGTAACTTCGCTTCGCTTAGCGAATCAACGCTAGCGCAACTTCGCAACCTTACGCTACCCCTGACCGCAACTTCGGATTTTAGTGAATTTGCGGAGCGCTGGCAAAAATACACCTGGCGAAGTGTAGCGAAGTGCGGCAAAGTTACGCCTGGCGCAACTACGATTCTTAGTGAATTTGCCCCTTAGAGCATATGCATCTGGCCCAACTTATGATTAGTGTACCTTAAAGGGAATATAAACCCAAAAATATAAATATAAAGTAGGAAATGTAAACCTAACTGACTTTCCCATATACAATTATTAACAATTTTCAACAGTTTTAAAGTTATTTGTAAACTAAATTGTAATTAAAAGCAATATTTTCTGTGAGCTGGCTTTTACTAAAAATAATACATATAGATATGTAGGCATCCCTGTAGTAACTTTACTACTTAAAGGAACAGTAACACCAAAAAATGAACGTAATGTACTGTTGCCCAGCACTGGTAAACCTGGTTTGTTTGCTTCAGAAAATCTACCATAGTTTATATAAACAAACAGCTGTGTAGACATGGGGGCAGCCATTCAGGCACAGGATACACAGTAGATAACAGATAAGTTCTGAAGAATTCCATTGTATAACACAGAGTTTATCTGTTATAGTAAACTATAGATGTGTTCCTAAAGCAAAGACACCAGTTTTACCAGTGCAGCACAACAGTATATTATATTTCTGTACTTTTTAATTTTTGTGTGTTTCTGTTCAAGTGTTTGTATTCTTTTAGTTAAATCGGCATAACATATTCTAGTTTTAGTCCATTGATTACATCAAGAGACCAGTTGAAAATGGACATCTGCCCAGGGTCCACCAGGACAGGGGGGAACAACATCAGACATTTTCTTTGCTATAACTTTTTGTATTAAGCATCCCCCAAAAAAGGCTAATGAAATTGCTGAACAACAAGATAATTTTTCTTCTTTTTAAATTTTCTTATGGAACAACTGAACCTTTCTAGTAAAACACTGGTATCTTTAGTGGAGTTTTTTTTTTCTTGTGCAGTTGTCTCTGATTTCTTAAGGTGGCTGAAGGAGTCCTCCAATGGATCTTTGCCTTTTTCCTAACACTACCACGCAGCCCTGGAAGATGCCCCAAAAAACAAGAATATTGGAACATTCCAAAGCTGTACAACAGGACCTTGTGCTAGGTCTTAAAAAGCTGCACTGGGAATATTTTTATTGTTTTCACTAATTATGGTAATGGAACATGGGACAGTTAAACCACCGCAGAATGCAGAGTGGGCAGTCATAAGTCATAAGAATACAGTATTTAACTTAAGTATTTCTTCATACCTTACACTCTGATATACCATATTACAGGAGGAGGTGTCTGCCTTGATTACTGAGGTACAAAGAGTGAGGAAAAGCTTGGAGGAAAATATCTGCAAACTCATTAACAACAAGACTCGCATTACAGTGAGTTACTGTTTATTTTTACAATTTTCTTTAATCTTTTTTTTCGAATCTTTACTTTCTTTAGGCAAAGTTACATTGCATTTTGTCACTCATGCAAAACAGCAGAGAGGCAGTTCTGAAAAGAACATTGCCTTGGTGCTAGCAAGATTATTTTATTACCGTGTCCAGAACAGTAGACTGTGTGGTGGTTTTCAGCCAGTCATATTTTATGATATGGTGAGTGTTATACCTCCAAGAAGCACCTCGAATTCACAATACTTCCAATACAGAACAAGAGTAACTGGAGGCAAATTCTGGTGCTTTTAAGCTCACTGAAATGCCCACAGGGCCCCACCCCAGCCACATCACCCATTCCACCCTGTGTACCTTATTCTTTTTTGCAGCTGCAATCAGGGCCAGAGGTTGCTCAGTGAGTAGCTCCCAGGAATTAAAGCCAGGGAGGTGGTCTGTTTTGGTGAGGCCCACTGTATTTTTTTCTCATGTCTCACTGGCCCAGTCCAACCCTGAAAGCACCCTGTCTGACATTTGTCTTGACTGTTGCTGTCATTAAGTAGAACATGCACCTCTCTGCTGGTCCATCTGTCATTTTGGCTACTGATGCTTTCTGGCTGACCATGGTGGTCAAAAATGTCTTTGACATAATCCTAAATATGTGAGTTTAGGGAATCTATAGTGTATACACAAGAAGGTTGTAAATGATCCGTAAGGGGTCTCATTTCTATACTCTAAGTATAGTGAAAGGGTTAATTAGTCTGTCCTAGAATGTGCAGAGTTTAGCAAATCATTAGCCTATAATATACACAAGTAAATACCTACTAATGAATAGAGTAAATATGCTTAAATAAATTCCACTCTTTTGTTCTGCTGTATATGACTTGTGTAGAATCATTGTGTAGTGAGATCATACCGTATTTTATATTTATTGACTCAAAGGCACACCCACCTACACATACCTTTGTACACAATGATTACAAAGCTAGTCACACAGACAGACATAACGTCCTTGGAGTGTGTCCTTCACGGGGCTGAGATAAGATTTCATTTAACATTTCTGACCATGGGATTTGGATCCCTGAATCTTTGGATTCAGTTTAGTGTCAGACTGGGGTTGAAGTTGGCCTGCTGAAATGCCAAGGCCAAATATCAGCCCCTACATGCACTTTAGACTCTTCTTCTATCTGCACCCAGAACCGTTGTGTCGACTTGGGTGCAGGCACGCTCGGCTGATTTTGGCAAAGAAATATGAGAGTTTGTATTCTTGCCCCAAAATCAGCGGAGTGTGCCTCCACCTGAGTCAGGTGGTCTGTGTTGGTGAGGCTGATTTCAGCCCCTGTCTGACATTAGCGTTAACCTTTACCTTAGATGATCATTCCAAGAGAAGATAGTATAAATAAAACAATATGACCCACTGATTCATGCTATTGCCTTTGTTGCTACACTGATTATTTTTGATAAAAAATTTCAGCAGGCTCAAGCATTCAGCTAATAAAACCATTCAAAAGTTCCTAAACTCTTAAGTGGTTTCTTCATTAGAATATCCTGGCTTCCTGGCGGTTGATTTTCTCTTAACATAAAAAATAGCATGTTTAAGGGGCTGAGTTTTTTGTTTTTTTAAAAACTCTCTCAGGGAAAACAAAAAGTGATTGTGAGAGCCGTGAGAGATTTGAGGAACTTTTGTGTGGTTTTAGTAACCAAAGGCTTGAGCAATCTTAAATTGGTCCATTGAGTAGCTTTTATTCATTTATATTTTTTAACCTAACCAATAACGTACAAATATTAAAATGTGAACAGTGGCATACCTAGAGTTTGTGGGGCCCCCCTGCAGAGGAACTTTCAGCCCCCCCCCCACAGAGGAACATTCTGTACCCCCTCCACTTATATTAGTTAATAGCAATGACAATATTAAATATTTAATTTTTTTTTAAATATATTAACCTTTCCACTAAGAAAAATTGCCCTGTAGTCACATGACCAGGTTTGTTTGCACAACACCTATTCCTAGAGCTGAGAAAGCTCATCAGCAGCCTCTCAATGCTGCTGCCTCTGCTTTCAAGACCAGAGGAGCACAAATCCCTCTCTCCTCCCTATCCGGACCTCCCTTCCCTTTCCTTCCTACTCCCTTCCGTTCCAATCTCCCCTCAATTTTCTTACCTTTCCCTTCCAATCCCCTTTGTGCGACTCCACCCTGTATTTTCCTTTGTCTATCCTCCCTCCCTCCTTGGCAACAGAGTTACTTCTGAGAGCCGCTGCTGCGTTGTATACACTTCCTGACTCAGACCATGTGATGTCACTTCCAGGGACATGTCACGTGAGGCAATAAGTATGTGGAAGCAGCAGTGGCAACAAGTGTGGTGGGTTCAGTGGGCAGTGATTTAATGTCCTCTCAGACCCCATCAGTAGTGGGGCCCTTTCCTGATTGCAGAATCAGGAAATCGGTAAAGCGAAAATGGTTTCACTGGCAAGAAATAACAAAATAAATAGACATTTTATTGTTAAAAAAAGTTTAGCTCATATTAAAGAAGGTTGTATGCTGTCCCCTGTGTTGCTTCCCCTCCCTCCTCCCCCCGGCCTACCTGTCCCGCTGGGCAAATGCCCCTAACTTGTTACTTACCCTTCTGCGCAGGTCCAGTCCACGGAGTTCACAGGCACCATCTTCTTCCACGCGATCTTCTTCCTGCCGGTACAGATCTACTGTGCATACGCCATAAGTCACGAAGTGACTTTTGGCGCATGTGCATTAGATCCGTACAGGCGAAATGCTCCTACTGCGCATGCGCCGGTCAAAGCAGGAAGAAGATCGCTTGGAAGAAGATGGCGTTACAAGTTCTCATATTAATTTAAAAGCAGACAAATTATATACATGGCTTCAAGATGAGTCCATTTTAGTTGGCAGCATTCTGTAATGCTAAATACAGGAAGATTTAGGCTTAACCCATTTACTTGTAAAGTAAACCTTCAACTTTAAGTATACTGGGTTTAAGTTAAGTTTATTTTTATTAAAAACTTAATATCACCAACACTGGGGTGGAGGGCATAGGTGTGCTGCCATAGTGACTAAAATGAAAATCTTTAAGAATGTGTGGTTAGGTTGCATCTGTTTTTGCTCCTGACAGAACGAGTCAGATGTGTTCCAACGTCTGATCCGTAAAGAGTTCCGGGAGCTACAGAGATACATTGCAGAAGAAGAGGCTCATTTCCTACAGTCAGTAGCCAAGAAGGCTGCAGATATCATCAGCTCCATTGAAGCACAGCTTCAAAACAAAAATGAGATCCTAAACAAGGTGCAAGCGAGGGAGAGGGAGCTGAAAAATCTTGGAAATGAGAATCACCTGCTGTTCATTCGGGTGAGAATGAGAAATAATTTCCAGGGATGTATGTAAACAAGTGAAAATACATACAACACACAAATACCTGTACTGTACAAATTGAAGGCCACCCTAATTAAGTTCTGTTTACACTTCACATTTATAGAATGTGCAAATCTTGATATAAAGCCTTTGCATTTTTCTAAATGTCTTTGGCTATGCCATTTAGGCTAAAGGTAGGTAGTTTCTCACCTGGCATGTGCTACATGTTTCAAAAAGCCTCATCTCAAATACATTTTCCCCTGGGTGTACAAAGAGGCGGGGTCTCTGGCCAAATTATTGATTGGGGAGGTTTGATTTTTCTGATGATCGGGGACTGCATCGGCCCTCGTCCCATCTGAGCCCATTCTCTTAGTTGTAATCCAATTGTTTGGCCCTAGGGATGAATGTTTGCATTAACCCGATATCGCCCTGCTGTTGGTGGGCATATCAGGGAAAGATCTGCACATTTGGCGACTTCGCCAAACGAGCAGATCTTATCGTGTATGACCACCTTTACATGTCAAGCTTCCAATCACACACACACACAGTAATTTTGACTTTGTAGTCCGGATGACTAAGCAATCCAGTACACTAGGTCATACTCTCATAAACATACCATACAGCAAAATATAAAAACTTATTTTCAATGAGATGAAAAGTATCAATAATCTTTATTTGATAAGAATTGTTTCTGTGTTCTAAAACTATTTCATATCATTCCACTTACCAGTTATCTTATTTACTTTTGATTACAGAACTATTCCGTGGTGACTTCCAGGTAAGGGTTCTAGAGTCTAAACTTTCTTAATGAGAATGGAAATAATAGTGTTTTTGCTAGCATAACAAATCTTTATGACCTTAAGTTCCCAGGTCCCTTCTCCTGGCAGTGGTGATGCATCATACAATGCAGTCTCTTTTAAGCCTGGGTTCCGACAAGATGACATCAAGCTCACGGTATGGAAGAGGCTACACAGAAGGGTTTTACCTGGTGAGTCCTTTTTACAAAATACTACAAAGCTATTTATTCTCAAATAAGTTAAAAACAATGTTTATCTTGTTTCATGAAACAAAATGAGGTGTTCTCATTTCTATCATATTGTGTTTTCAAAAGTTATTCCTTTTTAATTGTTTTTCCTGCACAAAAATCATAACCACAGTAGGAAATTGTATTATAGTCGCCAAAACTACAAATTAGTTGATGTTTGCAAAGTATAACATATTGACTGCAGGGTCTCATCTCCCTACATAATAATCATAATCTTGTAACAAAAAAAAGTTGTTTTTGATCATTTCCATATTTTATGGCTTATGAGTTTATTAGTAGGTTTGGAAAATGTAGTATGAGTTAGCACCTACAATTTAAAAAAATTGTTCCAAAAGCTTTATAATGTACAGATAATGTCCAAACACTTTTGAAAGAATGCCTTTATAAATTCAGACAATTAAACAAATGTAACAGTTTGATGTGCAGACTCATAGCTCTAACATGAGCTGGGGAAACCTTCCAGTGATAGTTTTTGAGTTATTAAAATGGAGTGCCAGTTGATCAGCAGCTATGGGACCAGACTTCACTAGTCACTGACCGATTTGATCCACAGGCCTCATGCTGGCTTAATATGAGTTCGTTTTGAGGATATCTGACCTTTTAGACTGATTGGTTGAATCTGGTTGCTCTGCACATGGACTGCTTTTTTTTCTTGCTATTCTAAAAGATAACAAATGGATGATTGGGGAGAGGGTCATATATTGCCAGATGAATGGTCAAATTACTTCTACTTCATGCCCTATGTTATCAAACTAATCTCATCAGTTGTCTATTCCATTTCCATAGCTCCGGAAATCTTGAAGCTGGACCCCCTTACTGCACATCCTTTTTTGGAGTTGTCTAAGGGAGACACCATAGTGAAGTGTCGTTCTCTTGGTAGTCGTCGAAGCAGCAGTCCTGAAAGCTTTGACTGTAGTAGCTGTGTTCTTGCAATACGTGGATTCTCCACAGGCAAACATTACTGGGAAGTAATTGTTGGGACCAAACCAAAGTGGAGAATTGGTGTTGTCAAGGGCACAGTTAGTCGTAAAGGTAAAATGATCCGCACACCAGAGGCAGGAGCATGGTTACTTGGGCTGAAAGAGGGCCGAATATATGAAGCATTCACCACTCCAAGTGTTTGTTTGCCCATTAACAACCGGCCCCAGCGAATTGGTATCTTTCTGGATTATGAAAAAGGGGAACTGATATTCTACAATGCTGACAGTCGAGATGAGCTTATACCATTATATACATTTCAAACAGAGTTCCAAGGGAAGCTATATCCTGTCCTTGATGTATGTTGGCAAGAAAGGGGTTCCCATCCCCAACCACTTATATTGCCCCAAGTTTAACACCTTTTTAATTTAACTTACCTGATCACAATAACACACAACATACCCTCATAGCTACCTGACCCATAGATACCAATATTGTTAGTAGAGGTAATGTAAGTCAACTGGACTGGCTGAGTAATATTGAAAATGATCCACTGCTCATCCAAACATCTTATTCAGTTTCCTTGAATTTAAAAAAAACTCTGTGATATACATAATTAGTAGAAGCCAATTAGCTGATCAGTTGGTTAAACTGCAATAACTGGAATAAAGTCAATTGAAAAAAAGGGGGGAGCAAATCAAGCAACTAAATCACCCAATATCAATTGTTCTGATGAAGGTTACTCTAGTTACTCTACATTGCAGCTTTGGTTGGCTAGTAGATGCTGATAGAAATGAAACCCTCTCAAGGCTCAATTTTGCAGACTGCATGTGACCTTTTAAGTGATAATATATCAGACTGAGGTATTAGTGTTCTGTGGCAACAACCACTAAAGGCTCTGCAAAAGATTAATGTGAATAGTGTGAGGCAAACTTTGTGAAAAGAACAAAAAACATATAGAGAAAAATGGGCCAAAAGTCATCAATATTGTGTTCCATATAAGCACAGTCATTTCCACAAAAAGGTAAAAGTGTGTAACATAGTAACATAGTAACATGGTAAGTAAAGTTGAAAAAAGACACATGTCCATCGAGTTCAACCTTTTTTTGTTTTATTAACTACCTATCTGCCAGTTGATCCAGAGGAAGGCAAAAAACCCATCTGAAGCCTCTCCAATTTGCCTTAGAGGGGGAAAAATTCCTTCCTGACTCCAAAATGGCAATCGGACTAGTCCCTGGATCAATTTGGACTATGAGCTATTTCCCATAACCCTGTATTCCCTTACTTGCTAAAAAGCCATCCAACCCCTTCTTAAAGCTATCTAATGTATCAGCCTGTACAACTGACTCAGGGAGAGAATTCCACATCTTCACAGCTCTCACTGTAAAAAACCCCTTCCGAATATTTAGGCGGAACCTCTCTTCTTCTAATCGGAATGGGTGACCTCGTGTCATCATCATATCACCCCTTAAGTGCCTCTTCTCCAGTGTGAACATCCCCAATTTGGCCAGTCTTTCCTCATAGCTAAGATTTTCAATACCTTTTACCAGCTTAGTTGCCCTTCTCTGTACCCTCTCTTATACAATAATGTCCTGTTTGAATGATGGAGACCAAAACTGTACGGCATATTCTAGATGGGGCCTTACAAGTGCTCTATACAGTGGAAGAATGACCCCCTCCTCCCTTGACTCTATGCCCCTTTTAATGCAGCTCAAGACCTTATTTGCCCTTGATGCTGCTGACTGGCATTGCTTGCTACAGCCAAGTTTATCATCTACAAGGACTCCAAGGTCCTTTTCCATAATGGATTTGCCTAGTGCAGTCCCATTAAGGGTATAAGTGGCTTGGATATTTTTACATCCCAGGTGCATGACTTTACATTTATCAACATTGAATCTCATTTGCCACTTAGCTGCCCAGATTGCCAGTTTGTCAAGATCATGTTGCAAGGATGTCACATCCTGGATGGAATTAATTGGGCTGGATAATTTTGTGTCATCTGCAAACACTGATACATTACTTACAACACCCTCCCCTAAGTCATTAATGAACAAGTTAAATAAAAGTGGACCCAATACTGAGCCCTGGGGGACCCCACTAAGAACCTTACTCCAAGTAGAGAATGTCCCATTAACAACCACCCTCTGTACCCGATCCTGTAGCCAGTTTCCTATGCACTTGCAAACGACTTCATTAAGCCCAACAGACCTTAGTTTAGAAAGCAGTCGTTTGTGGGGCACAGTATCAAACGCTTTGGCAAAATCCAAATAGATCACATCTACTGCCCCCCCACTATCCAGAATCTTACTTACCACATCATAAAATGCAATCAAATTCGTCTGACATGACCTATCCTTCATAAAGCCATGCTGATTGTTGCTCATAATGCCATTCATTAGGACAAAATTTTGAATGTGATCCCTTAACAAGCCTTCAAATAATTTGCCCACCACAGATGTCAAGCTTACTGGCCTATAATTGCCAGTAATCCATTTTTAAATATTGGAATAACATCAGCTTTTCTCCAATCCATAGGCACCATACCAGATGACAGTGAATCTGAGAAAATCAGAAATAAGGGCTGGTCTAAAACTGAACTAAGCTCTCTTAGAACCCGGGGGTGTATGCCATCAGGACCTGGAGCCTTGTTTACATTAATTTGTATTAAAGCTTTTTGAATCATATCCTGAGTCAGCCACTGACTAGATTGAGCTGAACCATTCGTGCAGTTATTAAGTGAGCCTGTGAACCCAGACTCTTCTATTGTATACACTGAAGAAAAGAACTGATTTAACACATTTGCCTTTTCTGTATCTGTTGCAACCATACTGGTACCATTATTTAATGGAGCAACACTCTCAACCTGCATCTTTTTACTATTAATATATTTAAAAAAACTTTTTAGGGTTAGTTTTCACCTCCACCGCAATTAACTCTTCATTTCTTTTCTTAGCCTTCCGGATTGCTGATTTACAACATTTATTACAGTGTTTATATTCATTAAATGCAGCTTCTGTCCCTACAGATTTGTAGTTTTTAAATGCCTTTCTCTTCTTTCCCATTAACTTCTTTACTTCTGTATTAAGCCACACTGGATGATTCTTAGAGCTTCTACGTTTAGTCCTTAAGGGAATAAATTGAGAACAGTAATGGTTTAATATCATTTTAAAGGACAACCATTTCTGTTCTGTGTTTTTAGCTGAAAACCTAATGCCCCAATCAATGCTCAGTAGGGCAGCCCTCAAGGCACTAAAATTAGCTTTTGCAAAATTCATGGTTTTTGTTGCCGCAGTATATTTTTGTTTTTTGCACCAGACATTAAAAGATATAACATTGTGGTCACTATTACCCAGGGGTTCAATGACTTGCACATTTGCTATAAGTTCTGGGTCATTTGAGATCACTAAATCAAGAATAGCATTTTTTCTGGTAGGCTCCTCAACAACCTGTGCTAAAAAATTGTCGTGCAATAAGTTTATAAACTTGTTCCCATTAACTGATCTAGCAGTACCGTTGCTCCAGTCAATATCTGGGTAATTAAAATCCCCCATTATCATTACTTTACCCAAACTAGCAGCCTTTTCTATTTGCATTAGGAGCTTTGTCTCTTCCTCCTCACTTACATTAGGGGGTCTATAGCATACGCCTACAATTAATTTGCTGGATTCTTTACAATTGGTGAAGAACTCCACCCATACGACTTCTGGCCCCTCATTTTCTAACATAACCTCCTCCTTTATATGAGCTTTTAAATCCTGCCTAACATACAGACATACCCCTCCTCCTTTTCTATTGCCTCTGTCCCTCCGAAACAAAGTATAGCCACTGATATTTACTGCCCAGTCATGCGACTCATTCAGCCATGTTTCGGCCACACCAATCACATCATATTTTCCTTCCATCACCAGCAGCTCCAGCTCTCCCATTTTACCAGTCAGACTTCTTGCATTTGTAAACATACATTTAATACTGTGTGTGTGATTTAAACTTTGTACAGTATCTGTTGTACAGTATCTGAATAAGATCTTGCAAGATGCAGAATACTGTATACTGTACTTGTATATACTGTAGCTAGACAATTAGAGAAAAGTAGGAGCAGAATATAAGATCATTCTAAGGGATCAGGTGCCATTATACAGTCAACTACAGGGAGAAACCACAAGATGTAATACTTTTAATTTTTGTTTTAGAGTTTTTATAATGTTTGGCATTTTTCCAAGCCAGTAACCAATACATACTCAGTTTTGTTTTTTTTCTAGAGACCTTGTGGGTTAGTAATAGTTAAACTAGCTCTTTTGCATTTTTTACAATATTTCTATAAGTCACAAGTATTTCTATAAGTCACATATAAAGATCCATATACATACAGGACATACAAACCTTTCTGATACAGTTGAAGACTCCCTATTTTTGATTAAATAATGCACCAATGCATTATTTAAATAATGGTGCAAATGAGTATAAACTTTTAAACTTTAGTGGCACATAGAGGTGCTGTTGAACACAATTAACTTGGCTTAAAGGACCAGTAACGTCAAAATTTTTTTTTACAAAATTCTTTAGTATACATCGAAATATAAACACCAACACACTTTAAAATTTTAAATTGCAAAGCCTTTATTAAAAAATAACTTACTGAAACTCCACTTCCTGTCCTCTTCAGAAACGGCGATACGGCGACCATCCTTCCTGCAGCAGTTGATTTCTTCTCCCTGGCTATCTCTCCTGGCCACTCTATGTCTGCCGCGCTCTGCCAGCAAGATTGACAGCCAGCTTCTTCTTCTCCAGTCACTTCTTGATGCAGCCGTACTGGTCCTGGTGGTGATCATCTATGGGGCTTGCACAAAACCGGCGTGCGCTGGACTTCTCCCTGCACACTCGGTGTGCTGCTGCTGCGGACTCTGAGCCCTGCTTCCCCTTTGTTTCCCGTGCACCCTGTGTAATGGAGGTCCCTGCTGACTGGGGGTCTGCGGCGGAGAGCGCTTGTTGTTGCTCCCACCGCCGGGCCTGTCACTCCTGATCGCTGCTCTCATGGAAAGTAGCGCCATGGAGAGCCTGTCCCGCAGTGCTGCTGCTTTTGGGTGGTGTCCGTAGCGCTGTCCCAGGCGCTGCCGTCTGAACTGAAGGGAACTCCACAAGCGTGCATTTCTGCACGGAAACTCTGACGGTTTTCCTTGTACTGTGTACTTCTCCACCGATAGCTTCAGTTCAAGCGGCAGCGCCTGGGACAGCGCCACGCTGAGAGGCTCTCCTGTCAGATCCTGACAGGCTCTCCATGGCGCTACTTTCCGTGAGAGCAGCGATCAGGAGTGACAGGCCCGGCGGTGGGAGCAACAACAAGCGCTCTCCGCCGCAGACCCCCAGTCAGCAGGGACCTCCATTACACAGGGTGCACGGGAAACAAAGGGGCAGCAGGGCTCAGAGTCCGCAGCAGCAGCACACCGAGTGTGCAGGGAGAAGTCCAGCGCACGCCGGTTTTGTGCAAGCCCCATAGATGATCACCACCAGGACCAGTACGGCTGCATCAAGAAGTGACTGGAGAAGAAGAAGCTGGCTGTCAATCTTGCTGGCAGAGCGCGGCAGACATAGAGTGGCCAGGAGAGATAGCCAGGGAGAAGAAATCAACTGCTGCAGGAAGGATGGTCGCCGTATCGCCGTTTCTGAAGAGGACAGGAAGTGGAGTTTCAGTAAGTTATTTTTTAATAAAGGCTTTGCAATTTAAAATTTTAAAGTGTGTTGGTGTTTATATTTCGATGTATACTAACTAATTTTGTAAAAAAATTTTTTGACGTTACTGGTCCTTTAAACTGGTGAAGTAGAGAAAATGGTATAGCTTTTAATCACTTTCTCCAATATTTACTAAAAGATGCAAACCATATAGCCAGAAATTGCCCTTAGTGCTCATGCATTTTCAGCTTGTGGCAGATCAGTGCATGTAGGGCCTTGGTGAATTCTGTGTCTTCCAGCGATCCCTTATTTAAGTGTCTAAATGACCTCTCCTTCATGAATACAGTGCTGTGGAACTCAGGCAGGCTGTATTCATCAGGGGGATGCAGGTCTCTGCACACTATTTTGGAGCTCAGAGAACTGAGGAAGGTAGGGTACATATTTTGCCTCAGAATAAATGGAAATGCCATTTCCCATAGACTCTATTTTAAGCAAATTAGTTTTTTTTTAAAAAAATATATTCCTTTTCTCTGTAATAATAAAACAGTATCTTATACTTGATGGTGACAAGCTGTAAAGATCCATGTTGGTGGCAGAACAATTCCTTATGTGGAAAAGCCCAAGTCTTAAGCATTCTGGGTAGCAGATTCCATACATGTACACAGTACTACTAATTATCTCATACACAACAATTACCTTTCAGCAGAGCCACCTTTCCACGTCCCGTCCAAACGTATGTGCAATTTCAATATTGTATAATAGGAAAGGATATATGTAAATGTGCATTTATTGACACAACATGGTTTGGGGAATAACAACCCTTTATCAAGTGTGACACTCAACACTTGATAAAGAGTTGTTATACACGAAACATGTTGTGTCAATAAATGCACATTGCAGTTATTCTGCCTTTTGCCGTATCCTTTACTATTATACATTATTGTAACTGTACAACTAATTATTTTTGCACATACATTCATAACAAGCTCGGTTTGATGCTAGAATCTTGAAAAGTCGCAGTAAAAAAGCGCAACATTTTTGGGGATTTATGTGACAAAACTGCATCAATTGAGAATCCAAAAACACTCCAGCTAAAACCTGTCGAATTCATGTAGAAGTCAAGGGCACATGTCCCTTTTACAACTGGAAAATCTTTCTTGAATTTGTGGTTTTAGAGGTTTTCGGGTGTTTTTGACACTGAATTTGTGCGAAAATATGAAAAAGTCATAGTTATTTTGAGACAAATCAAAAAAAAAGTTGTGGTTTTAGTGACTTTTCCCATTCCTGCTTTTTTTCAGTTTGGATCTTTTAATAAATGTTATGACATTGGTGGTTTTAGAGAAAGAGAGTTTAGTCATGCTTTCAAAAACCATGTGACCATGTTGATAAATAGGCCCCACGGCACCATGAGTAGTGTGTACAATTTTAAATATCATTTCAGAGCTGCAAGGCCTCCATAACTGCTCTACCCCATACCCCCCATACCAAGTCTGTACTTCTGCCACTTAGTTGCGTTCAGGTGCTTAAGAAATACAAGCATTATATTTGGAGGTCGGATGGTAGAGGCTTATATTAGATAAGTGCCTTGTTGGAGACAAAAAAGGGTCACCGTTAATCCCATTACCCTATTGCCTGAGGGTATTGGAGCACTCTACAACCTCCTACTTGCCAGTAAGTGTTTTAACTAATCCATAGCTAGAGATCTTCCTGTAAAAAGAGGAGCTGCACCAGCTTAATGCTGGATATTCCAGTGCTTTGCCATAGAGAACAATTTGTCAAGTCATATAGTAAGTATACACAATTTCACCATGACTGGCTATTGCAACATTTGAAATGTAAACTTTGGTAAGTTAAATGTGAACTTGTGTTGTGAGATCAAGTTACTGCCAAAGGAGAAACCTGGAAAAAAGTCACCTTGTGATTTTCTTGATAAACAAGTACAATGTATTGCTCAGAGTACATGATAACATGCATATTAATGGTGATATATAGATCAAGAATGTATATATACAAGAAACTAAACTGAATACTATTTTACAGCATACACAAACATTTATTTGAAACCTATATATAAAAGATCATTTACTGAAGCAGTACAAAGTGAAAAATCAGCATAATTTGCCAATATACAAATTTAAACATTCTTTTAACTGGAATTCCAGGGAAATTGTGTGCACCACAATAAGAGGCAATTTTTTGTGCTAGATACCAGATGCTTAATGATTTGTGCTGGTTAGAAAATTGCATGGAAATCGGCACAATTTGCATTTGCAAGGGAAGGGGCAGCATGAAGCAGGAACAGCCATGAAATTAATAATTGTAATCACCAATTGCAAGTGGTTCACACAGGTCAACATAGGACATCTTTAGGTGCAACATGCAATGAAAACCCTGACTTTAATTCCTGGTCAATGTAGGTGTTAGTTACAGGCCTGCTCTATATATCCCATCCAACAATGATTGGGGGGGGGGGCTACTCACATATCTTTATGTATAGATTAAAGGAAAATATTTTACAAGAAGTGATGCAGTTGTAAAAAAAAAAAACAAAGGAAATCATATTAATCAATGTACATGTAACTGACATACTGACAAATAATATCCTTTTATCAGGATGACTACACATTTACGGGTTATTTATTGAAGTCTGAATGCCAAAAACTAAAAATTCTGAATTTTTAGTGAAAAAAAACCTCAAACTTTTCAGGATTTATTATACCCAAGGATGGAAAAAGTCAGAATCTGAAAATCCAACACCTCAGACCCACCGAGGTTGTATATAAGTCAATGGGAGAAGTCCTGAAGATATCCTGATCTGCGCTGGGTTTTGTGCAATAATCCAAAGATTTTGTGTTTTTTGGGCAAAAATCTGAAAAAATTAGATTTTTGGGGTGAAAAATCCAAATAATTCATACGATTCAAATTCTCGAACAAATTTCACGATTTTCTCAAGTTTTTTCCTGAAAAATTAGAATTGTTTGGGAAAATATATTGATACATAAGGGGTTATATACCGTGCCGATTTGGTCGGGGTATATTTCAGAAAATAATGAAATAAATTCAGATTTTGATAAATAACCCCCTTACTGTGTAAATTGTATTTAGTTTCAATTCATTTTTCCAGTGCTGGGAAACTTTGGTGCCTGGCCAGCTAAGTAAATGATTGTTTAACAGTCTTTTAAGTTACATTTGGCAGAATAGTTGTAGTGTTAATATAAATACAGATTAACAATAGCATTCTGTATTTAGCTAATAAGCAAAGAAATCCTGTATGAATGAAAAAATAAATGAACATGTATTTACAAATTTCAATCTGAAAATAAAATTAATAAAATCTTTTTGCACCCTTTCAATTTTATGAGAAACATTGTGAATTGTGTTTTTTTCCACAAATTTCTAAATTTCCTATATATTATAAGCTCTAAAAACTAGAGATTTATTTATTATGGGGCAGATTTATCAAAGGTCGAATTTCGAAGTACAAAAAACGTCGAAATTCGACCATCGAATTGAAAAACTTGAATTTGAATATCGAATTCGAATTTTTTTCACCGAATTTGGCAATCGTACGATCGAATAAAAAAGTATTGAAGTCAAAGTTTTTTTAAGGAGACAGTACTTCGATTATCGAATGGTTGAATATTCAAACGATTTTTACTTCAAAACGAAGTCGAAGTAAATTCGAAGCCGTAGTATCCTATTCAATGGTCGAAGTACTGTCTCCTTAAAAAAACTTTGACTTCAATACTAAGGGGCAGATTCACTAAGCTCGAGTGAAGGATTCGAATGAAAAATACTTCGAATTTCGAAGTATTTTTTTGGTACTTCGACCATCGAATTGGTTAAATTCGTTCGAATTCGAACGAAATCGAACGAATCGAACGAAAAATCGTTCGACTATTCGACCATTCGATAGTCGAAGTACTTGCCCTTTAAAAAAAACTTCGACCCCCTACTTCGGCAGGTAAAACCTACCGAAGTCAATGTTAGCCTATGGGGAAGGTCCCCATAGGTTTGCTAATCTTTTTTTGATCGAAGGATTTTCCTTCGATCGTTGAATTAAAATCGTTCGAATCGTTCGATTCGAACGATTTAATCGTTCGATCGAACGAAAAATCCTTCGATCGATCGATCGCAGGATTAGCGCTAAATCCTTCGACTTCGATATTCGAAGTCGAAGGATTTCAATTCGAGGGTCGAATTTCAAAGTATTTTTAACTTCGAAATTCGACCCTTAGTGAATCTGCCCCTAAGTATCCAAAAAATTACTTTGAATTTAGAATTATTTTACTTTGAAAATTCCCTCTAATTCACTTAGACTCTTGATAAATCTGCCCCTAAGTGTACAAACCACAAAAACCTCTTCTGCCAAGCCTCGCCAAGTAAAAGTGGTCAAGGTCCTATAGAAGTCAGTTAGAGCTGTGTTGATCTTTTTGGACTGCTTTAAATCAATTCAGATGTTTAGAGGTTTTTAGAATTGTCAGAAAAACTAGAATTTTTAGAGGTATTCATATTTGTTAGCGCATCTTTTTTTTGTTTGTACTTTTTGTATTCAGATTTTTTAATTACTTCACTGACATTTGTGGTTTTAGAGTTTGTGAGTTTAGGCTTGGTTTCAAAAAACATCCAACCTGTAATAAATAAGCCTTTAAGAGGCTGATTTATTAATGTTCAAATAAATTTTTTTTAAAATGATTAGAATTTTTTGGCACAAAAAAAAATCACAAATTCAAATTATAGTTTGAAAAACTTGAATGTTTTGTATTCATTAATCACAAAAAACTCAAAAAACTTTAATGTAAAACTTCAGCATCTAAAAGCTTGAAAGTTCATGTAAAGTCAATGGGAGTTGTCCTAGGCAAAATTCAGGGCATTTTTTCATTTGAGATTTTCAGGGTTTTTTTGAGCCATAAATTTGAAGTATTCGAGTATTAAAGGTATTCCGTGATTGTATTCAAACAAGTTTCTATATTTGTATCTTTTTAATAAATAATCAAGCGTTCAAGTTTTTTATTTAATTGTAAGTTTAAGTAGAAAAATCCTCATGAAACCTCCCAAATTAGATTTTTGATAAATAAGTCCATAAGGTGCCTATTTAAGATTGCTTGCAACGAGAAATGGATTTAGAAAACCCCATGGAGATGTCCCTATACTATTTGGAAGTTTCTGTTGTTTGCACAGATGCATTTAGATGTGTGCTTATACTTTATGTTACACACTGATTACAATGAGCACTGACAATCTGAGCATTATATGACTAAAATATAGGGGGAATATAATGTGGTCGAAAGTTTGCTATTTGTCAGCAGACAGCATTGACTGGCCCACTTTTTTTACATTAACCCATATCATTCTGGATTCATAAACAATTACATAGCTATAATGGCTTTCATGGGCAATTTACACTGATGTAAAAAATGTAAAAACATGTTCGTTTTATGAAGATTTATACAAATAAAATTAACTATTCAAATAATTTATACAAATAAAAAGACAAAGAAACATTTTAGCTAAGTGTCCTAATAGCACATTAAAAATATATTTTTCACCGTGTATACATGTTAATCACAGGAATTTAACTGAATTAGGATATAAAGTACAATGTTTGAATTGTATAAAGCTTGCTGTAAAATGCTGTATAAATATGTCAGCATTTATATAAAGTTTAATTATCATAACATGAATAAAAATACTAAGCTACCTTACCAACACAATGCTAAAAAAATAGCTTAAACTGAAATTTTAGGAGTTATACTTTGTTTCCTTCCCAGAATTTATTTTCTTTAACAAATATATTTGTCTTTCATTTATTTATTTATTTGGATTTCTTATTTTGACCTTTGGCCTGACTACTAACCTTTGAATTTGGTACTGGAAATGGAAATTTCTGGATACCAGCCTTAAGAAAAATGTTGTCTTTCTTACCAATTAATAATATTGGCATAAGTATTATTTTTCCCGGCCAAAATGCAATTCTATGTATGGAAAAATTTGAGGAATCACCTTCTTATAAAGTAATATTAATTTTTGTACAAAGGAGGGCAATAAGGAAACAGAAAGATTAGCTGTAGTGAGATATTGTTAGTGTCATATTCCTTTACCTCTTCCTCTGTGATGTCTTTCCCTATGCTGCCCACCTGCTGGAAGGAACCGTAACATGCCTGAAGAATATGTTAATGCTGTGTTTTGCTTTTGTATTTGGCTTAGCATTATGTTTCTGAAATAAATCAACAAATTGTCGTATTTTTTTAGGTTGCTTATTGGGGTCCAGATATAATGAAAAACTGTTTTTTAAGAAAAAAAATCTCACTTACCTATTTATTTCATATATGTCTAGCTATTTGTATATTATGTTCCCTGACTGAATCCAGACTCCTGGACTATTTACAACCCACCCTAATTCATTGTATTATCTCTACATTTGATCTCTATCTATCTGTAACGTCCTAATTTATTGCCCATGAATACCTTTCACTGATCTAACAGTATATATGCTGTGCCTTTCTAGCTTTCATTTGTATTTTGCCTGACGAAGGGGCCTAGTAACTCTGAAAGCTTGCAATGTATTTTTATTGTAAGCCAATATAGGTATCACTTCTACAATACTTTTTGTATTTGTTTTTTTATTTGTTATAGATTATTATACAAATTAAACAAACTCCAAATACAGTCTTCCATCGTATGCCAGGATACTAACAAGAATTCTGATGGGTTTAAAGGGGTAGTTCACCTTTAAGGTAACTCTTATTCTCTAGAATGGCCATTTCTAAGCAACTTATCAGTTGGTCTTTATTATTTATAGTTTTTGCATTATTTGCCTTTTTCTTCTGACTCTTTCAAGCTTTCAGATTGGAGTCACCGACCCCATCTAAAAACAAATGCTCTGTAAGGCTACACATTTAGGGGCAGATTCACTAAGGGTCGAATTTCGAAGTAAAAAATACTTCGAAATTCGACCCTCGAATTGAAATCCTTCGACTTCGAATATCGAAGTCGAAGGATTTAGCGCTAAACGTTCGTTCGATCGTTCGAAGGATTTTTCGTTCGATCGAACGATTAAATCCTTCGAATCGAACGATTCGAAGGATTTTAATCCAACGATCGAAGGAAAATCCTTCGATCGATCGAACGAACGTTTAGCGCTAAATCCTTCGACTTCGGTAGGTTTTATCTGCCGAAGTAGGGGGTCGAAGTTTTTTTTAAAGGGAAAGTACTTCGACTATCGAATGGTCGAATAGTCGAACGATTTTTCGTTCGAAACGTTCGAATCGAAGTCGAAGGTCGTAGTCGAAGGTCGAAGTAGCCCATTCGATGGTCGAAGTACCCAAAAAAATACTTCGAAATTCGAAGTATTTTTCATTCGAATCCTTCACTCGAGCGTAGTGAATGGGCCCCTTATTGTTACTTTTTATTACTCATCTTTCTATTCAGGTCTTCTCCTATTCATATTCCAGTCTCTTATCCATATCAATGCATGGTTGCTAGGGTCATTTGTACCCTAGCAAACAGATTGCTGAAACTGCAAACTGGAGAGCCACTGGAAAAAATCTCAATGACTCAAAAACCACAAATAATAATAAATGATCACCAATTGCAAATTGTCTCAAAATATCACTCTCTATGTCATACTAAAAGTTGATTTAAAGGTGAACACACATTTAAAGGAAAGTTATATATTATATTATATATAAAAACTAATTTGCTTAAAATAGAGTCTATGGGAAATGGCATTTCCATTTATTCTGAGGCAAAATATGTACCCTACCTTCCTCAGTTCTCTGAGCTCCAAAATAGTGTGCAGAGACCTGCATCCCCCTGATGAATACAGCCTGCCTGAGTTCCACAGCACTGAAATTTAGTCTGGTCTACACAGTGTCTAAGAATTCCTTTAATTTTTTTTCATGTCACATTTATATAACAGTATATACAATTACAGTTGTAAATAGGCATATTCACAGTTATCTTTTACTATGTTTATATTACAAATATTGTATGATCAGTTATCTGGCAGAAATACAATGCATGTGTATAACCCAGCCCTGGAGCTGCAATGGAGTAGCAATCGTCTGATACAACTATAGCCGAGTGGAAGTAACTCTGTTCATGCCTCTTCGCTTGGCTAGGGTTGATGAGTTCACTGATTCCAGCTTTGGTGCTAAAGGTCTATGGTTCAAAGCAAAATATGTAGCTTCCATGGCAGCCTAAAAACCAGAAAATTCCAAATTAAAACAATTGCATTCCTCTGTACTTTTAAGTTTTTGGAGGCATGTTTACTAACATTGAAGATAAATATCTGGAGAGATGTCTAGAGATTTAAACAGTGAACTATAAGTTAGAAAACAAAAGATCTGATTGGTTGCTCTCCAGCATCTCCAGAAATTTCCACTGTTAGTATACATGCCCTTTAGTTTGATATATAATGTAGCTTCCATGGCAGCTTGAAAAACAGAAAATTTCAAATGAAAACTAAATTATATACCTCTGTAGTTTCAAGTTTAAATATTCTATGGATATTGCATGAATGTATTACACATTGTTTAAATCTAACAGTAATCCTAGATATTGGGTTATTCTTGAAATGTTGTTTCTGTAGGTAGACAAGTAGTGAAAAGAATAGCAAGGCACAGACTAATACTGCTTTCAGTAACAATTACATCTACAAATCACTCGATTAGTTGTATAGTATAGGAATGTAATTTCAATATATAGGTACTGCATTCTTCTTTAGCCAGCTCCAAATATGGGTGGTATATGTCTTAAAATTTCAATGGGGCAAGCACTCAGAATAAAGGCAATCTGGCTGTGGACACAATAAACCTTTTCTACTTTGTTTGAACAACTTGGTGGAAGATTGTCTTTAATCTGAGTGCCTGCCCCATTGAAATTTTCTGCCTGTCCACTCCTCGTGTTGAGGACTCAGGGTGGTGCACCTGGGCCACTTCCTAAGAGGTGAGTGATAACTAAACTTTGTTTGGGGACCCCTACTCCAGATCATACCATGGTATATGTCTTACTCATTCTTGCTGTTGTGGAAAGAGAAAACACACAAGCAATAAACAATAAAATCTTTATAATTTTCAGTTTATGCATCACAGAGCCACATTGCCACCTTTTAAACTGTAGAAAAAGAACAAATAGACTACAGTGTCCTGAAAACAACAGAAATGGCACTTGATTTGTACCTTGATCTTCAGCACTTCTCCAGTGGATACATACTGTACCTTAAATTACTGTAAATTAAGGCAAACTCAATTAGAGCTTGTAACTGGTAGGCATACATGTTAGTACTTACTTTGACTAATCTGTAATCATGTCGATTGAGTTGATTCTGTGAGAGATATTCTCTGTTCACTATCCAAGGATGGTGTAGCACCTGAGTGGCTGTCAGACGTTGATGTGGATCAACATGAAGCATTTTAGCAACTACGTCCTAAAGCAAAAATAAAATCTTTTTTAAGCATAGTAAATAAGTAATACATAACCAATTACCCAACCATGTAGTGAATTAAGCAGTCACTTAGAACTGTCATCATAGTAATCAAAATCCTATGTACAGGTATCTTGCAAAATGTTTATAATGGTTCCATCTTAATTCCAGCACAAAGTTTACATGAATGTCTGCATGTATATACATCTATGTGTGTACTGATATAGATAAATATAATAGATGTAGAGTGTATCTTTTCACTTATAGCTATGTCAAGAAAACACAATAATAATAATTAGTGAACATACTTAAAGTGATATTGACACTAAAATGTTTCTTTTCAAATGAATCTACATTAAAAGTTATATATAGGTCATGTTGATTGTTTTTCACTGATAGTTCTGCTTTTAAGTAATTGTCACTTAAAGTTCCTAAACCTGACTGCTTTGCCAACCTGACTGTCCCTTCTTAACAGTTAGAGTTTCTAATACTAACAGACTACTGCTGCACAAATATGGCAGCCTCCTCATAGAATACCATGGGGGTAAGAAAGGTAATGTAAAAGCATCAGGCAAATACTTTTATGGAAAAATTATAAATAGCATTCAAAGACATGTCGGTATCTCTTTAAGGAGATTTCATTGTCACCGGTAGAATTAATTATATTCTGCTTCAAACTAATGTAATTCTATGCCTGAAAAGGTTATGGAAACACAGAAATATAGATAAAGATGTTGCATATCTTTTCAGGAAAACTTCTTTCTTCTTTTCCACAATGCTTCAAAAACTGTCAGTACCATTTGCCGCAGAGTATTTACAAAAGTAAATGTTTACCTTACAATGAACTCTTAGCAAGCAGCACACAGTGGTATCCAGTTTACAGCTGGTATTCATTTTAGATTTTGTGGCTTTGTAATAGTTTAACATTTCTTCTGTATTGTTCTCAGGTTTCCCATTTAGAAATGAAACTGTATTCTCATTGACACCAACAATCGGGCAACAGAGATAGTTACAAAAACTAGCTTCTAATGAATCCACAAGCCCACATTTTCTCAGAAATCAAGGTCTACATCATACATCAAGATATAAAAATCTACTTTGAATATTATTTTAGTATAAAATAATGTCATATACAACGTGTAGAGCTGCATGCAAAGTGCACCCTTCCCCATACTAAACACCCAAAGAAGTTTATTTGTAGTCAGTATATATGCATTATTTATTTTTGTTTGAATAATGATTACAATAAGCATACCTTTGCTGCATCAGATATTGAATCCCAGTTTCCTCCTGTAAGATCATATTTTCCACTGCCTATCCTTGCAAGAATTTCCTCTGGTGTGTCCTCTGGTCCATTAGCAAAGGGAGTGAATCTACAGAAAGAAAAGCAAAAAAAAAAAAAACCCAGTAAATTAAGAGAATGGCAATTACCCTCGTTCTATATCCCAGTCGTATCACTAGAAAAGAATGAAAGTACAGTCTAAAAATAACTAACAACTATTGCTCTTGTTTCTCAATCATTTACATTTTCCCCAGACCATCTCCTCTTTGTATCTTGGTATACACAGCCAGGTGTATTTTCTTATGGTTCACATGCTGTGAGTAGTCATTCTTGGATCTGAATAAATAACATGCTGAAAATTAAAGTTCCTTGTCATGATTTCCCAGTATCAGCACAGCATCCCAAAAGGTAAGTGTGTTTCTGAGACTCTAGCTAACACTTTGCTAATTAACTATGCGTTCCAAAATCATCCTACTGAAGGTGCCATTTTTTTCAGTGCTCATTGGAATAACTAATAATAATCTCTAAAGATATATAGCTTCCTAGAGACTTTAGTACACTATGTAGGCCAATGCATGTACGAGAAAGCTTTCATGAATGGAAGGATATTTCTGTTTATGAAGTAGCAGATATGATAGTCTTACATACTGAATATTTAATACATTGGCAAAATTCCCCTGCTTTTGCTTTCATTATTTTCTTTTTGTAAACCAGGTATAGAATGCATTATCTGGAATCCCATTAACATTAACCAGAAAGCTTGAAAACAGAGAAAGGCCATGTCCCACATTTTAAACAAGTAATTGATTGATGATCATTTTATAATAATTATTATGAAAAATTATTAAAGTTGGAAGCAAAATAATCCTAGTGGATTTATTTAATGCTTAAAGCCAATATTAGTAAGCCAGCATTCATTTTGGAGAGGCAGTGAAACTATTTTCACTATTTTTATTGCCACAATTACATCATTTATCGTCTGCCCTAACCCGTCAACTACTCAGGAACCATCTCCCACATTTTAAGCAAGCAATTAAATGATGATCATTAAAAAATGTTGATTGATATTGAAAACAAAATAATCCTACTGGGTTTATTTAATGTTTAAATGTAAATTAGTAAAATGGGATAAATTATGGAGAGGCAGAGGAACTAAAAAAAGTTAAAAAATTGCTTTACATTTTATTTTAACAATTACATAATTAATTGCCCACTATTGTCTATTACCCTTTTACTATCCAGCACATACTCCCCTGCACACTGCCCACATTGCTACATTATTGTTCTTATTTCTAATATACAGTACATACCCTGCTAGCATGGTATAGAGAAGAATACCTAAGCTCCATATATCACAAGCAGCATCATAGCCTTGGCGCTTTAGGACCTGTCATAAAGGAAAATAACCAAACCTTTTATTTTTTTTATGTAAACAATAAAATAAATAATCTCAACATGAACAATGCATTAGTATACAGATACAGTGGAAGGTATAGCAAGCAAATAAACAATGTCAAGGATCCAACTTAACATGGTTATAAGGAGGTGAAATATATTTTATTTGAATTGTAAATAGTATAGGCAATATTCCATTCCCTTATGGTTAGTCTGTAGGGGAATTCCCCAACAAAAGCCTGTACAGGTATGGGACCTATTATCCAGAATTCTCGGGATCTGTGGTTTTCCGATTAAAGAATTTTTCCATAATTTTGATCTCATACCTTAAGTCAACTAAAAAATCATTTAAATATTGCATTTAAACATTTAATAAGCCAAGTAGGATTGTTTAGTTAGTTAGTAACAAGTATAAGGTGTTTTTTCGTTATTACATAGAAAAAGGAAATAATTTTTAAACAAACAAAATTATTTGGTTAAAATGGAGTCTATGTAAGATGGCCTTCCCAAAATGCAGAGCTTTCTGGATAGCAGGTTTCCAGATGATGGATCCTATACTTAAGTAAGTGCCTCTTTGGCCTGAAGACACCTGATGGCAAGACAGACTGTACAGCCAGACGAGTTAGGTTCAGTACCAGGTTAAAGTGAGGGGTAGCTGTGCTAGTCCGTACAGAGCCTATGTCCTAACAAGGAGTGAGAGATTAGGGTCAAGCCCTTGGGCGATTGTGTGCCAGTTAGGGAACTGGAGTGTGTGGGACTAGGTTAGTGGCAGGCTGGCAGCCCAGAGGAGCTGTATAAGACAGCTAGAAAGAAGCTTGTGCACTTGACAGAGAAGAAGGGGAAGTTTTATAAAGCGATGTGGACCCCTCAATGGCTAATTGCAATCTGCTAGGGCAATTCCACATGACAGTGGCACTGGAGGCTTCTAGAGAGGGTACACAGGGTGTGTGAGGATAAGAAAGGATGCACTGGAGAAATGTTTGTTTTATTTTGTGTAAAAGATCAGGCTTTCAGTGTTCCATTGCTGTACCTTGCCATTTCTGTGAGAAACTGTTCAAAAATGTCTGCAAGTCTGCATTAGTTTATCACAACACTTTGGGCCGATTTATCAAATGTCAAGGTGAATTTTCGAATGAAAAAAATTCGAATTTTGAGCTATTTTTTGATCCATTTTTTTCAATTTTGAAATTCGACCCTTGATAAATATGACCCTTGGTATGATATCTCCATCTTACAGTGAAGACCTACCCAATCATGTGATGGGAGACTTACAGTTACTGGTAGCAACATTACTTGCTCAATAACAAAGTATCTGCAGTTACAATTTGATGTATTTGCCTTAAAATCAAAAGCAGATAGTAGGGGTCATCTACAACTGCATGAAGCATTGCATTTGCACAATTTAATTGCAGTCAATTGTGCATAAAACCACATTGATGAAAGGCACTTGTGTCAAAATTCTCTCTTTGCATTTATAGTTGCACATATAATTACACTTCGAGCCACCTCCTCCAAATGCAGCTCAGTTGCACCTATTAATTCAGGGGAACCCTGGAGCTACTGTCAACTTTTGGACCAGGTGGTAGCTCAAGAGATCCCGCAGCACCATGTGTCAATAGGCGCAGTGAAATAGGAGTGCAATTGGGGTCATTTTGATGCATCGCCTACAGATGTGTAAGGTGCAGCACACCCTTGTAACTTTAACAACACTTTAACTTTGGGGGAAAACTTTAATTATAGGAAAAAACATGCCTGTGTGGTAATCTATTGGTACAGGTATGGGATGCCTTTTATGGAAACCTATGATCCAGAAAGATTCTATTAATGTGTAAGCTACCACTCACAGAGACCATTTAATGCAAATATTTTTCATTTTTAAATGTTTTTATTTTTCCCTGTAATAATAAAACAGTACCCTGTATTTGATCCAAACTAAGCTGCATGAATCCATCAATCCTCTTTTGCTTATTTAATGTTTAAATGACCAGGTATGGGGGTTTAAATTACAGAAAGATCCCTTATCCGGAAATCTGTAGGCCCCAAGTGTTCTGGATAATAGATCCCATACATGTTCTATCAACTTTTATGGAACGATTTGTTGGAATTAAAAAAAAATTCTTCTTGATTTT
This sequence comes from Xenopus laevis, assembly GCF_017654675.1. NCBI lineage: Eukaryota > Metazoa > Chordata > Amphibia > Anura > Pipidae > Xenopus > Xenopus laevis. The sequence continues at coordinate 47,208,879 of NC_054380.1, forward strand.
CCTCACTGGAGTTGCATACAAAAAAGTAGTGAAGCATGTTTTTATTAGTCATATGACTTAAAAACCTTGGAATTCTTGTTTTCTTAAAGGACCAGTAACATCAAAAAAATGTTAGTATACATCAAAAAAAACAACACCAAGACAAAGTAAACGTTAAAATCACGAAGTCTTTATTAAGAAATTGAGTGCCGCACAATGGATCGTATTCATGTTGCCTTTTCTGAAGGCAAGTTATTTCTTAATAAAGGCTCTGCGATTTTAACGTTTAATTTGTCTTGGTGGGTTTTTTTCGAAATTTTTTTAAAATTTTTTTGATGTTATTGGTCCTTTAAGAATTTTCGTGCAATTACAAGTGTAAAACCTGAAAACTTTTAAAACCATGAAGCAAATAAAGACTGTACAAATGAAAAAGGACAGCTCCCATTGACTTCTACATGACCTATTTGTACTAGTGTGTTTACTATTAATAAATTACTAATTGTTCATGGTTTAAAATAAGCACTATAATCCACTGTTTTGTTCTGTTTAAAAGACCAGTGAATTCTGGTCAAGAAATTAAAAAAATCAATTTTCACCAAAGTTCTTGTCTATACTATATATAACAGTAATGCTTTGATTGTACGGTGATTTGTTGGCATTTCTGCAGTCTTTGCTGTATAAAAAAACAACTTACAAATTCATAGATGCCCTGTTTTAACTGAACTGAAGACACTTTATAAATAAAGACCAGGCAAGGAAAGTAAGTTCACTTTTCAAACTTACGTATTGATTACTAGAAATATACAGAAAATACAGATTGAAAAGAAAATACTACCTACGTGCGCACATTTAAATGCATATGGCAGGTTTTGTTGATTTGTGTTCATTGTACATTGAAGATACAAATGATAATGGGAAAGTCCAACTTATAAATAGGCAATGTTTGGTTTTAAATGCTGGCAGTTTCAAATGTTTTTAAAGGGTTTAAAAACAGTTGCAATAATTGGTTGTTTTTACCTAAGCCCCTAAGCACCTACTGTAAATGATTGCTTTTTGGATTGTAGCCTGCTAACAAATGTTTGGTATAGATAGTCTCTGCCTGGTCTCATGTGACAACTAGAATCTCCAGAACTCTCTAAGCTCTCCCACTAGGAGATAAGTAGGAGATCAGAATGTCATATGATTTAGCAAGGAGAAAGTCACACAGAATATTGTGCCCCCTTGACAGCTTTGTATTCTGGATACCTACTGAAACTAAGTAGCTTAGAATTAGCTTTTCTTGAGTTTCAGTGCACACTGTATTTAACAAAATAAAAAATACATACGGCTACTAAAAACAACTTACCTCTGGAGCCACAAAATTAGCTGTGTAGCATGGAGTCATTAATAACCCATTTTCCGCTCTTAGCTGCTTTGCAAATCCAAAGTCACAAATTCTAATAGATTCAGGATTTCCAGACTCATCCATATATAGAATATTACTAGGCTTTAAATCACGGTGGACAACCTTTGGACGAGGAATAATAATTGTACCAAAAACAGTAAAAGATAAAAGGTGTTAAAATGTCAAAGTGCAATAGCAATAAATATAATCCTACATCCTATTCCATACATTTGCAAACAAAACAAGGGAGAGGTATACATAACAGTAAAATTAATTCAAATCCAAATATATTTATATATTAGTGTTCAATAGCTGTTCTATGAGAAAACCAAATTATCACAAAAATTTATATTTTACATGATTTTTAATAATTTATAATTAAATAATAAGTAAACCTTTAAAATAAGTAAAGGTAAAATTGATGACAGGGCTATCCTACGCACTTTTGCAATGTACATTCATTACTTATTTTATTTTTATTCCAAGATATTAAGGTATACATGTACTGTTAATATGAATGAGTTTTTTTACAACAGCATCACCTGCGTGTCATTTTCCCATAATTCTGACCACTGAGTAGTCAAGGAAGTTGTCAGGAGAACAAAAGAGGCTGCTCTGATGTTGTTCTGATTAGGAAATATTTGAGAAAGTTTTCTAATGTTTTCCTTTTTTTATGTGATGAGTTTAGGCAAAGGCACAAGAGTTAGGTTAATAGTTACACTTTCACTTACAGTGCTGATAAAGTACAGTGCTTTCCTTTCTTTTGCTACTGCCGTGTTAAGAGAATTTTTTTCAAAACAAAATATTTAAAGCAGAACATACCCCTTGGGTGTGTAGATATTCCACAGTTGTTGTTATGACACAAAGCACCGCACTAGCCTCTTTTTCTGAAAAACATTTCTGTCGAAGTATTTTATCCAAGAGTTCTCCACCTTTCATTAGCTCCATCACCAAGTAGACATATTTTCCATCATCATAGACCTATAGATAGATCGTATCTATTAGAATAAAGGGCTGGTCTTCATTTGCTTATAGGGGCTAAGTGCAAAGCTTTTTCCTGTAATCTTTTTTTTTTCCAGAATTTCAATACACAATTTTCACAGGTATGGGTATAAAATAAGAATTTTACTTTTTCTGTTGCTAGTGGCCATTTTAATGTGAATAATTGTGTAATTATCTTTTTTTTTTCCAGAATTTCAATACACAATTTTCACAGGTATGGGTATAAAATAAGAATTTTACTTTTTCTGTTGCTAGTGGCCATTTTAATGTTAATAATTGTATAAATCATAATAAACACTAATTTATTGTTGCATTCATTTTAATTTGAAAATTTACAGGACAATGCACACAATGTGTTTTTTAAGGCCTTCAGACTATAAAATGTCTTCATAGATTACTTTTTAAGAAGTCCTCGTTTAAATATAATGCACCCCTAAATATCTGAGGTATTGAATTGTTGGTTCACTGAATAAAGCAGGTAGAGCAGTATCAATTCATTTCACATAATTTATTTATGCATGACGGCGGGTGACAAATCTCCCGTAAATGCCTCTACAATGTGGAATTAACTGGAAATGCTGGCAGTAAAACCTATCACATATCACAAAGTCGCCTGAAGTTTCCTCTTGAAGCAACTTTGGGCAACTTCGGAAGAACAAATCAATGCTTGGTTTTACCTCCAGCGACTTCAGTTATTTCCAATGGAGGGTCATTTTTGGGAGATTTGTCTCCCACAGTCATACATTTTGATAACGGGCGACAAATCTCCCCGTCAATCACTGTATGAAGAGAAAACCCCAAGCATTCTAGATAACAGGTGTCATACCTGTACTTCACTTTCTTTAGGAGAGGAGACACCAATGACATTTAGATGTCACTGCCTACAAAACATACTCTTTATTACATACAGACTGCCACTACACTGCAACAATAAACAATAACAAAACTCTATTCAGCCTTGCAGTTGAAGTACTTCCTGCATGGTTTTTCTCTGGGTACTCCATCACACCATAAAAATATAAGCCTGTTAATTGTCTTCTATCACTGACTCTAGTGTTCCTGAAAGTGAAAAGCAGAGACTCCAGCAGAGATTGATGTGAATGCTGAACAATCTCTGTGAAAGCACAATATAAAATGGATAAATATAATAATCTTAATATGAGAAGGTTCTTTAGGTTACAATAAGACCATAAACTATAACTGCACTTTAACAAAATATCAACAAAATCACTTACATCCTTCAACGTAATAATGTTTGGATGCTGTCCATATCTCAGCAGAATCTCAATTTCCTCAGATGGATCTCTCTTGCTTTTGTCAATTATCTACAGTACATGAATAAAAGTAGTGCATTGTGTATGTGTTTAGTAACTTTGGGGCATAACATAAAAAGACAGAAATATTCCAGCAAAGTGAAAATGCTGCAAACTAAGAGCAAGACATTTTTAACTGATCATAGAAGTGCTAACACCTGCTGTTAAAATATCTGCATCACGTATACTTGTTATTGCCTACATGTCAAAATTACATTATCATCTTATAGCTAATTTGCAGGTCATATTTATTTGCAGGATTTCTTTCCAGCAGTTCCTGTGAATTATTTGATTGCATTATATCTAAATAAATACCAAAGATCAGAACTAATACCTACAGAAGTATGTACCAATCCAATGTTGAACACAAATTAATTATGTTAACATGTTAATAAATTACAATTCATATCATATTTAAAGATGTAGTGGTAATAATGACGGAAGTTACACGGTTCCTCAGCATCAATTTGAAAAATGCCCAAGAACAAGAAACAGATTTGGATGCAATTGGATGAATTTATTCATACAACTGTGGCCATTTTTGCTTTGCAAGTGCATGCCTATACCTGGTCGATGCAATTATTAAGACCAAAGTAGCTACATGCATACATCCAAAACAATAGTGCAAAGCTGACAGATTTTAAAAATAAATTCTGAGCACATAGTGAGTGCAGAATTTCATCGACACCCCATTTCTCACTCCTGCTGAAGGTCCGAATGACAGATTTTCTGGTTAACAGTTCTTCTCTTTCTGCATCATTTGAAATCCTGGCAGGGAAGAAGGGACTAAACACTGATTGTAACAACTTTTCCACAGCTTACAGACAGCATGCAGGAACTACATAACCCACAATGCATTGCACTGTGATGTTCCGTTTCTTATCGAAATCATGTGTGCAGGGAATTGTGGGGTTTAGAGGATGCAGGCTAAGAACAGCTTCCTGCTGATGCAGCTGGCTGCTGATACAAAGTAACAGTAGTTAGCCAGCTCAGCATAGTAGTTATAAGCAGGACTCAAGGACTAAGGGGGCTAGGCTTAGGGAACTGTCATAAACCATTAAAAATCATGAAAAGTCTGAATTTTTTTAAATGATGTATATTGCTTGATATTGTGTTTACTTTTCAAAAAGCGCTTAAGTTATGTTTTTGTGGAGTTCCCCTTTAACCTGAAGGTGAACCATCCCCTGAGGCATTTCCGGGGTTTTCACCCCATGAGGCGGCCTTTCGGATGCTGCCCCCCTCATGCCTGGCGCTGACTTTTCCAAGTGCTGTAGTGGGGGCGCATTGCTAGTGCAGAGAGCACAATTGAAGAAACTCAACTAGAAACTAGTGCAGAGAGCACAACTAGAAGAAAATTCAGATTTTCAGCTCTGATTTTTGGAATTTTGGCTTTTTTAGTTACCAGGAGCGGCATTTTAGCTGCCCCTGGCAACTAGTGGGCCGCTATTGCCTGAGGCTGAGGGGATTGCATATTTGGCCTGGTTTGACATCTGTGTATATAAAGCTTTTAAAGGGTGATATTAAGGCTTATGTCTGGCCATTTTGACTTTTTTTTATTATAAGATGACACATCACACAAAAATTGGCATAAAAATCCACAAAGTGTTGGAAGAAGAGGCAAAAAATGTTTTGTGCAGTGGTGAACCTTGCTCGCTGGTCCCCTGCCCAAAATAATCTTCCTCACCCCCTGATGGTCAGTAATACAGTAAGTCGGACAGGCTTGTAAATATTGTGGGTTTCTTACCTTTTTTTTATTAAAATGATACAGACAATGAAAAACTACTCTTCAAAATAATAATGTACATTAAGGGGCCTATTTTACTAACAATCACATTTTTTCCCACACAAATCTCGAGTAAAAGTCGTCTAGATCCTAAAGAAGTCAATGGGAGCTGCACTGATCTTATTGAAACACTTTTAATCAATTTGGAGGTTTTTGGATTTTTTTTCTCTAGGAAATTTCCGAAAAAATGTTTGTACTTTTTATATTCAGATCTTTTAATAAATTCCATGACATTCAGGGTTTTAAAGATGGTGAATTTAGTCATGGTTTCAAAAACCTCTAAAGCCAATAAAATGAGAATGCTGATAAATAAACCTCCACATGTTACATCTCAAAAAAATTGATTTGGTGCATCCCTGGGTCATGCTGATGTTTTTTTGCAGATAGCAAAACCTTATTGTAGTTCTCTGGGCTGCTGCCTAGTGACCAACTGTGACCAACTCACAATATGCAATGCATACAAAACAAATTCAGGCTTAACGGGTAATTGGTCAGCCTGTGCATGGCCAGGCTAATTATTAGCAAAATAATGGATAGGGGGATATGAAAATGAAAAAAAAAAATTATTACTTTGCAGCAAATTAGGGACGGATGCAAATGACATATAAGCACTTGCAGAATATAGTGGAGCTTCATTTTATCGTACATAATCACCAGTTGAATCACATTATTAGTCCTTAGGCAATAGAATTGTATATTTATAGTAGTTGCCCCCTTTAATATGAGCAGGGTGAATTATACATAAGACATGTCAGCACATTGACATTGTTCTAAGATATAAAAGATTTAAGAGGAATATAAAAGAAATTAGACATAGGAAGCGAGTCTCTCAGGCAATTTTCGGCATAGGTAACGTTCCATTCCCCTTATGTTGATGTTTGATAGATGTCAGTGCTTTTGTACAATGGGGAATGTTGTGCGCATGCGCCGAATCAGGATGGAACGCACCGGGTAATTGAGACGCATACTTCTTGTCATCAGCCTACACCAGGCGGAAATAACGTCACACGCCAAAATAAACGTGTTTGTGGAAAAGAAGCTAGTTCTCTAAGGTATTTAAACTGTCAACTGTTTACAATCATTCTGCCTTTCTATACCTTTTGTATTTGTATAATATTTGGCCCCTGATGAAGACCACCTAGGTGGTCGAAACGCGTAGGGTGACCTGCTATTATGTAAGTGTTTAATAAAAAAAATTTTGTATCTTTATTCAAGACTGAGTGTGCAATCCTTATATTTTTTTGGGGTTGTAAATGTTAGGAGGCTTCTTTTGGGCGGCCCCCTCACGTATTAGCACCTCAGCATTTCTCTTTAGGTGTGCGCTTTCCAAATTGTATTTTGTTTGAATCACGTTATTCCTCTTAACAGAGATGATGCACATTTTGGCACATGCAGAATATCTGACATTGTCACTTTATTGAGACTTCTATGTGTTCTGTCTCTGCCACTTTAGAATTTGCTCAATGTACAGTGCATGCACAGATGCCCTAAAACAGTTAAAGAGGTTCACAGCAGCTGAGCACCTCTGTAACTTTGAACGACATATATGACACTTTCCATCCAGAAGACAAAAAGTGAATCAACTTATATAAAAGACAAACAATTATATGGGTTTAATATATAAGGGCTACTTGCAAACTTTATTCATAATAATCATTTATCTATAGGGATGGGCAGATTTATTCTCCAGGGCTGGATTTGCAGCGAATTTCCACACTTTGCCGACTCTAAGGGGCCGATTCACTAACTTCGAGTGAAGGATTCGAAGTAAAAAAAACTTTGAATTTCGACGTTTTTTTTGGGCTACTTCGACCTTCGACTACGACTTCGAATCGTAGTAAAAATGGTTCGACTATTCGACCATTCGATAATCGAAGTACTGTCTCTTAAAAAAAAACTTCGACCCCCTAGTTCGCCATCTAAAAGCTACCGAAGTCAATGTTAGCCTATGGGGAAGGTCCCCATAGGCTTGCCTAACTTTTTTTGATCGAAGGATATTCCTTCGATCGTTGGATTTAAATCCTTCGAATCGTTTGATTCGAAGGATTTTATCGTTCGATTCGAAGGATTTTATCGTTCGATCAAAGGTATAATCCTTCGATCGTTCGATCGTACTATCTGCGCTAAATCCTTCGACTTCGATATTGAAGGATTTCAATTCCCAGTTGAATATCGAGGGTTAATTAACCCTCGATATTCGACCCTTAGTGAATCAGCCCCTAAATGTTTTCGTGAAACTGCCACGAAAATTTGCCATGGAAAAATTTGCGGTGTCAAAAAAATTGTCTAATAAACCAATATAAATCCAATACTAAAGATTTCAATAATTTGATCCTTCATTTCGTTGCTGCCACGAAGAAATCTCTTCTTCTATATTGGCTCTCAGAAGCTTCCCCCTCCATGACAGATGTTCTATCACAGATGCATCAATTATGTTGGCAGGAAGCGCTATGGATAAAAATAAATAACCCTCATTTAAAGTGCAGATTTTTAGATAACTGGTCCCTTTTCTTCCAACAAATTGATCCTAGTCATGAAATTGAAATCTTAGAGATATTGCAAATCTGATAGTGCTACTTATAAAGTTTATATCTGTAAAACCACTGAGTGAGGTTTTGGTTTATTTATTTATTTAATTATTTTTATTTTTTTTCCCTTTTATTTTATGCTTTGTTATCTATTTCCCTTTGGATTCTTTGACTTTAAGTATATGTACTCATTTGTTTAATTCCTTGGTATGTCATGCAGCATTGTATATTCTTTTTCTATGCTTATCTTGACATACTTCATATGTTGTAAACCATAATCTGTTGTGTTTATGAAAACTCAATAAAACATTGTTCAAAAAAAAAAAAATTGTCTTGCGTCAAAATTGTCACGCATCAAAATTATTCAGATGCACATTGACTTTAATAAATTTGGACAAAATAGTTGCGCACATAAAAATTGTCTCTGGCGTCAAAGTAATTTTGATGCCCATTCATTTCGATGTGTTTCTCAAATTTTTCACTTTTTCCCCCTTTTCATTTTCACTAATTTTTTTGGTGAAATGAAACCGGACAGATTTGCTTATCACTATTTATTTATGCTTACACACTACTTATTACACTTAGTACATCAGCAATTAAAAACTGTGTATCTCTTTTCATTGTATCTCACATTTTGGACAAAACGATAATGCATTCAGTTACTATAATCACTGTGTAAGCCATGAGATACAGAAATTAGTGTGCTTTGAATCTGGAGCTACCAATTTCCTTCTGCTAGACATTTTCCTGCCAGTTCCCTTCCATTCACACAAAGAAAATAATGAAGGAAGGAAGTATGGTTAACAGTGATTCTGAAACAGCTGATTGTCTCAGAGACACATGCCAATAACGTTTGTTTAAATAGTACACAAAAATTTAACTTAAATGTGACTGTACCAGCAGAGATATTGGTTAAATTACCATATTGCTGAGAGATAATGAAAAGCATCTCTGTTAAGAGACACAAGAATATGCAAATGTGTGATATTTATAGGACGTTTTTAAATAGCTGAAACTTGACACAGACAGGCAGATCTAATGATGTGAGACATTCATTGACTGTAACAAAGTGACAAATGTCATTCTAATTCATTTGGACAAATAAATGTCGATCAGCGCAAATATATATTAATAGCTTCTAGAAGACCCTGTCCAACTATTCCATGTAATTCGTTGATTATCTAGTGATGTACAGTGTTTATTGAAATTTGCAACAAGAATAACATACTGCAGGTATGGGACCTGTTATCCAGAATGCTCGAGACCTGGGGCTTTACATATAATAGACCTTTCCGTGATTTGGATCTTCATACCTTAAGTCTATTAGAAAATTATGTAAACATTAAATAAACCCAATAGGCTGGTTCTGCTTCCAGTACAGATTAATTACAGTATATCTTAGCTTGGCTCTTGTAGAAGGTACTGTATTATTATTACAGAGAAAGGGTAATCATTTTAAAAAACTTTGATTATTTGGATAAAATGGTGTCTATCGGACATGGCCTTTCCATAATGCCATAGCTTTCTGTATAACGGGTTTCCAGATAATGGAAAGGCTTAGGTCTACAAAATCTGGATATGTGTATGGTTCCCAGACCTTTCAGTATTTGTCTACTTTGCTGCACTAGACTATCTATCCCACTTGGTAGTTTTACATTTAGAATTAAGTTCCCCATAGACGCAAAGATCTTTTCGTTGGTGAATGATTGATTTCAGTGCAATCCGACCAATCTGTCAAATTATCGTCAAGTTAGTGGCAATCAAACGATCGTGCACCTTGCGATTTTTCGTCCAACATCTGTTAGAAAATTGATCGGCCAGGTTTAAAAAATGTATCGGCCCCAGTGCAATCTATCTATGTTTGCAGGGCCAAGCAGGCAGCTACCCTCAGTTTTCCTGGCAATATCGCTTGAAATGGTCTTTTTAGTTGATGGATAAAACCGTCCATTTAAACAATCATTTCGAGATAATTGTGGTCTCACTATAACGAAAAGATTATTTAAAAATCTTTACATCTATGGCCAGCTTTAGATTGTCAACAAGCAGGGACTTCCATTCTCTTGTATTTATTATTGTATTGACTCCCTGTTTGACTTATTGTTCTTCTGTACAGTACATACATAAGTAGCACTATTTAAATAAAAATATACATAAATACATTTAAACAAATCCAATTCAATTTTATTTTGAGTTGTTAAATGGATAGCAATGGGGATTTCAATTTCACTATTATTAGTCTGGTAGCTGGAAAGATGAAGCTAATCAAAGATCTGGAATAAGGATTAACATTCATTATTTTCTTGTTCAGCAGGGCTTCTGCTGTGGTTTTTGTAAGATTAGCTTGTGTAATAAAATAATTTAAATGATAAACCACCAGACAATGCCACTATGCATGTCGAACCAAGCATACTCCACAGCATCCTCTGAAACAGTCTGATGCCTCTGAGGAAGCTGATTGGACCAGCGAAACGCGTCAGGCAGTGGGGACAAGACGCTGACCAGCAGGAAAGCAACCACAAGGGATAGGAGAAGCCGGCTCTTTTACTCCTACCTCGGAAAGAACTGGGCAACCTGCAAAGAACAGCTAATTTTATAGAAACGCTTGTGAAACCTGATTAAAATGTGAGTGCAAATTTTTTTTTATATTTTTTAAATATTTATTAAAACATACTACACAATATAAGTCTCTATTCTATGTGGGAGTGACTGCATGGAGTGAGAGAAGAGGAGAGGGACGCAAGCACTATTACATGCGATCCAAAGATTAAGGTCTTGTAAGTAGGTACTTTAGCTATTCCTTGGTGGAAGCCACACATATATGTCGTAAAGTGAAAGTAAAGCACTACTACATGCGATCTAAAAATTAAACGTCCTGTAAGTAGGCACTTTAGCCATTCCTTGGTGGAAGACACACATGCATGCTATAAAGTGAAAATAAGCACAGCCCCCTAAGTGGAAGACTAAAATAAAGGGGAATCTGGAAAAGGGGAAATAATAAAACACAATATAAACTCTATACACAAGCACGTGGTGTGAAACTACCATCTCAAAATACTATATATCCATTTATTCTCCCTTTTTTTATTTCTGATGTGCTTGACTCCGTTGCCAAAGGTGCTGATCCATTTTTATCCTATAGTCTGGAGTGTATTATGTTTTTTATGATTTTGTGTAGCCTTAAAGGGTTCCTATACAATCATGATAATAATAACTACCTGTAATTCTTGCCTCTTTATAAGTCTCTGGTAAGGCCTCACCTGTAGTATGCAGTGCAGGTTTGGGCTCCATCCCTTATTAATAGGCTGGAGAGAGTGCAGAGACATGCAACTAAACTGGTTAAAGGGATAGAAGATTTAAATTATGAGGGTAGACTGTCAAGGTTGGGGTTGTCATCTGTGGAAATAAGAAACTTGTGAGGGGACATGATTACACTTTACAAGTACATTAGGGAAAATTATAGACAAATAGCAGGGGATCTTTTTTCCCATAAAAAGTATCAACACATTAGATGCCACCACTTTAGACAAGAGGAACAGAACTTTCATATGAAGCAACGGTGGTTCTTCTCAGTGAGGTTGTGGAATGCACTGCCGGTTGATGTTGTGATGGCTGATTCTTTTAATGCCTTTAAAAGGGGCTTGGATGATTTCTTAGACAAGCATAATATCCAAGGTTATAGTGATACTAAAACCTTCAATTAGCATAGATATTGGTATGTGCAGTTTGTGAGTGTATGGAGGGGTCAGTGGGAGTGTGTGCATATATGTACACTGGGTTTCATTTTGAGGGGTTTAAAGACTTTGGACTTTTTTCAACCCAATTTAACTATGTATGTAAGCTGATAAATCATAGATATGTAGATATAAACAAAGATATCATGATCTGCACTGGGTTTAGTACAATAATCAGAAAAATTTGTGGTTTTTGGGCGATAATCTGAAAAGAATCTGGCGTCAAATCCAAAAAAAAAAAGTACAACTGATTTTTGTAATGATTTTAAGTCTATTCCCATACAAGATTTCTTTGAGATAATTGTATTGTAAATATGGTAAAAATGTCCACGGGAGTTTGGTTGTGGTGGTTTTAAGAAAATAAGTTAGACATTTTTGGATTTTAGTAAATAACCCCCATAATGTTACGTATAAATCTTAACATTATATCCCATACATGGATGGGATATGTTTTTCAGAAAGCTCCAAATTACTGGAAGCCCCTCTCCCAGAGACTCAATTTTGATCAATTATTTCGAACTTTTTTCCAGTAAGAAAAAATACAAACTTGTACTTGATCCCAGCTAAAATACAATTAATCCTCATTGGAGGCAAGACAATTCTATTGACTTTATTTAATGCTTAAAAGATTTTTAGCAGATTTAAGGGATACTGTCATGGGAAAACATGTTTTTTTCAAAATGCATCAGTTAATCCTGCTACTCCAGCAGACTGCACTGAAATCTAATTCTCAAAAGAGCAAACAGATTTTTTCATATTCAGTTTTGAAATCTGACATGGGGGCTAGACATATTGTCAGTTTCCCAGCTGCCCCCAGTCATGTGACTTGTGCCTGCACTTTAGGGTGGATCTACTTTCTGGTAGGCTGTTATTTCTCCTACTTAATGTAACCGAATCAGTCTCAGTGGGACTTGGCTTTTACTATTGAGTGTTGCTCTTAGATCTACCAGGGGGCTGTTAGCTTGTGTTACGGAGCTGCTATCTGGTTACCTTCCCATTGTTCTGTTGTTAGGCTGCTGGGGGGAAAGGGAGGGGGTGATATCACTCAAACTTACAGTACAGCAGTGCAGAGTGACTAAAGTTTATCAGAGCACAATTTACATGACTGGGGGCAGCTGGGAAAGATTTCAAAATTTAAAATACAAAAATCAGTTTGCTCTTTTGAAAAATGGATTTCAGTGCAGAAAATCAGCACTATCAACTGATGCATTTTGAAAAAAACATGTTTCCCATGACAGTATCCCTTTAAGATATACATATCTAAAGTAAAGAAAGACCCCCTTATCTGAAAAATCCCAGGTGCCAAATTAAAAAGATAAAAGGTCCCGTACCTGTATTTGCTTTGTAATTTACTAATTGCTGAATGAAATGGGTAAGTTCTGGCACTGCAAATCATGGCAGTCATATCAGTCATATCAAAGTAAGATTTTACAGTTTTGCAGACAACAAATAGTAACCTTAAACAATAAGCTAGCATTCATAGGAAAACATAGTTAGCATAATGAGTACAGTTATTTTTAGGGATGCATCAAATCCAGGATTCGGTTCGGGATTCGGCCAGGATTCTGCCTTTTTCAGCAGGATTCGGATTCTGCCTAATCCTTCTGCCTGGCCGAACCGAATCCTAATTTGCATATGCAAATTAGGGGCAGGGAGGGACATTGTGTGAGTTTTTGTCACAAAACAAGGAAGTAAAAAATGTTTTCCCCTTCCCACCTCTAGTTTGCATATGCAAATTAGGATTTGGTTCGGTATTCGCCCGAATCTTTCGCGAATGATTCGGGATTCGGCCGTATCCAAAAAAGTGGATTCTGTGCATCCCTAGTTATTTTTTTTGGGAGGAGATTACAGGTTGGACATAAGCATAACCTCCAAAATGATAATAGATAGACGGGAGCCTTTGACAACCACGGGTAGTGCTTGAATAAAAAAAGTCTTTATTGTCAAGTATCTTTAAAAACATAAACAGGTATCATCCTGGAGCTCTTTAACTAAACCATGACGATGACGTGCCTAGTGAGGTGACTAGACACGTCATGGTTTAGTTAAAGAGCTCCAGGATGATACCTGTTTATGTTTTTAAAGATACTTGACAATAAAGACTTTTTTTATTCAAGCACTAGCCGTGGTTGTCAAAGGCTCCCATCTATCTATTATCATTTTGGATGTTGTAACTTTGTCTGGAGCGGAGTCCAGTCGGCGGAAAGCCACCACGAGGGTAGCTGCAAGCCAACCCACATGTAAGTAATCCAAATACTTTGGACATAAGCAGAGACTAGTAATATGCTTTCATAAGTGCACCGGCCCTACCTTTAGACACCTGCATTACTAACAGTTATTTTCAAGCAAAAAAAAAAAAAAAAATACTAATTACAGAACTGAACCTGCAATACTTTTATGTATTATGGAAACTTAGTCATAATTAGTCACTTTTTACAAAATAGCAAGCCAATTATTCAGTCCGTGTACTTATCAGCAGAGGTTGATTGAGATTGCTATTTTTTACTAAATGCAAAGGGGATTAAAAGAAAATGAATGTGCACTGATTATAATGAGAGTTTTCTTAAAATAATTCCTATTTATGTATATATATATATATATATATATATATATATATATATATTTATTTTTAAAAAATTTTTTACACTTTTTCAACAATATAGCAATTTATTTTTTCCCCTCAATCACATTTCAGAAAAAATGTAAATAGGTTAAACACGATTACAGTACATTTAAACAGGGTGAATTATAATTGAAAATCGCATTGTTCCATTCATTGCAACGAGGCTGTAAAAACCTGACTGTTTTAAATATCTTCAAAAAAATCTTAGAACATCATCTTGAATGCTTCAGCTACATCCACATTGTCTTCTATATAATCTTAACAGATTTTAGGTGGCAAAGACATAATTTGAGTTTTTTTTGGTTTAATAAATCTAGAGAACATATTTCTGCCACAACTTTGTTGACTTGCAGAAAAGCCTATCTTGGATTTGACTAAAATTGCCCCTTAATTAATCCTAATTAATGCCTTATTAATCATTAGTTCACATTCAAATATATAAGACCATATAGTTCAACCTTTCCAGAAAACCAACTGATTCAGAGGAAGGCAAACAAAACCTCTCATATTATGTTTTCAGATATTTTTGCCTTGATAAAGCAACGGCGAAACACGCGTTGACAGAATCTTCGCTTGTTAGTTGATTTTAGAATTGATTTCTAAGCCTTTTTAATTTGATTGTAGAAATTTGGATAACAGAAAATTGTCCACACCGCATTTAAACCTCTTGACGTCTCCTTTTACTCTATGGCACTGGAAGATTTGTGGTTTTATGGGGTTAAATAGCTTCTTCTACCAGATAGAAAGGTAACCATTGTGACCACAGTCCCCAGCAGCCTACTTTTTCCGCATGTGGGGTCCCAGTGCCTAGAAAAATCCCTGTCAGAAGCTTCTTTGGGACATCTCCACCTCTTAACTTTTTTCAATTTCCTACTATATTTCTTAAATGCTGGTTTGGTTTAGGGTTTTTTAATTTGATGAACTTGTTTCTTAATACCTTCAGCACTTGCTAAGTTTTATACCAATTCTATTTAACTTATTTATATCACAGGTAACCTGAGCTTACAGTATGAATTAGCACTAGCACTTTAATACAAATCAATCATAGGTGCACCACTATTGGGCTTTGTTTAAAATATACTCCTATTTATTAATGAGTTATATTAATTATTGATAGTATATTGACACAATAAGAATCAACTCGGCACAGGTACTCTATTTTATACATTTTTATTGAACAAACATCATTAAAATATCACAATTTTAATGAATTCACACCATTGTTTATATAGTAATAATTTCGAACCTTAATTTTCATTTGCACTGAGCACTTTATCAGTGGCTAGAGTTCAAGAATTGGTTGGTAGTTGGAGAGCGCTGCAGGGGTTTACTATTTTTCTCTCTTCAAAGTTAGTATTCAGATATCTGACACATATTTGTTTGCCAAAATATATTCAGAATTCATATAAACTGGTTCCATTTGAATAATCTTGAATCTGTATAACGATTGCCTGTAAGAATTAGCTGTTTCTTATTAGTAAAGGTATGGGACCTGTTGTACAGAATGCTCAGGTGTTTTCCGGATAATGGATCTTTCCGTAATTTGGATCTTCATACCTTAAGTCTACTAGAAAATCATGTCATCATGACATGAACCCAATAGGCTGGTTTTGCTTCCAATAAGGACTAATTATATCTTAGTTTGGATCAAGTACAAGGTACTATTTTATTATTACAGAGAAAAAGGAAATCATTATTTTTAAAATCTTGGATTATTTGGATAAAATAGAGATGGACATTCCGTAACTTGAAGCTTTCTGGATAACGGATCTCATACCTGTATATAAAAATGTATGCTTCATACAGTAATTTGTATAGGAAAGGAAAACTATACCTTTATAATAAATATTTAGCCAACAGATAATTTATATAATAATAAGTGATCATATTAAAGAATCTTAAAAAAAAAAAAAATATATATATATATATATATATATATATACTGTGCTAAGCAACCGCACTCTGTACACCGGACTTCTTGTTATTGTTTGCGGGTGCAGGGTCAATTGTTTTCATATGCAGAAGTAGTATATAGACCCGCACACCAATGTTTCTTTCCAAATGTTTATTTAGTGCATTAATCCATTAATGCACTAAATAAACATTTGGAAAGAAACATTGGTGTGCGGGTCTATATACTACTTCTGTATATATATATATATATATATATATATATATATATATATATATATATATATATATATAAAATATTTCAGGTAGGCGAATGTTAATCTTATTTTCTATTAACTGTCATGATGGTCATGAATGTAAGCAGCCAAAAATGAATATGCAATTGGTTCTGCAGGGGTATTTGCAACCTTGTTTGTCAATGTGATATTTTTTCCCCTGATCATTTTCTGTATTCTTATAGTAATTTTACCTTAATATTTTCATGTTTACACATAGTAGCTGGGCACTATTATAACTGTTTACATCATATTATTAAATATGCAGCCAATAAGTGGACTGAGAGGGCTATATTAGTAGCTGCTACAACTCTTGCAACTCTGAATAACCTCCCAAGTTCCATTTACCAGACAGACAGAGCAATATTTTATCGGGAACAAGCCAGATATCTACAAGGCTTTGTAGAAAATTCCCCTGGAACATTACCACATGGGTTCTTATGATGATCCCTGAGGCTAAATATTAGATAAGACTAATTTGGCCCACCACACAGGTGACCAAACCAGCCAAAGATATGTTCATCTGGCAAGGTCACCAAACAAACAAATGTTATCATTATAAATAGGATAACCATATTGCTTTGTTTACTAAATAGAGAAAAGGGGGTCAGAAAAGTATTTCAGCTTGGATTACTTACCTTAACAGCAAACTCTGTATTAGTGGCTTTATGAACACAGCGCTTACATACAGAGTATGTGCCAATTCCAAGATCTTCTTCAATCATATAACCATCAGAGAACTGAATATTACTCCCATGCAACTGCTGCAAAACAAAGTTATATTAGAAATATACAGTACATTATTATATTAAGGAATATATTGCAACAAAAACAAATTCCGCAGTGTCAAAGAACAATGTTGTTATCAATTATGTATGCTAAGTAAATCTAGGGATATTAATGCCACTAATGTTTAGAAACAATGAAATTCTAATTAAAGCCATCACACTGCCTTCACAATGTTTTACAGATGATGTGGTATGCTTTGGATCATGAGCTGTTCCACGACTTCTCCATACTTATTTCTTGCCATCATTCTGGTAGAGGTTGATCTTGGTTTCATCTGTCCAAAGAATGTTTTTCCAGAACTGTGCTGGCTTTTTTGATGTTTTTTTTTAGCAAAGACTAATATAGCCTTTCTATTATTCATGCTTAGGAGTGGCTTGCACCTTGCAGTGCACCCTCTGTATTTACTTTCATGCAGTCTTCTCTGTATGGTAGACTTGGATATCAATACGCCTACCTCCTGTAGAGTGTTGTTCACTTGTTTTGCTGTTGTGAAGGGGTTTCTCTTTACCATGGAAATGATTTGTGATCATCCATCATCTTCTGTGGATGCCCATCATCCTATTCTGTGAGCACCCAGGTCTTTTTGCATTGCTAAGTTCACCAGTGCTTTCTTTCTTTCTCAGAATGTACCTGTAAGGGCCCGAAGGCTCAAACTGGAGTAGCGGACCAAAGAGGAAGCTGAAGTTCAGCACAGTTTGCGGTACAATAGGATTAGGCAAAAGAATGGTCAAAGTCCAGGCAAATAGGTCAGTTCAGGCGGCAAGAGTTCAATAACGATAAACAGGCAATGGGTCAAGATCAGGAACAAGAATCAATATACACTAGCACACCCAGGAACACACGAAGTAGAACCTATAATTGGGCAATGTTTGCAGACCTTTAGGCTCCTTAAATAGGCCTCCATTGGCGCCAAAAGATAAACGTGATGACGTCACTGCGCTGGAGTAATTGCGCAGGCGTTCCTACGCTGGCGTTCATCCAGGCGCCGGCGTCCATTCTGATGCTGGCGAAAACACGCTGGCGTCACAGTGCTGCGCCTGGGAAGAACCTCGTGGAAGGACTGGGCTCCGCCATCTTGGACAGGTAATTCTCCCTTACAGTACTCCCCTCCTTATGGGGGGCCTCAGGACCACCACGACTGGATTTCAAAGGAAACTGTTTGTGGAATTTCTTGATGAGTGCAGGAGCATGCACATCAGAATCTTTCACCAAGGAACATTCTTCTGGACCGAAACCCTTCCATTCCACAAGGTACTGTAGGGAACCTCTTGAAACCCGGGGATTCTTCTTACTTCAAACTCTTGAAGACCATCTACAATGACAGGAGTGGGAGAAGAGGAAGATGACTCTGAAGAGGAGGCAGACTTGAGAAGGGATGCATGAAATACATTGGGGATCCGCATCTCTGGAGGAAGTTGAAGCCGGACTGCCACTGGGTTGATAACCTCAATGATAGGATAAGGACCAATGAACCTGGGACCAAGTTTGGGGGTAGGAATCTTAAGATGGATATTCCTGGTGGAAAGCCAAACTTTATCTCCCAGGGAGTACTGAGGAGTAGGACCTCTTCTCTTGTCAGCAAAAAACTTCTGCGAAATAGAGCTCTTCTCCAGATTGGACCTTGTAGCATGCCAGATAGCTGACATGTGGGAAACTTGGTCATTGGCTGCAGGGACGTTGGTGAGAAGAAGGTCCTGAAGAAAGGCCATAGGATGCTGTCCGAAGACACAAAAAAAAGGAGATCTCCCAGAGGAGGCATGCAAAGCATTGTTGTGGGCAAACTCGGCCCAGGGAAGGAGATCTACCCAGTCGTCTTCGTATAAGGAAACATGGCAACGTAGGAATTGTTCGAGAGCTTGGTTGACACGCTCTGCAGCACCATTGGACTGTGGATGGTAGGCAGAAGAAAATTGAAGAGAAATATGAAGCGCCTTGCACAAAGATCTCCAAAATTTGGAAACAAACTGGGACCCCCTGTCGGACACGATCTCAGCCGGAAATCCATGAAGGTGAAAAATGTGTTGAATGAAGAGTTTAGAGAGCTCCGGAGCAGCAGGCAACTTGCGAAGAGGAGTAAAGTGAGCCATCTTGCTGAATCTGTCTACTACCACCCAGATGAGCGTGTGTCCCAGGGAAACAGGAAGGTCAACAATAAAATCCATGGCCAGATGAGTCCAAGGACGAGACGGTATAGATAGAGGCAGAAGAAGTCCCTTGGGAGGGGAATGACCAGATTTAGATGTTGCACAAATTGCACAGGACGAGACGAAGTCTTTAACATCCTTCCGAAGAGAAGGCCACCAGACAAGACGGGAAATCAAGTCCATTGTCTTACGAATCCCCGGATGGCCAGCCTGCTTGGAACAATGAGACTGTTTGAGAATGGACTGGCGTAGTTCTGGAGGAACAAATGCTACCCCTAAGGGTGTATTCACTGGTGCCGAAGACTGTGCAAATAATAATTTAGAAGCTAAGGAAGGAGTAAGGGCTGCCAAAATTATGTAGAAGGCACAATGGGTTCAGCCTCCTCAATACTAGGCTCTTCGGGAAGAAAACTTCTGGACAGGGCATCGGCCTTCTTATTTCTGGAACCAGGACGAAAAGTCAAAACAAAGTTGAACCTGGAAAAGAATAGTGCCCACCGAGCCTGTCTGGGATTCAGACGTTTAAGGGTTTGAATATACTCCAGATTCTTGTGATCCGTAAAAATTGTTACAGGAACCGTAGAACCCTCTAATAAATGCCTCCATTCTTCCAGAGCTAGTTTTACCGCCAAAAGTTCACGATTCCCCACGTCGTAGTTCTGTTCAGGAGGGGAGAATTTTTTGGAAAAGAAGGCGCAGGGGTGTAATTTTCCATCGGATGGAAGCCTCTGAGAAAGAACTGCCCCTGCCCCTACATCTGAGGCATCAACTTCAATAAAAAATGGCAGAAGAAGATCGGGGTGTCTTAGAATTGGAGCAGAATAAAAAGAGTCCTTTAAAGTCTTGAAGGCTTCCAGTGCCTGAGAAGGCCAACAATTAGGTCTTCCACCTTTACGGATGAGGGATAGAATTGGTGCAATCTTGGAAGAAAAGCCCTTGATGAATTACCGGTAGTAGTTGGCGAAACCAATGAAGCGTTGAATGGATCTTGTGCTGGTTTGAAGAGGCCAATCTTGTATGGCGGTAGTCTTGGCTGGATCCATTTTGAACCCTTTTTTGGAGATGACGCATCCCAAAAAAGGTATTTTGAGAGTTTCAAATGCACATTTCTCCAGTTTAGCAAAAAGAGCATTTTTCCTTAAGCGGGAGAGAACTTCTCGTACATGGAGCCGGTGTTCTTTCAAGGATTTGGAAAAAATCAAGATATCATCCAGGTAGACAACAACACAAAGTCCCAGTAAATCTCGAAAGATGTCATTTACGAACTCCTGGAAGACTGCAGGTGCGTTGCAAAGCCCAAAAGGCATGACGAGGTATTCATAATGTCCATCACGCGTATTAAAAGCAGTCTTCCATTCATCGCCCTCACAAATGCGGATCAGGTTATAAGCTCCGCGTAGATCTAACTTTGTGAAGAGACTGGCTCCCCTAAGTTGATCAAATAATTCTGAGATGAGGGGAAGGGGATAGCGGTTCTTACAAGTAATCTTGTTCAGACCCCGGTAGTCGATACATGGCCGTCAGGCCTGGACTGGGAGTCAAAATAGTTCCTGCCATTCCAAGTACACAGCCCCCTACCAGCCCAAACAGCCCCTGACCAGCCCACTATATAGTAACTTTCTATGGAAACATACAGCAGCCCCTCTGGCATTTGCCAGAACCCACAGATTGCCAGTCCGGGCCTGATGGCCGTAAACCGCCGTCTTTCTTTTGGACGAAGAAGAATCCTGCACCAGCTGGAGACGAAGAAGGACGAATGAAGCCTCTTAAGAGATTTTCCTGAATGTAGTCTTTCATAGCCTTGGTCTCAGAAGGGGAGAGTGGATAAGTACGTCCACGAGGAGGCATGGTACCAGGAAGTAGTTCAATAGGACAGTCATACGGTCGGTGGGGTGGAAGGGTTTCAGCAGACTTCTTGCAAAAGTCGTCTGAGAAATCTTGATAAACAGAGGGCAGAGAGGAGAAGTCCATGGTAACTGAGGATAATTTCAGGAGAGGATTGCTAGGAATACAGTTCTGCTGGCAGAAAGAACTTCAATTGGAGATTTGAGAGGTTGCCCAGTCAATAACCGGGTTATGAAGATGAAGCCAAGGCAATCCTAGAACTACTGGTGTGGAGGGACAGTCGATGATAAAAAAGGAAAGTCTCTCAGAATGTAGGGAGCCGACCATGATGGAAAGCTCAACAGTGGACTTTGAAATGAAAGCAGAAGACAAAGGTTTGTCATCGATGGCCAAGACTTGAAGCGGAACAGATAAGAGTTGTAGTGGTATGGCATGTTGTCCATAAAGTTCCCTGCTGCACCAGAATCAAGGAACACCTGGGAGTGGATGGTCTTGGTGGAAAATCGAATCTGTATTGGAAGAAGAAATCTATGAGAAGAATTGTGGGGAAAAGGATCAATCCCGCCCAGGTAGGTCTCCCCAAACCTACCTAGGCGTTGGCGTTTCCCGGCCTCACAGGACATTCATGGGCAAAATGCGATTTGCCCCCACAATAAAGACAAAGTCCAGCTACCCGTCTCCGTCTCCTGTTCGGAAAGTCTGGCTCGTCCTATCTGCATGGGTTCTTCAACAGTAGAAGAAGGAGAAGCCGACAAGGAAGAAGATGATGGAGGAGAAGTCGTATTGGGCAGCACGGGTCTTTGAAAGTGAGGAGCCAGAGTAGGTTGGAAGCTTTTGAGACGGTCTTTATCCACTTGATGCTCTCTTTGCCGAGTGTCCACCTTGATGGCCAGAGCAATTAGGTCCTCCAGAAGCATAGGCAGCTCGCGAGAAACCAGATCATTTTCAGGCGGATAGAGAGCCCGTTGTAAAAAGCGGCATGATAAGCGTCATTGTTCCAACATGTCTCTGCAGCTAATGTACGAAACTCAATGGCATACTCAGAGGCACTGCGGCTCCCTTGTCAAATCTGAAACAGCCGCGATGAAGCAGACACAACTCGGTCAGGAGCGTCAAAGACGGTCTGGAACGCCTGGAGGAAAGCCTTGGCGTCGTCAATTAAAGGAGATTCCTTCTCCCACAGCGGAGACGCCCATTCGAGTGCCTTTCCTGCCAGACGCGTGATGACAAATCCCACCTTGGCACGCTCAGATCCAAATTGAGCGGGTTGCAGAACGAATTGGATCTGGCACTGATTAACGAATCCTCGGCAAGCTTGGGGATCTCCACTGTAGAGAGGCGGTGCCGGGATATGTGGTTAAACCGCGGACGCAGCAGGAACCGGAGCTGCAACAGGAACTGGAGCAGGAGCTGTGGGCGTAAGGATAGACAGTTTCTCCAAGATGGCCTCCAGCGCCTGTCCGAAATGAGACTGCTGAGCCTCGTAAGACTCCATGCGGGCAGCCAAACCTGCGAAAAGCTCTGCCGAAATCGGGCTGGGCTTCCTCCGAAGGGTCCATGGCCCAATTATAATGTAAGGGCCCGAAGGCTCAAACTGGAGTAGCGGACCAAAGAGGAAGCTGAAGTTCAGCACAGTTCGCCGTAGAATAGGATTAGGCAAAAGAATGGTCAAAGTCCAGGCAAATAGGTCAGTTCAGGTGGCAAGAGTTCAATAACGATAAACAGGCAATGGGCCAAGATCAGGAACAAGAATCAATATACACTAGCACACCCAGGAACACACGAAGTAGAACCTATAATTGGGCAATGTTTGCAGACCTTTAGGCTCCTTAAATAGGCCTCCATTGGCGCCAAAAGATAAACGTGATGACGTCACTGTGCTGGCGTAATTGCGCAGGCGTTCCGACACTGGCGTCCATCCAGGCGCCAGCGTCCATTCTGACGCTGGCAAAAACGCGCTGGCGTCACAGTGCCGCGCCTGGGAAGAACCTCGTGGAAGGACTGGGTGCCGCCATCTTGGACAGCAGGGCAGCGTCGGCGTGGAGGCAGGAGGTAATTCTCCCTTACAGTACCAAACTGTATATTTTGCCACTCCTAATATTGTAGAAATTCTGTTTTTGCAGCTTAAGGATGGCTTGTTTCACCTGCATGGAGAGCTCCTTTGACCGCATGTTGTCTGCTCACAGCAAAATCTTCCACATACAAGCACCCCCCTCTAATCAACTCCAGAGCTTTTATCTGCTTAATTGATAATGACATAACGAAGGAATTGCCCACAAATGCCCATGAAATAGCCTTTGAGTCAATGGTCCAATTGCTTTTGAGCCTCTGAAATGAAGTGATTGTGTTTAAAAAAGGTTTTAATTCCTCACATTTTTATGCAATCTTTTTGTTCAACACACTGAATTAAAGCTGAAAGTCTGCAGTTCAACTGCATCTGAGTTGTTTCATTTAAAATGTGGTAATGTTTAAGATTTATGGGCCTAACTGTAAGTCACATAAGCCAAAACCTTCAGCCCTCACAGTGATTAATCATCTGTCAACAGGATTCTGAGAAGTGCAGTATTTAGAATATAACTGTTAATTGGTCATATGCTCTATAATCATGTTTTAAAGCTGTCTATTTTGAGCAAATGCTAATTAAAAATATTTTTATAAGTTAAGTCCTTTTTAACTGGTAAAGGGACCATTCTCGTGACCAGAAAATATTCAGGGCATGAATTGAAGGTTCAGTGTCAGGAAGCAAGCCGTGGAAAAACTTGATTAACACTGGAAGAAACATACACAGGAACTAGGAACTTCACTGTGTAAATTGTTAAAGTCTATCTGTAGAAATGTAAAGCCCATCAATGCCAAATAACAACCACATTTTCTTGACAATTCCCACATATGTAATTTCCTGTGTTATTTCAGGTGACTCCCATGTCCACAGGGGTGCCCAGGACGTCAGTAGACGCGGTCTACCAGTAGATCCACGACCTGCCTCTCACTCTAAACACATTTCTGTGGACACGAGCGAGCAGAGGCAAAACAGATTGTGATTGGACCAACCGCCGCATTGCAACCGCCTCTTCTCGTTGTTCCTATAAGGCAGGAAAAGATGCGTCACTGGGCTTACGTGTAGGAGTGAAACAGTCTCGTGTGATTTGATTTGGCTGAAAAGAGGAGGAAGGTGTAAGTAGCGACCTGGGGCTGCGGGCTGTGTTACAAAAAGAGGGACAGTGGGGGAAATGTTCTCCTGCTTTATTTTTTCTTTCAAAAGAAAAGTACCCCCCCCCCCCAGTTAAACTAATTCATTGCATTGAGATTCTGTATGCTCCTGCTTGTACACTGGTCCAATTAAGTCCCTTCTTGGGTTAGAATTCTGCCCCTGATTTCTCTGTTAGCGGCTGCACATGGCAGAAAGTTTGGTGTCAATTTGAGCCTGGTGGTGCCAGTTTGGAAAATTCCTGCGTACACATGCACATACTTACACATCTCAGTACCTGCTGTGCCTGGCAGTACCCAGAGATTTTGTATCTGCATGTAGTAAATACTACCAAATCCCTTTACCAACTGCCCCTGCAAACATGATGTTCAAACCAATCTCAGCACCAGCTGTCCTTGGCAGTGCCAGTCTGGGAAACCCTGCATGTAGCATAAACCTGCAAAGCCTCTAGCTCTAGATTTAATTTGTCTAACTATACTAGATTTATCAAAGCTGATGGCTGATTGGCTGCTGTAGTTGCTGCACTGACAGTAAATGTCTCTGAATGCAGCATTGCTCTACTAAGAGAGTAGAGTTGCACAATATGGACCAGCGATGTTTGGATTGTAAAGATTAGTAGGGTGATGATTAGGACTGAGTAGGGCTTTTGAAGATGATGTCCAAAAAGAATAAAACAAGGCTGGAGATTAGAACAAAGTGTTGGATGTTGGTTAATGTTGACCAGAAATTAGCAGAATGTACTGTTAGTGATGTGCACTCTCTGAAAACAGGGGACCTTGTGATTTTCAGTAAGTGCTGCACAGAGGGCTCTCCTTAAGACCAAAAACCGACGGTTCCCCTTGATGCATAACCTTTGCACAGAAGTTACTTTTCTAATACAAATGTGCTTTTAAACCTCAAAGTATTAGTATAATTATTAAACTATTCAAGGTAAATCTATTCTATATAGTATTATAACCATTTTATGGGCTTGTGATACTTTTTCTTGTGCCATATGGTAGATGGGACACTATTTTTATCAAGGTAGATCTCCAGATGGGGGGCCATGTGTCGAGAGTAGATCCCAGGGTAACAAAGTCTGGGCACCCCTGTCCTAACATAATTAACAAAACTGCATACATATAGTAGAAAGTGGCACACATACCCATGTGCATGAACTTTGACAAGGTATATTGCAAAAAACAATTTCTCGTGTGTTTTGTGAGGGAGAAACATTTTTTCAAAATTGATTTCAGGATAATTATATATATTTCCCATTGTCAAACATATGATTCAGTCTTGGATATAAACAGCCAATCACAGTGCATGTGTATAAACGCCACCCTCACTGTGAAATTCCACTTAATGATTCTGTTAATTGAAAATATAAAATAAAATTAGGTGTTTTGACAATTTCAAAGACAGTCACAATAATAAGTAATATTGATTAACAAAAGTGCAACCATTGTATCAGCAGATCAGTGTAGCTTGGGTCGATTTTTGTTACTGAATTTGGGTGTGAATTGAGTCACTTTTGGTGAATGGCATTAATTATTGTATATTAAGTTTGTGGTTTTCAGCCTTCTTCAGTTCAACCTTTCCTTTGAGGTTCGAAATTTGGTCAGAGACCCCCTTAGCTCATAACAAGGGTAGACAGGGATGAGTGAATTCTCTCACCTGATACCAATGTAAAATTAGTGTTTTAACTAGAATTTACTGTGCATTTTGTTTCACTGGAGAAAAAAAATTTGCATCAGAGTCAATGGGTAAAAAAAATGCCCATCAACTCCAATGCATTTGAAGCAAGAATCAACGTCCAACTCCAAATATTGAATCCAAATAAGCGCTGACCATACCTGTACTATTGGATGAACTGAGGAGTTGTGGGAGTCATGCTGGTTATATTCCAAATTGGGTGCTACAAAGCTAAACCCTCTAAAAAGGTTATGTGTGTTGGCACTTGGAGGAATACCAGGAGAATCTGAAACACAACAATGACTCGATTAGAAAAAGACCAAACATGCAGTGCAAACGTCTATTGTTCATCTATCTGTAAAGTGTAAATGTCTCCTTTCATCTGCCTACTCAAAATACCATAAGGCTCATTTATGAAATGAAAAGCAGTTGAGGTTGCAAATTAAAGCCATTCATTAAACGAGCCCAGTTAAAGGGGTTGTTCACCTTTAAATGAACTTTTAGTATAATGTAGAGAGTGATATTCTGAGATAATTAGCAATTGGTTTTCATTTGTTATTATTTGTGTTTTTTGAGTTATTTACCTCTTTATTCAGCAGCTCCAGTTTGCAGTTTTTGCAATCCGTAATTTTCCTAGCAGCCATGCACTGATTTTAATAAGAACCCAAAATATGAATAGGAGAGGCCCAGAAGAGAGATAATAATAAAAAGCAACAATAACAATATATTTGTAGCCTTACAGAGCATTTGCTTTTTAGACCCCCCCCCCATTTGAAAGCTAGGAAGAGTCAGAAGAAAAAGGCAAATATTTAAAAACTATTTAAAAAAATAATGAAGACAAACTGAAAAGTTGCTTAGAATTAGCTGTTCTATAACAAACTTAATACCCTTCTGGGTTAGACTCTAAAGCCAAGAACACTACTTGCAAACTGCTGTGGTCATTGTTTGTTTACACCTCAGGGGTTAAATCAGGAGAATGATTGTAATCCCAATGTTATATACTTTGTGAAGTTAAGACTTTAATTTTTCATTAATAGAGATTCTGATCTACTGAATGAAATATGTATGGACTTCGCAATATTATCGCAATAATATATGTTACAAATCCCCCCCCCCCACCTCCTTCACTCATCTTTTCAGGGGCTTGAAAGGGTTCCACAACACTAGTGCAGAAAGGGCAGTTGGAAATTTTGACTTTTTGCCGCCCTGGTAACTGGTGGGGCGCTGCCGCCTGAAGCAAGTTTCTCAACTCACCTCATTGTAGGAGTGCCCATGCAGATAAGTACTTTTACAGCTGGGGAGGGGAGCAGCAATTATTGTGGGGGAATAAATTAATATGCAGCACTGATACTGTCAGTTATACATAGAGCAAAACACAGAAGTCGTACATAGAAAAACAAAATGCATAAAAAATTACAAATTATTGACATCTTCAAGCAGAACATATTCTGAACTTAATAATAACAAATGTATAATATAATCGAATACATTCAAATTACAGAGAAAAAAATCCACAGATGTGCACATTACTCTAATAATATTAAAGTTTGACAGACAACCAGATATCTAAAAAAAAAATGTATACATAAGCAAACTGAATACTAATGATCACAAGTGTAGAATTAGCTCTTTAAAGTATTAATGTTTTGTTTAATTTCATTTCATACATATTAATTAGTCTTTCTTGGGTTATTTTGGAAAATTGGTTAATTGTGTTGACTGCCGGAGGAGAACTGCAGGCCAAGATATGCTACATTTGGCACTAGCTTAACTGTATCTGCCATTGTGATAATTGTCCTACCCAAATCTCTATTCTTTAGTCTGGAACCCCACAGCCAAGGCTCTGTCTTCCCTTGGAGGTCCAGCCTTGCAATTTGTGTATTGTGCTCATTTATTTGTTCAATATATTAGGATAGTTTTGTACTACTTTATTCAAATCAACCACTTAGTTGAAAGGTAACTGATTACAACATGTCCAACATGTACATGGATAATTCAGATGTTTATGAAGCCTATAAATTATGCAGCATAGTGAAAATAAGGCCGTTACACCTATAAAATAGGAAAAAGGCTAGGAATTGTTTAGTTCTTTTTCCTTTTGCCACATTCTGAAAGTGGGGAAGAGTCAGAAGAAGAAGGCCCACCCCACCACTTAGCCAAACTGCTATTGAAGGTAAAGGGCCAATAGCATTTCCTACAGAGATAAATTCCCTCTACTATGGATTATTAGGATGCCATTACACATTCTATGCCACAAGCCTGACTGGTGCCATGTGTTTGCATCCAGTGCTATAAGTTTGAAGCTGTCATCATAATAAAAAAACGTTTTAAATCATTGGCTAAAAAATCCAAGGTGGCAACATTTGCACTGGTTGCATTTTGCAATGATTAAATATACCTATGAATTACTCTCTCTTTTGCATTAAGTACAGACTTTGAGCATTACAACTAACAAGTCCATCACAACTGCCCAAATAATAGCAGATACTGCTGCAACACAAAAGTTCACCTTTCAAATACTTGGCAAGTATATACGGCATATTGCTACTTACCAGTTGGCGTACGAGATGTGAACTCTGGATCAAAGTGGAAAGTATCTTCTGGGCGACCCACTGCAGGTTTAAAGGGTGGTTTGATTTCTTTCCTGTACAAATTCTGGAAGCATAGATAATGCCATTTTTAAAAATAAATGTCTGTAGTGTTATTGGAAAACGGTCAGACATCATTGTAATAATATTTTAAAAATCTAAAAAAAAAAAGGCTACTTTGCAGAAAAGTAAATCAACTGTGTACCATTCATAAGGCATTGATTTATCAAATCTATTTCCCTCACACATCATTATTATTCTTTATTTATTATATATAAAGTGATTTAACTCCTAATAAGTCCATATTTATTTATGTATTTTATTGTTAATTAACTAATTGGTGTTAGAGATGTGTCCCAGTCATCACAAATAAGAATTACAGTAATTTAATTAATAGTTAGAAGAAACTGCTTTGGACCCTACCCTAGATTGTAGATACTGCAATACATAAATTGTGTCCTAGCCATTGCCAACACCATTTCACTGCTCTTACGTACCATGGTACAGTTAAATAAAACTAGATTTTCACTTATATTTTCACTTAATAGACATCAGTCAAAAATGTTGTCCCAACAACTTGATTTTTGACCATGGCATTTATAATCCAGTTTAAATTAACTCTATTAGTGATTTTTGAGAAATCTGCCCCTAAGGTTACTGCTTTATGTAGTTTTTTTTAATATTTGATTTATTATCGTGCTCCCTCCACCCTCAAACCAGCAGTTATGCTGTTTGGCAGTAGTATATTCCAGATTGTAGGCTCATGTTGTAATATACTTGATAGATCAGGGAAATCAGTCTGACACACAATATGAGTGTGCTGTTGGTGCCAATAAAATGTTTTGGAACTTACTAATAAACCATTAAATATATAGAAAGGTTGAAAAACAAACAATGCAGAGTTTTTGTGAAATTGATTAATTAAAGCATTCACTAAAGTTTACAGGTTTTATTGTAATGCCAGATTCATATTTTATTCCATTTTGTCATAAGGGGTTCAAAACAAGAGAAAGAAAAAGAACAAACCAAACTATACAGTACTAATAACTGTACTTACATTCCAATCTATTGTGCTAAAAAAAGAATGTCGTTTTATTTCCTCAACTCCATCAAGTCCAGCACCTGTGTAATGTAATAAAGCTCATTAGTTTAATACATCTATAATAACATTACAGGAAAAGTCCAGAGATTCAACACTGTTTCACAGACAAAATTCAAAGTTATGCGATTAGATGTCATCATATCAGATGCAAAACAAGTAGGAGTACATCAGCTCATTCTCCTATTATATGGATGATTGGAAATACAAGGGAGTGAAAGCATTTGAGATGGAACACACTACAGCTAATGAAAAATTCAGAAACATATGGAAATTTTATAAGATACACATAAAGGGGGTTATTTTTTAAAGTTCGATTTTCTCTGGTCGATCTTTTAAAGGGGAACAACACAATTTTTCTTAAAAAAAATTAATTTTTTTCATCATTTATTAAACCCAGATGGTGTTAAAAGCCAGAATAAAAAAGTAACAATAATAAAGAGAAATCAGATGGCACTCGCCAAGCAAAGTGTGCTGAATTTTTATGATTTATTCAGATCTCTGCACAACGTTTCAGGGGATCAACCCCCTTTCTCAAGTGCTCCCCTGAAACGTTGTGCAGAGATCTGAATAAATCATAAAAATTCAGCACATTTTGCTTGGTGAGTGCCATCTGATTTCTCTTTGTTATTGCTACATGTATGGAACTGAAGAGTAGCAAAGTTCCCAGATAGAGCACCACAGTATTTAACCCATGGAGGTAGGATTCTATTGAAGAATAAAAAAGTACTCCATCTTAGACCTGCCGAGTTCATGTAGAAGTCAAGTCAATGGCAGATGTCCTGTTTATATCCTGAAGTGCACTGGGTTTCATTCAATAATCAGACGCTTTAGTGGTTTTCAGGTGTCAAATCCGAAAAAATTCATATGATTCACACGAAGTCAGTGCAGATTTGGTCGTTTTCAGAAAATAGCGAACAGTTTGTTTTATTATTTTTAAGACATTGTATCTGCATTTGTTTCTGTGGATTTCCTTTTTAACTTTGTATCAACTTCAAGTTATACACATACTTGTTACAATTTGTATTTCTTCTCCCTGGTATAAGGTTCCCTGCTAGTCACATGATCGGGTGGGTGTGCTTTCTGTCATGAGTGTCATGTTTTTTTTTATCTATTTAAGCAATGCTTTTTTACTGTGAACAGGGTATTGAGAAAGGTCTTAGAAAAAGACTGAAAGTTGGCCAGTTCTTTTAAATGTAATCAATAATATATGGATTTTTAATATTTCTACAAATCCCAGTGTGTACCTAATCTTTGGAATTGTTGGATAATACAGCTATGTAAAGTAGCACCTGGGTCTATTTTTCCTGTAAACTGAGTGCGTTGGAGCTGTGTATAGATATATATATATATATACTGTATATATATATATATATATATATATATATATATATATATATATATATATATATATATATATAGTTTTTTCCTTGTACTATCTTTTGATTTATAAATCATCTGTGTGCATATAAAGGGAAAAAGAACGAAAGAGAGAAGCCAAAGAATATTAATGAGCATTGTCTAGTCAGATGCTCTAGAAAATGAAGCAAACTGATTACAGGATGGAAGATAGTTTAATTTGAAAAAAGTGCATAACTGAAGAATAAAAACTAGCAATATTAGTAATGATGCAAAACTGTTAAAGAGATACTGACACCAGAAACTAAACCATTTTTACATCTATCATAGTATTGGCTTTGTTTTCTACTTATAATTTTGCCATAAAGTATTTGATCAAAGCTTTTACATTACCTATCTGACTCCCCGTGCTCGTCTATGAGGGGGCTGCCATATTTGTGCAGCAGGAGCCTATTATCATTATGACTATGAAGATTTTCATTCATCTAGGTCATGGTATATCTAGTATAGATATACCATGATACCACTAGATACCACTGCCACTAGATACCCATTATCATTAGAAAATTCAACTGACAGGCTGAGATGGGACAGTCAGGTTGGCAAAAAAGTTCAGGTTTAAGAACATCAACTAAAATTTATTTACAAAAACAGACCCCTTTTAGGGGGTTATTTATCAAAGTCCGAATTTATCTCAATATTTTCTGCTACAAAGTCCAATGAAATCCGCCCGGATTTTTCACGCTTATTTATTATTACATTTTCCCTAAAATTTGGTCTGCAATAAAAAATCTGATTTTCACAATTTTTTTGGATTTTTTCATCCAATTTTCCTGAATTTCACGATTTTTTCAGAGTTTTTACCCGAAAACTCCGGGGTATTGCATGAAACCCAGTGCACATCAAAATATCATTGAGACTCCTCACATTGTAACCTCGACATGTCTGAGATGCTGGATTTTCAGATTCAGACTTTTCCATCCTCAGGGTTTGATAAATTCCGAAAAATCACGTCACATTGTATCTTTTATGGAACATTGTATACACAGAGGTCAATTTGTATCTTTTATGGAACACACCATAAGTATAAAACACATAATTGTTTCACTGTGGAGTGCTTAATGCACTAAAATGTTTCACTGTGCATTATGGGTAATATGGAGGTGAACCTTTTGGCCCCTCCTTTTCTTGTGGGTATTTAAACAGGTGATGATATTGTTAATTAAAGGCTTGATAAAGCGGCAGGCTAACCGGAGTGCTGCTGCTTTTACTGATCTATATAATTTTGCCCTGGCAGAGGGTACAGCTTGCACCTGAGGCTGCAAAGAGCCTGTTTTCTGCTTTTGAAGCACACATGAACTGAATCCAGAGAAGCTGAACTCCCTCACTTTAAAACGTAACTTATAAACCCAGCCAGGGTGAAGATTTTTATATAGGTAAATGTTTTATCTACAAGCAGGTTCCTTAGGGCTATTTTAAACTGCAAAGTGAATGATTTATAAGATGAACAATGAGTAAGTAACAATATATGGATATAAAAGAAAGTGTTTTCGGCCACAACGTTCTATGTGCAGGAAATCCACATTATAAAAGCTGTAATTGCGCAACTTTTATTCTTTTATAATATTTTTAGGAGAAATACTGTTTCATAATCTTTTTTGTTTTTGGATTTTGTAATAAATTATTAATAGTATTTTTAACTGTTCACCCTGAAAATATCGTGACTATTTAAATATTGCACGTTGTCACACTGTTGAACTATTTTTGCCAGAGTACACAGTTGCAGATAACTCTAATCTGAAAAGAGATTTTGCGGACCACAAAAAGAGCATGATGTTTTTTATAAGCTCACCTGGGATGGCTAACACCAATTTTTATATAAAATGAAAGAAAACTAAAAAATGCTATGCATCCTTCTACCTTCTCTTCCACATCTACCTCTTATATACCAGTAACACCATTTACATTTCAGGTTAGTATTTGTTCATTCAGCACCTACAAGTAAGTTATTCAGTACTCTTATATAAGAGATATTTTTATTCAATAGTTCTGTGGAGAGATATGTCTGTTTATCTTCCTGTGCACATTTTATCAGTGTCTGCTGTGTAAACAGGTGCCCAGTAACACAGTTTTAAGTGAAGGGCACATGTTGTGCACAGAACTAAAATAAACAGCTTTTTGCAATGTAAATTGCTTCTTCTGTGCTGCCCCTGAATATCCTCTCTTATCTGGTATCGATAAGGAGTGCGGCTCTGTACGTTGGGGGTCGATAGCGTCTGGAAGGCAGAGCGCAGAGAATCTGATCATTTAACTTAAATGGCTTCCCCCATGTTTACAGAGCATTTAAATAGTAGTAGTGCTTCTGAAACAAGCACACACTTACTAGACTAGAGCAGGGCAACAGTATATTATATTTAAAGGGGTTGTTCACCTTTAAATTAACTTTTAGGGGCAAATTCATCAAGGGTCGAATTTTGAGGGGTTAAATCCCTCGAAATTCGACTGGGGAATAGAATAGAATCGAATAGGCAATTCGGGCGAATTTACGCGCTGGCGAATAGTCTAATTGGCGACTATTCGCCAGGCGAATAGGCGCTCGATCGAATATTCCCTCGAAGGATTTTCATTCGATCGAATGCCTTTTTATTCTATCAAAAACTTGGAAAACAAGCCTATGGGACTTTCCCATAGGCTTTTAAAGCAATTCGGTAGGTTTTAGGTGGCGAAGTAAGCAGTCGAAGTATTTTTAAAAGAGACAGTACTTCGACTATCGAATGGGCGAATAGTCGCAGCGTTTTTGCGCTCGATCCAGTACTTCGACTATCGAATGGCGAATAGTCGCAGCGTTTTTGCGCTCAATCTATTCGAATCATTCTACTCGATAATTCGATAGTCGAGGAGCACAAAAATTCAACGTTTTTTTACTTCGAATCCTTCACTCGAAGTTAGTGATTCGGCCCCTTAGTATTATGTAGAAAGGGATATTCTGAGACAATTTGCAATTGGTTTTAATTTTTTTATTATTTGAGCTTTTTATTTAGCAGCTTCCAGTTTGTAATTTCAGCTATCTGGTTGCTGGGATCCAAATAATCCTAGCAACCATGCAGTGATTTACATGACAGACTGGACTATGAGGTCCTGAATAGAAAGATGAGTAATAAAGGAGCACTAACAATATATTGGTAGTGACCCCAATTTGAAAGGCAATTAATTCAAAAACTATAAGAAATAAATAATGAAGACCAATTGAAAAGTTGATTAGAAGTGGCCATTCTATTACATACTAAGGGGCCCATTCATTAAGTTCGAGTGAAGGAATAGAAGAAAAAAAACTTCGAATTTCGAAGTGTTTTTTTGGCTACTTCGACCATCAAATGGGCTCCTTCCACCTTCGACTACGACTTCGAATCGAATGATTGAAACTAAAAATCGTTTGACTATTCGACCATTCGATAGTGGAAGTTCTGTCTCTTTAAGAAAAAACTTCGACCCCCTAGTTCGCCACCTAAAAGTTACCTAGCTCAATGTTAGCCTATGTGGAAGGTCCCCATAGACTTGCCTAACTTTTTTTGGTCGAATGATAATCCTTCGATCGTTGGATTAAAATCCTTCAAATCGTTCGATTCAAAGGATTTAATCGTTCGATCGAACGATTATTTCTTCGATCGTTCGATCAAAGTATTTGCACAAAATCCTTCGACTTCGATATTCAAAGTCGAAGGATTTTCATTCCCCAGTCGAATATCGAATTAACCCTCGATATTCGACCCTTGATGAAATTGCCCCTAAAAGTTCAGTTGAAGGTGAACCACCCCTTTAAAAAACCCTTTCATTATATGATGTTACTGGTCCTTTAAAAATCCACTTGATGCTTATAATTACCTAATCTGTTACAGGGATTCCTCTTGAAAAGAGCCCGGAGAAGACACTGTGCTTCAGAACTTAAAAACTGAGGCATTCCCAGTTTGGCTCTGCAAAATATTCATGAAAACAGGTTCAGAAAATGAATTCGTATAATTAGTATATACAGTAATTAGGACATGTCCATATTTATTTTGTAGAAAGCCAAGAGCATAAGCACATACATTCTTCCTAATGGAAAAAAACTAGAATTGGTAGAAAACGGTAGAGGGCAGATATGTTGTATTAGAGAATGTCTTATAGCCGCAGTAACGGAACTAGGTCCGCCCCCACCCTCGTCCGTGTGTTTTTTCTCTGCAGCTGCAGCCGAATCCAGCCGGCTGCAGCGCGCGCGATCTGCCGGGGGCCCTGCGAGGGTGCGGGCCCTGGCCCAGTTGCACCACCTGCTCCCCCGGTAGTTACGCCCCTGTATAGCCGTATGTAGTATATTTGTGTAGTCATGGAATTGTAATAACAGGCACAGAATTTGCCCATGTCTAGTAACGTATAGCAACCACATGAATATTTGTTTTAAACAGTAGTAAATTCTACCTGCTGGTTGCTCTGATGACTAGTCCAGTAGCAAACTTTAATATTTTTATTGCATAACCTAGTGACAGCGCTTTACAAGCTGAGCTACAATTATCAAGCATGACATGCTATTAAGGACATCACTAATTTAGATCCATGCCCCACTGGTATAAAATGTTATTTTCCTACCAGATACTTAATTTAAGAGTCTTCTGTGTGATTGATAGGATAGCAAATCCACTTGCTCCAGAATCAGAATTTGTAATTCAGATACACAACACATAATTATTCCAAACAATCGTTATGGCAGAAATTGGAATTGGAGGGCAAATATTGCCAAGTACACAGATTTCAAGATCTTATTAATTATAAATTGCTGGGTTGCTAAAGCTGCCAAAGTGACTGTTTTCCATGATCATTAAACAGTTTTTACGCTTTTTATGGGTTTTTTTTATTGAAGAAATCGTGTAAAATGCAAGTACATTTGATATAATCTTTGCTATAAATTATTATAATAGGGAAAAAATATAATTATTAAAATACTTTGCAGTACTTGTTATTATCACAAGTGAGTGCACTCTTTTATTTTAACAAAATTTGTGATAAATAAGCTTGACCCAGGAACTGCCATCCTCAGTAATCACAAATTGTGATGATATAGTTATTTCATAATTTCCAGAGTTATTTTCTCATCTTTTATCTATGGCGCTGAAAGTAAGACATGACCCCAGTCAGCTGCATTAAAAGTATCATTACTTGTGCTTTTTACTTTGTTTAGTTGAATGAACTTTAGCTAATTTGTTTACACAATACATCAATTTATTTAGAGCTCTGGTTTCTTCACAAGGAATATGTTGGCATAACATTGTGGGGATGTTAGCCCTAAACATATTTTTAAATGATAAAAATAACAGTTATGTTTCAATTTTTTCCTGATTAAACTGATATGATTGTGAGGATGACTGGTGATGCTCATCTACGGTATTTTTCTTCCATGCATTTGTTTTTTAATAGAATTACAGATTTTTTTTTGCTGTCTAAAGTACTATGATATTATTATCTATAAAATTAGTCTCAAAGTGTACATTATATATGTCATAAAATAATCATATTCACAGTCATAATCACTGGGTTAAGCAAAAGTGTTAAAGGGATTCTGTCACGGGAAAGCATGTTTCTTTCAAAACACATCAGTTAATAGTGCTCCTCCAGCAGAATTCTGCACTGAAATCTGTTTTTCAAAAGCGCAAACTGTTTTTTTTTTTTTATTATCAGTTTCCCTTGTGCCACTAGGCATGTGATTTATGCACTGCAAGTTGGAGTGATAATCCTTCCCCCCCCTTCAGCCTAAGTATAAAACATTGGGAAGGTAACCAGATAAAAGTTCAGTGGTAGATATAAGAACAGCACTCAATAGTAAAAATCCATGTCCCACTGTGACTCCTCCAGTTACATTGAGTAGGAGAAACAATAGTCTAACTGAAAGTGCTGTGCTTTGTAAAAGCACAGGATCAGGCCAAGTGACCTGAGATGGCTGCCTAAACACCAATATTACAAGTAAAAAATATACTTATTGGTTCAGGAATATTTTTTACGGCAGACATTTTATATGGCAGAGTGAATTAGTTGCAATGTAATTTAGAAATAAAAAACACACCATAAAAATAATGACAGTATTCCTTTAACAAGCCCACCCACAATAATCTTTTAAGAATTTAGAAAATAACATTATATAATTCTATATATACTAGGCTCATCAATTTATTAGGCTAGTCTTGATGGCTCAGTGATGATGGACTTATTCATAATAAAATGTTATTCTTTATTACATGCTTGTTGAACAACGGCTGTGACTACATTTCTGAGATGTTTTATACCCTGATTTTATCTTGTTTCATACACTCCCAAAAAAATGACTTACTTCAGAATCAGTGCCATGGTTTCCTTTCTGTCTTTTCCTTGAAAAGGTAGTGATCCAGTGAGCATCTCAAACTAAAGAAAAGTAAACATGAATTTCTTTTTATTGTTTCTTAATTCATTTTATTATATTAGTATCTAAATTATTGAGGAGAGATTTAACAAATCGAAATTTGCATGGGATACAACAGCAAAATCAAATCGGCTCAGTTCATAAACAGGGAAACTTCAAAGCTCTTCTTTATTACTTTTTTGTTAAATTAATTCATGTCTATTTAAAAACCAAGACTTGCTAAAATTATGTAATGATGTAAATAATGTATGTAACATATGGTTGAGGTTATATTATGTATTACACTACTGTCAACTGCTATATACTATAATAAAGCACTGTTTAAGTAGCTCAGAAAAAAAATGTATCCTTCATATTTTATCTACTCTGTGAATAGCTATATTTATCTTGCTTGCTGTGTGAGGATCATTACACTATGCTGAACTTAGATACCATATGGCATCCTCAATGCTTTCTTAATTTGATTCACTGAGTTAAGTTAGTTTTGTCTTTTGGCACACAATTTGCTGATAGAATGATCAATATGCAGCATCCCACTTGAGAAAGGCTTGTATCTGCTATTTAGTCATACTGTACGTGTTAAAACATCTGTGACAATGTGAACATTAAAAGGGCTTGCATAATGAGGCAAAACGATCCTTTATATACAAGTCACTCACAATTATAGTACTCCTGTTCAGTATAGCTGGAATATTTTCAGAATACTAGGATAAGACAATATTCACAAGAATGTTGTTCCTTGGTAACACAGAAATAGAATGCTGAAATGTAACTTGCTTAGCAACAGCTACAGAACTAATAGATGGAATGCCAGTGATACTGCTTCAAAGTTCTAACAAACCATTTGTTGACAGCAAAGCATTTAACATAAATATCAATTATTAAATACCTTGCTAAGTATTTCTATTATTCACAAATAATTAAGGACATTTATCTTTTCAAAGTACACATATATGTTGACCTGTACCTGCTGATATAATTCTCTCATGACTTACATTAATGTAATAACTTACAGTTTATAATTTATCAATGTGTTCCATACATATGTGTGAGAGTTGAACCTGACTTTTGGTTTTAATAAACAATAATTAATGTATGCCACATTTATCCAAATGTTTAAATGAAAAAAAAACTGGTACAGATATGGAACCTATTATTTAGAATGTTTGGGACTTGGGGTTTTCCAGATAAGGGGTCTACACATTAAGCCTGCTGAAAAACTATTAACAAATTAAATACAGAATATGGAGAATTTTTTTTTTAATTTTTTTAACATATGTTTTTATTTAGTTTTCATAACAATATAAAATAAACAAACTTAATGGAGTTTGGAGGTACATAAAATAAATTCCATGTTCGGTACAGTCTTAGCAAATTATAAGAATAATCAAAATTATAAATTCAACTTAACTGTCCCTAATAAAACAGTGGTCTGCACATCAATATATCCCACAACCCAAGCGTATCAATACTAGTTATGCTTGTAGATAGCATCCTATTGATTTGGTGACTCCTGGGGGGTGATCGTGGATTCTGCTCCTGTGGTCGGTGAAGATTTTGGATATATTGGTCTGTTCCTATACTACGTCATTGTTGGATAGTAATTCTGTGTCATACCAGCTCCAAAATTACAGAAAGGTCACCTCCCATAGACTCCATTATAATTTTAAATTATTTGATTATAATGGAGTCTATAGGAGGTGACCTTCCTGTAATTTTGAAGCTTTCTGGATAATGGATTTCAAGGGAATAGATATTCAAATAACGGATACTACACCTGTATTGAAAAAGTTGAAAATAGTTTCAAAAATTACCTCCATATTCACATAAAATCTTTATGGCCCAATTAAAAATAAATTAGAACTGATACATGCACCTTAATTTTTTAAAGTAATTATGTATATAAAGCCTTTGAAATATATAATAATATATATTGCAGAAGGAAATGTCAAGGCATAATAATGATCCATGGTAAACAGCATGAAAAATGATTTTAGGTTCTAATCAATAGTTTAAAAATTCATTCGTCTTTTCTTGCTAAAGATTTAATCTCCTTGGTCCCTTTCTGTTTTGCAAAAACATCTATTTTCTTCATTAACTACAATTTTGGCCTTGCAACATTATCCATATCTCAATGACATGCAAATTATTATTTTTTTCTGCTGTCTCCTCTCTTCTCTCCCACATCCAATTATCTTTAACCATAGTCACTGTAATTTACTGTTAACTACCCACTCTTTGATCATTTCTATAACAATCCATCAAATTGTAGCTAACAGTATTTTACGTATCTGCTTTCCCAGAACTAACATAGGGAGTACTGTCTCCATTGCCCTTGTAAATCCAATGATAAACAAACAATATTGTTATCAATGGGTTAAAACGCAATAAATGACAATAACACAAGTTTCTGTCTACATACAGTATTTATAATTGATGCAGTGGTAGGTCAAGGAACTAATCTTATTGAAATAGCAGATATTTGACTAAGAGACCAAAGGCAGAGTGGGATGACCTAGGCCTGATGAGATATATTGAAACATGATATAAGACATGATGCTTAATGTGCGACTGGAGAACTGTAAGAATTCTGCCCTATTAAGGCATATACAGTATATGGAGTATGCACAAAGTGGTATAGAAAAAAATCTCTTTTATA
The DNA here is from genome assembly GCF_017654675.1 of Xenopus laevis. NCBI lineage: Eukaryota > Metazoa > Chordata > Amphibia > Anura > Pipidae > Xenopus > Xenopus laevis. The sequence goes on from NC_054380.1 coordinate 47,249,194, forward strand.
TATTTTAGCAGTAAAATATACATCAAACAAATTGGTATCAAAACAATTTATACACAACAGTATTATTAATCATACTGTATATACGTACATACCACCCAGTAATATGTTTGAGGCAAAAAGAAAGAACAACAAAAGGCAATTACACTTGCCAGCAATGAGAATACCCCAACGTTTCAGCTAGGGATACACCGAATCCACTATTTGGGATTCGGCCGAATCCCCAAATCCTTGGTGAAAGATTCGGCCGAATCCCAACCGAATACGAATCCTAATTTACATATGCAAACTAGGGGCAGAAAAGGAAAAAGTGGAAAAATTCTTCTTTTGTGACAAAGATTTCCCTACCCACCCCTAATTTATATATGCAAATTAGGATTCTGTTCGGCCAGGCACAAGGATTCGGCCGAATCCGAATCCCGAACTGAATCCTGGATTCGCTGCATCCCTAGTTTCAGCACTATAGACTTTGTCAAGGGGGATTTCCCCTTGAAAAAAAATTCTAAAAATGTTGAATTCGATTTTCAAGATTTATCATACTCTGGCCTTTTAAGAATTCAAATTCAACTATTCGCCACAGATTACCTGCTGAATAGTGGTTTAAGTCAATGGGAGAGGTCCAGGGATCAATTTGATGATGTTTGCAGCCTTCCTGACATTGGTAGAGAAAAAAACCTGAGTCTACTTTTTTTAATTAAAATCGAGTTTCTCTAATTCAAATCGAATTCAAATTGAGTTTCCGGGTCGTTTAAATTAGTTTGAGTTCATAAAATTTGATTTCAATTGAATTTTGAGTTTATGGGAGTTTTAAAAAACTTACATGAATTCAAATTTGGCCTTTGATTAAGTGCCTCCATGTGTTCTTTTTTTTTACCAACAATTAAATTACGTTTTTTCCCTTAAATCTGGAAAAATTTGTGGTTTTCCTATATTTCTTAAAAGCTCTAAAAATTCAAGATTTATTAAGTGTAAAAACCACAAAAAATTCTGAACTTCACCAAGTAAAAGTTGTTAAGGAGCTGTAGAAGTCAGTAGAAGCTGATCAGATCCTATTGATCGCTTTAAATCAATTCCAATTTTTCCATAATTTTTAGCCATCGCTAAGCACTTTTTTTGTTTGTACTTTTTATATTAGGATCTTTTAATAAATTCAATGACAATCGTGGTTTTCTAGGGTTTGTGAGTTTCAAAAACCTCTACAACCACTCAAATCCAATGCAATTTTCTGAAGTCCTCTTTGTGGCATAGTCTTTCTGTTCATCAGTCTATATATTCAGTATTAATCATGAGCATGAGGTGCATGACCTGCTTTTCTATCTACTGGGATAGGCAATAAATTGGGAACACAATTTATCTCTTCACAAGACAAAAAGTTTTATGTAATAATATAAAACAAATTTGCCCCATTTCATTAAGCCCCTAGCAACCAGCCAATTGCTTTCATAAACCTACAAAAAATGACATTAACATACTATGTTTGCAGCCTTCCTGACATTGGTAGAGAAAAAAACCTGAGTCTACTTTTTTTAATTAAAATCGAGTTTCTCTAATTCAAATCGAATTCAAATTGAGTTTCCGGGTCGTTTAAATTAGTTTGAGTTCATAAAATTTGATTTCAATTGAATTTTGAGTTTATGGGAGTTTTAAAAAACTTACATGAATTCAAATTTGGCCTTTGATTAAGTGCCTCCATGTGTTCTTTTTTTTTACCAACAATTAAATTACGTTTTTTCCCTTAAATCTGGAAAAATTTGTGGTTTTCCTATATTTCTTAAAAGCTCTAAAAATTCAAGATTTATTAAGTGTAAAAACCACAAAAAATTCTGAACTTCACCAAGTAAAAGTTGTTAAGGAGCTGTAGAAGTCAGTAGAAGCTGATCAGATCCTATTGATCGCTTTAAATCAATTCCAATTTTTTCATAATTTTTAGCCATCGCTAAGCACTTTTTTTGTTTGTATTTTTATATTAGGATCTTTTAATAAATTCAATGACAATCGTGGTTTTCTAGGGTTTGTGAGTTTCAAAAACCTCTACAACCACTCAAATCCAATGCAATTTTCTGAAGTCCTCTTTGTGGCATAGTCTTTCTGTTCATCAGTCTATATATTCAGTATTAATCATGAGCATGAGGTGCATGACCTGCTTTTCTATCTACTGGGATAGGCAATAAATTGGGAACACAATTTATCTCTTCACAAGACAAAAAGTTTTATGTAATAATATAAAACAAATTTGCCCCATTTCATTAAGCCCCTAGCAACCAGCCAATTGCTTTCATAAACCTACAAAAAATGACATTAACATACTTATCACAGCTACTTAGGGGCAGATGTGAATTTTTGAATGAAAAAAATTTGAATTTCGAGCTATTTCTTGTGTACTTCGACAAAGGAATAGTCCAAATTTGATTTGAATTTGAAAAAAATTCAAAAATTTGAATATCAAAATGTATCATGTACTGTCTCTTTAAAAAATCGACACTGACCATTCGAATTGCTATTTTAGCCTATGGGGGACCTTCTAGAACCTATTTTGAGTCAATTGGTGGACTTTGAAAAATCTAAGTTTTTTTGGGAAAAACTTTGAATCGACTTTGATCGAATGTGCTATTCCTTCGATTTGTACGATTTGAATTTGGCCGAATAAGGACCTATTCGATCGAAAACTGACCTATTCAATCAAAAAAAAACTTTTGAAATTCGAAGTTTTTTCAATTCGAAATTCGACCCTTGATAAATACTGTATGCCCCCTAGTAGAAGTTATGGGTTGCTTCACAGGAAAAAGCATATGTCACAACTGGGGTAATTTACACCTCCCCTGGGCAGTACATGCCCCTTAGGCCTCATCCACAGAGCACTTCTACCAAGGCTAATGACTGCACTGTGAAACTTGCACTGAATTTAAAAATCCGGCACAAGGTTCACAACGCAGGTGGAAAGGACAGGGCGCCAATGCAGTCTGCATTCTCTACAATTCCCTATTGTTTGCTCTAAATGTCATGCAAAATAAGGGGCAGGAGGGCAGACTCCTTTGTGCCTCCCTTGCCCACCACTCAATGATGCCAATTAAAAACAGTATTGTATTTATGGGGGCATAAAGGGCATAGATGCTTCAATTTACCCAAAAGCAACTGAAGGGTTTTTACTTAAATTTTTCCTGAAAAACTGATTACAGGTTTTATTAATGGCTCTACAGTTAGAGTTGCCAACTTCATTTTATTTTCTATAAAAATAAATTACTATATATACACCTTCATTAATGTTAAATGGGACCTGTCAACCACACTTTAAAAGCTGTATAATAAAAGTATTTTCAAATTAAACATGAAATCCAAATTCTTTTTTTTATAAAAGCATACATACCTGTTGTAAAATCATTTTAAAATCTCAGCTGTCAATCATATATTGCCTGCCCCTCCTCAATGCCTTAGGCATAGAAGCGGGACAGGCACATACTTGCACTTTCCATTCAGCACTTACCATATGAGGTGAATTTTTGAATTGAAAAAATTTGAATTTCAAACTATTTTTGTGTACTTCGACTAGGGAATAGTCCAAATTCGATTTGAATTTGCAAAAAATTCAAAAATTCGAATATCGAAATGTATCATGTACTGTCTCTTTAAAAATTCTACTTCGACCATTCACCATCTAAAACTTGCCAAGTTGCTGTTTTAGCCTATGGGGGACCTCCTATAACCTATTTGAAGTTTTTTGGGAAAAACTTTGAATCACATTCGATCGAATGAGATATTCCTTCAATTCAAATTCTGCCGAATACAGACCAATTCGCTTGAAAACTGACCTATTCGATTTGATATTTTAATCGAATTTGGACTATTCCCTAAACTGAAATTAGCTTGAAATTCTAATTTAAAAATTAGATTTTTCAATTCGACCCTTGATAACTCTTCCCCTTAATGTTATAAATAAAATTCTAAATAACAATATAAAATAGAAATTATATTTATTAAAATATTGTTTTCAGGTGTGATAATATCCCCTTAAATTGCTTTCATTTTGACATTTCATAAGCTTTACGACATTATTATATAAGTAAGCTGTATGCAAATCTAAATTCAGTCTTGGTTTTAGAAGAAAACAGTATACCTGATAAATTATGTCATTATTGGAATTCTCCCATGTGAAAGATATAAAACTAAAGTACACAGACAAAAAAGATTAATTATTAAAAAGGAGCATGCAGGTATAGAATATGAGACCATTCATTTATACATATAGCAAAATAAAAATTTACCATGAGCACACCAAAAGACCACCAGTCAGCACTCTGTGTGTGACCTCTCCGATTCACAACCTCAGGAGCCATGTATTCTATTGTTCCACAAAAGGAATATGTCCTTTTATCATGATCAATGGATTCCTTGCTTAGTCCAAAATCTGTATTTAAAAATATGAAATGAAATAAATCAGACGGTTCTTTCCACAACAGAAATAGTACAATATGCATGGAGTCACAATGTAATTAATTGTATTACTACCTGTGACTTTGATGTGCCCTTCTTCATCTAAAAGAATGCTGAAAAAAACAACAAAGAAAGACACAAATTAAGAAATCAGTCATGCTCCAGTGCAGTGAATTATGGGGGCAACAAAGCCATGTTTTTTCCCATGATGCCCAGTTTTTTTCCAAAATTCCACATTCATTGCAGATGCAAAAGGGTGATTCTCTTGAAGCATGTATTCTGCACCTACCACCATTCAGATTCGCCAAAATAGATTGTAAATAATCCCTTTCCTTACTCTTTTCTAGGACTTGGAAATCCTGCAGAAATGCTAGTTATAAGGACTGTCACCATGTGTACAGTGTTTTAGATATCCAGTTAGAGTTTCATCAACACAAAATAACCATATAATTTGAGCCGTAAATTGGGATAGGGAGGTTTGCCTTTGGTTTTGTTCACATTTTCTGTACATGTCAGTGCTACTGTACAAGGCTCGTGCTACAAATGGGGCAAAATGCAACAAACACACAGCTGTCTGCTGTACTTGGCTTTATGAAGGAGAACATTTGACAAGGAACCACTCCTCATGCGGATACTCAGAAAGAAGAAAAGTACCTCTGGTATCATAGATCAACATGCTGCAAACATGGTTACACTAGCTCCTTGTCATTCCCCAGGAGAAGAGATATTGGTATACTTGGACTATTGAGAGGGACATGGATTCCCACCCTTGACTTAGTTGAAAAATCAACTTGGCCCAGCTCCGACAGTTAAATTGCCACCTTTACCGAAAATCTCTATCAATAATAGGGACCTAGGTATGGCATTATACAGTATTCAAATAAACATACTTCTCTGGTTTTAGATCTCTGTAAATAATTCCAAAGCTGTGCAGATGATCTAAAGCTAAGGCCAGTTCAGCTAAGTAAAATTTGACATCTTCTTCTGTAAACATCACCTAATAAGAGTAAAATGACAGAGTTAGAATTGCTGGTTACCTTGTCCATTCCTTGTTTGGTGATAATGCATAAATGGTAGTGACTCACTTCTACCCTTTAAATTTATCCAATTTTCTCTCTTCTTTCCATAATTCCACTGTATATTGGGTGCTTGTTGTGCTAGTATCTAGTGGGGGCTGTTTTACGAAGACATTTGTATCTACTTCACTTGGCTCAAGCCTGGTGCACCTAGTGATGTGCCTTATTGATGCACCCAACTGTGGAAAACCTAGGAATCACAGTTGCAGGGTGGATGTAGCTTAGAGAGCTGCAGGTTCACTAATACAGTGTAAATATTCTGCAGTGCTATAATCTTGATTGACTTTTGCATGTCAAATTTTATTGGATGGCTAACATTGTTTTGGAGTGAGACTTTTTTTCTTCCTTTAAAGTCTTTGGGGCATCATTTTCGAAGCGAAACTTGGCAATAATTTGGCTCATCACTAATTTTAACATCTTCAAATAGTTCAAGGGACCTCTGCCATTGACTTCTACATGAGAACAGTGAAATTAGAACTGTTTCCAGGGTCGAGGTGTGATAAATCTCACATTTAAATTCAAATTAGAGCTGTGAGTTTTGACCAAAAAAAAATATTGAAAATTCAAATTTACCATGTGAGTCTTATTAAATCTGCCCCTTAGTGTGTCCCAGCATATTTTGTTCTTCTTAGATTTCCTTTATGCACTTACTTCTTTGGAAAGTCTGGTAAAGAGGTCTCCTCCTCGTAGAAAATCTAGTATTAAGTATAACTTCCCTTCAGTCTGAAATGCTGCGGGGGAAGAAAGCATTTTATTGATACATTTATAAAGCATTTGTTTTTATAAATCCAGAGATATTTAATAATTGTATACACAACAATATATTATATTTTCTAAGACTGCAAAACTGAACACATGCAATGGCATTTATACTGAAATAAAATAAAAGGTATATACTGTAAATTACAGTTTAACTAGAGCAGTTATTTCATTACCTAAAGAATAAAGCTTGTATAAAAACAGCTGACAGAGTCACAAAGGCATACCAAACAACATATGTAAGAGAAGTGCTGGGCAGACAGTAGATGGTGTGATTAAAAATGACATGCACTAGCTGCAGGGGAAATGTGTGTTATTATAGCAAGTAAATTCTACAATAACACTAATTTCCCCAGGAGCTAGTGCATGTAATTTTTCATCATTGGTGAAATATACACACCATCTACTATCTGTCCAGCACTTTTCTTACACATAAAACACACACACACACACACACATATATATATATATATATATATATATATACAGTATAGAAGGCTTTGGCACACACTTCAGGAGTTAGAGACCTGGGTGCAATCCAGAAATAGCATATCCACGACATCCAGAAATAGCATATCCACGACATCCATGATGGAATAAATACTTTTATATTTCTTGAAGAAAATCCTGGTGTGCTTCAGCTTTTTTGTCGTATATATATATAATATATATATATATATATATATATATATATATATATATATATATATATATATATATATATATATATATATATATATATATATATATATATATATATATATATATATATATATATATATATATATATATATTGTATATACACAAGACAGTTTTGATTTTTGGGTTTACCGTAATGGAGCTTGACTATGAATGGATGGTTGACCTCTGCCAAGATGTCTCTCTCCATCCTTGACCTAACACGATCTCGTACTACAAGGTAAAAACAGAATTAGCTGAATTAGCTGAAGTGTAAAATGCTTAAAACTACTACACATTGAAGAATGTTAGCAGAATTTATCAATAGAAGTGTAATTGTATCCATTATTGTGCTTAGAAAACTAAATAGAAAACTGGCCTACAAAACAGTTAAAATCAGCAAAGGAAAATAAAAGATTGTAAATAACAAGTGTCATTGATGTTAATAGTATTTCCAGCTACCTGTGCTGGTAAAGGGAAGTAATATCATACTGAATGTTAGGTGCAAGTTAGTACTTGATCTTATATCTGGCAAACCACTGGCATTGTAACAGAAAAGGGCAACTGACACTAAAAGGTTTTTTTGTTGCTGGTTACATTTTTGTTAACACAGAGTTATAAGAACATTTAAGGAATATAATTGAGGTTGAAAGTCATTTGACACTTGGGGTTAAGAAAAACGGTTTACCATTTTCAAGACAAAATTGGCTTTCTATAAGCCTATTTTCACTGTATTCCTGATAAACTCAAAGAAGAATAAGAAACATTTGAGTTTGATTAACTCCAACACACCTAATTAACATTTTGGAGGGAGTAAGCAACATCTGCATTGGTTAGAAAATGAATTAATTTGAGTACACTACCATTTAGCCAAAGTATTCCTTTGAGTAAAGATCAATGAAAAGTCATCAACATTTGGATTTGTATAAAATAATAAGTTCTTCCCAGACCAATATTTACCGAACATCTTATAGAACAAAAACTATTTATTGCTTTCTTATCAGTGAATATTTTTAGTGGCTCAAACTTGCCTGTGTAACCAATAACTTAATAGAAATCTGATTAATGGTTTCACCTAAATCAGTTTGAAATGCTAATTCATGCAGATTGTGTAGGTAATAAAATGTATCATAGAACCTATACCATTAACAATCCACATTTTTCCTTAATTTGAAAAATGCTCTGGAATCTTCATCATTTATTTATATACCACCAGCACTTTACATTAATTTTTTTTTTTTTTTATTTAGAAATTTTTATTTTCTGTAAAACGTTGAAAAACATATCATTAGTACACGTATGATCATATAAGTTGTGATTCTAGGTACATTATCACAGATTGGCATGTTAAGTACTTAGGCATTTCTGAAAATATAACTCTGAGCAGCAAATAAACCTTCATAAGAATTAAGCAAGCAGATTGTTGTCTTTATTATCATTGCCTTCTCTCATGTAATCTGTGTCATGTGATCAGTGTTGCCTAATCCAACAATGGTGCTTTTCTATAATTCTCAGAGGGGAGAAGAGAAGAAAGGGGAAAGAGGTTAATGGGGGGAGGGACAGAGGGTGAATGCAGAGGAGCCAGGTCCATGAGTCAGTTCATTTCTGCCTGGGCTGTCTCAAATTCCGCCCAGGGGAGCCATAGTAACCCATTTTGGTAGTCTTTGCCCTGTAAATATGCTCTGATAGTTTCCATATTTCTTATCCATTTAACTTTGGTGAGGAGAGCTTGTTGGGTTGGCAGAGAGGTGCTCTTCCACTTGGCCGCCCTTAATGTTTTTGCTGCTGTAATTATATGTGTCGCTAGTTTATTTGATTCAGAAGTTCTCAATGTTTTAAGAGGCAGGCCCAGAAGAAATGACAGAGGCTCTGGCTCAATTTGTTGTTTGAAAATAGCTGACAAGGTGTGGGCTACCATTCTCCAGAAAGCTTTAACTATCTTGCAGGTCCACCACATGTGGTAGAATGTACCCCACTCTCCACATCCACCAAAACATTGCGGGGAGAGGGTGCTTTTGGATAGGTGGGCCAGTCTCGATATCTGAATATCAGTTTATAGGCCTTCTCCAGTATTATGGTACAGATTGATGTCTTACTAGCCTTCTCCCAGATCGTCTGCCACTTTTCGCTGTCAATCGTCTCCTGTACATCCACTTCCCATTTGGCCATATACTTTTGTGCTAGAGTGGTATTGTCTTCAGAGAGCCTATTGTATAGTCTTGAGATCAGGTGAGTAGATTGATTCGAAGAGTTGCACAAGAGTTCGAATTGCGAAGGGGCTGGAGGCGATGCATTACCTTGCAAGAAGGTATGAGATATAAAATGGCGTATTTGTAAGTAACAGAAGAGTTGGCTATTTGGCATCTGGAGGCTGTCTTTGAGGTCCTGAAAGGTACGTATCTCTCGCCCTTTGACTAAGGTAGTACATAGGTAAGCGTTATTTTCGGTCCAGGGAAGAAAGTCTCGTATTTCTACCCCTGGTGGAAACTTTTTGTTTCCCAGAAATGTGCAGTATATTGTGTTGCATTTGGATAAATGTAGTTTTCCCCTGTACTTGTCCCAGATTTGTAGTGAGTGTATCGTTGTAGGGGGAAGTTGGTCAGGAATATTCCTGTCTTTGTCAGGGATCCAAATGATGTGATTCAGTGCCAATGGAGCCAGACCCGCATTTTCGACATCTAGCCATGGCATAGTCGGAGTTCTATGCATAGCCACTATTTCAGATAATCTCGCTGCCATGTAATATCTAAATATATGTGGTACTCCTAATCCCCCAATGCTTTTTGGCTTCGTCATTATATCCAATTTGATTCTGGGACGTTTATTATCCCAAATGAATTGAGTGATAGCCTTTTGTAGGGAGTTAGCTGTTTTTTCTGAGAAATGTACTGGGAGGACTCTGAAAAGGTACAATATCCTAGGAAGTATTGTCATCTTCACTGCTGAAATGCAGCCGAACCAAGATACAGGGCCGGCCTTAGGCCTATTGGACCAATTGGGCCCAATAGGGCCCCGCACCTCTGGGGGCCCCGCACCAGAGGGCAGCACAGATAATATTTCCCCCAGCACATGATGCTGCCTGGCCTGCCCCCAACTTTGAGAGTCCAGCCCATCCCCAAATCCATAGGTCCAGCCCACCCCCAACTCTGATAAGCCAGCCTATCCCCCAACTCCATAGGTCTAGCCCGTCCCCAACTCTCATAGGCCCAGCTTTCCTCCAACCTTGATAGGCCCTGCCTGCCTCCAATCCAACCAAGCCTGCTCCCAAGCTCACTCTTACCTTGTCTGCCCCTTTCCTTTCTATTTTGTGCCTGTATGCCCTTATTTACCTAAATACTTGGTGTGTCAGTAGCCAGCAACACTTTGTCTAGGGGCCCCGCCAACATCGTCCCAATTGGGCCCCATATTTGATAGGACCAGTCCTGCCAAGATAGCCCATATTTGCTCCAAGTCTGTAAACTTGATTTCAAGGAAGCGAGTAATGGAACGTAGTTGTACTTTACATTAATTTATAATGAACAGGGATGTTGCAAAAATGTAACAAAATATTGCTAACATTTTAAAATAAAAACCTGGGACTTGTTAGACCACACCTTTCTCAAACACTTCCCAATCAAACTCCATTCCCCCACATTCCATATACAATAGAGCCAGGGCTGGATTTCGCGAAGCGGCACCCCAAGGTCACCTGGTCCTAGTGCCGGGCGCTTCTTGCGTGCACGCCCCCCCCCAGGCCACCACCTAGCACTGTCCCATTAGCATACCCTCCCTGCTCATACAAGCACGCTCTCAAGCACCGGAGCACTGGTGTACATTTTGTTGTAAAACTTCTAGCTCACATCATCTTGTCAAATTTTACCTTTCTAAGCATGGGTCTTTTGCCTAGCCACAAATCCGGGCCTGGATAGAGCACGTATAAAGAGCAGCTTTGAGGGTTATGTATTAGATGGTGCAAAGTATACTACAAGTCGTTTCACCTACAGTTACCAGTCAGCAGGTGGTATGTACTGGTCAAATGTCTAAAAGCAAATACTAGGAAGAAGAGTAGCAAATCGCTTTATACTTATCTCAAATAGATATATATTATATTACATATATATTATGCCATGTATAAGCAGTAAAGGCAAGTATATATTGTGCATTAGTCCAAGAACAGCATAAAACAAGAATTTATTTAGGAAATTAATAGTATAAAGTGGTCTTTAAGAACAGGAAATCCATTGTGTGTATAGTATGCCTCAGGAAATAATGATTAGAATAATACTGAATAAAGATTATTGCAAGATGATACTTTTCATATGTTCATGTAATCTAGGCCTTACTGTGTCCATGCAAGGTGTAACCAATGAGGGAGGCGTTACTCATCCCTACCCTTACTTCACATCCAACAAGGTAGAAAAATATTTAAAATATCAGCCGGATATTAAAGGACTTCTTACCT